>NC_138860.1:171972641-172563190 GCF_965194805.1 Balaenoptera borealis | reverse complement strand
GGTACACAGCGACTATGAAGTAGGCTTTTTCATTAACTTGATTTGAGACTCTGCAAGCTGTCTTTTTAATGCTAGTATTAGTGACTTTAAACTTCTTGAATTGATCCTTCTAGAAATGCTTAATTTAGATATTCTGATTACGTAGGGGAAGGAACCATAAAGACCATCTTTCTGGTCAGCTTTATTGTTTGTTCTCTGAGCAGCTAGTTTGACCATTCTGAAGAAAATAAGATGTGGCACTGATTGTCCCATCACCTCTGCCAGGATGCATGATCCTGTAAAAACTACTTTTTAAAGAGTGAACCATTCTGAATGCCCTGCTTTATAAAGGCCTAAGCCAAGACCCACAGCCTTTAGAGTCATCATTTCTGTTTTGTGCTATTTGTGACGCAGGCTGTGTTTGAATGACCTGGAAAAAGCTCATTTAGTTTAACCTTTAGTTTAACCAACAGTCCTTAAAGTTTGCCTTCTATTAGCTCATTTTGTTCTTGAGATACTGCCACTATTCTTGCTGACTTTTGCTATGGATACACCAAGCCAAAGACTTAAACTTTCTGCTCAGTGTTTTATTGCATCCAGTTACCAGCAATGATTGTTTTCCTCAAGTAGGATGCCAATCCTTAACTTAGGTTGCATGGTCTTTCATAATGTCCTCTGGGAAAGATCTTTAAAAATAATTTCTTCTTTAAATGTACATGGTAATTAAAAAAAATAACTTATCCTGGGCTTCCCTGGTGGCGCAGTGGTTGAGAATCTGCCTGCCAATGCAGGGGACACGGGTTCGAGCTCTGGTCTGGGAAGATCCCACATGCCGCGGAGCAACTGGGCCCGTGAGCCACAATTACTGAGCCTGCGCGTCTGAAGCTTGTGCTCCGCAACAAGAGAGGCCGTGATAGTGAGAGGCCCACGCACTGCGATGAAGAGTGGCCCCCGCTTGCCGCAACTGGAGAAAGCCCTCGCACAGAAACGAAGACCCAACACAGCCAAAAATAAATAAATAATTAAAAAAAAAAAAGCTTAAAAAAAAAAACTTATCCTAATAACTTGAAAATTTGGAAAAATTTTTGCTGCTGCCAAAAAAATTATTTTCATACATATACAAGTTCCATTTGAATGTTCCTGCATTAGCAATCTTAACAATCTATTCCACTTGTTTGCATTTCTGTCTTTTAAAAGTTCATATACCAGGTAAATTACATTTTTCCTTTTCTTTTTACTTTTTGTGGTTTTTTTCCTTGCTTTTCCTTCACTTTGAAAACATTCTGACAAGACTTTTTTTAACAGTCCTTTTTTTAATGTCATGCAAACCAAAAATTTTTTCCTGAGTATCCATTTTTAATTCAGTTCTATAGTAAATGTTACCAGTTTTGTTTCTTAACTATCTATTGTGACTGCCTCCCAGTTTTTAATTAATCACAATCCACTTTGCTTGTCCCACTCTTAAAATATCCATATACTTTTTTTTTTAACATGTATTTTACTTGTATTTTTTACAATGTTGTATTAGTTTCTGCTGTACAGCAAAGTGAATCAGCCACACGTAATATCCATATACTTTTAAATTTATGCTTTTATTCTTTCATTTTTATCCCCTCATGTCTTCTGCAGGTTGCTCTGTAACAGTTTTCCATTGACCTTTCTATACTACCATATTCTCCTCTCTTATTTTTTTTTTTTTTGGCCGCACTGCACGGCATTTGGGATCTTAGTTTCCCAGCCAGGGATGGAACCCGCGCCCCCTGCAGTGGAAGTGTGGAGTCGTAACCACTGGACCATCAGGGAAGTCCTCTTATTTATTTTTTAAATATCGAGGAATATTTGATTATTTTTTCTCTTCTTTTTCTTTATTTATTAGCCTTCCATATCATACAGAGAGAACCCATTACTTTAGGGTTTTTTTTTAAATAAAACCATTTTTCTCATGGTTTTATACTTATAAAATGCCTTAGTCTTTTTATTTTTTAGTATCCTATAAAATTCACAGCCTCCATCTCAATATTTTATAGTTTGTCGAAATTGTAACAAAAACTCTTCAATTTGAAGAAAATCCGAGTTCATTTCTAGCTTTCCTTCCCTGAGAAATGCACTTTTTGATCATATTTGTTTATTGTTCTATGGGCAATAAAAGCAGTGGGTGACCTCCAGGCACACCTTGTGGTTTATTGTTTCTAAAGGACATTCTTTTCCTTTCCCTATAGTTTTATTTTATTCTCCCTCTGAAATATGCCTGAAAGATTAGACTTACTCTGTGTGGCCTTTGAGGACAGACCCAGGACTAATGGATGGGACTGATAGGGAGGCAGGTTTTGGCTCAACCTGAGGAAAGATGTTCTCTTAAGCTTTTGGAAAAGACAAGAAGCTTCCTGGAGAAACAGTGAGTTCCCTGTCTTTGGAGGTATTTAGAAGGAGACTGGATTTGATTTTCTGCCTCGGTAACCTAGCCATCTTTTTTCATTTTGATACCCAGCAGTCCTTATTAATCAGGAGTTACAGAGTTAGAGAGGTCAGGACCTAACACAGGAAAGACAACTAGTTTTGTCAACGATTTATTGGTATAGGAAGAATCCCCCCTCAAGAAGCAGGTAGAGCCAAAGCAATCTTGAGTATGAAGAACAAAGTTGGAGGTGTCACGCTTTCTGATTTCAAACTGTACTACAAAGCTGCAGTAATCAAAACAGTATGGTATTGGCACAAAAACAGACACATGGACTGATGGAACAGAATAGAGAGTCCAGAAATAAACCCACACTTATATGAGCAATTAATCTACAACAAAAGAGGCAAGAATATATAGTGGGGAAAAGACAGCCTTTTCACTAAATGGTGTTGGGAAAATTAGACAGCTACATGCAAAAGAATCAAACTGGACTACTTTCTCACACTATTTACAAAAATAACTCAAAATAGATTAAAGACTTAAATGGAAGACCTGAAAGCATTAAACTCCTAGAAGAAAACATTGACAGTATGCTCTTTGACATTGGTCTTAGCAATGTTTTTTGGATATGTATCCTCAGGCAAGGGAAACAAAAGCAAAAGTAAACAAATAAGACTACCTCAGACTAAAAAGCTTTTGCACAATGAAGGAAACTATCCATAAGATGAAAAGGCAACCCACTCAATGGGAGAAGATATTTGCAAACGATATATCCAATAAGGGGTTAATATCCAAAAATGCACAAAAAATTCATATATCTCAACATCAAAAAAGCAAACAGTTCTATTTAAAAATGGGCAGAGGGGACTTCCCTGGTGGTGAAGTGGTTAAGAATCAGCCTGGCGGGCTTCCCTGGTGGTGCAGTGGATAAGAATCTGCCTGCCAATGCAGGGGACACAGGTTCGATCCCTGGTCTGGGAAGATCCCATGTGCCGCGGAGCAGCTAAGCCTGTGTGCCACAACTACTGAGCCTGTGCTCTAGAGCCCGTGAGCCACAACTACTGAGCCTGTGTGCCACAACTACTGAAGCCCACGTGCCTAGAGCCTGTGGTCCACAACAAGAGAAGCCACCCCAATGAGAAGCCTGCGCGCCTCAACAAAGAGTAGCCCCTGCTCTCCACAACTAGAGAAAGCCCATGCACAGCAATGAAGACCCAACACAACCAAAAAAAGAAAAAAAAAGAATCAGCCTGGCAATGCAGGGGACATGGGTTCAAGCCCTGGTCCAGGAAGATCCCACATGCCGCGGAGCAACTAAGCCTGTGCACCACAACTACTGAACCTGCACTCTAGAGCCCGCGAGCCACAACTACTGAGCTCACGTGCCACAACTACTGAAGCCCGCCCGCCACAGAGCCCATGCTCCACAACAAGAAAAGCCACCGCAATGAGAAGCCCACGCACCGCAACTAAGAGTAGCCCCCGCTTGACACACTAGAGAAAGCCTGCATGCAGCAACGAAGACCCAATGCAGCCAAAAATAAATAAATAAATAAACAAACAAACAAATAAAGTTTATCCCCCCCCCAAAAAAAAAAATGGGCAGAGGGCCTGAATAGACGTTTTTCCAAAGAAGACATACAGGTGGCCTACAGTCACATGAAAAAATGTTCAACATCACTAATCATCAGGGAAATGCAAATCAAAACCACGATGAGATACCGCCTCACACCTGTCAGAATGACTATCAGAAAGACAACAAACAACAAGATGAGGATGTGGAGAAAATAGAACCCTTATGCACTGTTGGTGGGATTGTAAGTTGGTGCAGCCACTAGTGTGGAGGTTCCTCAAAAAATTAAAAATAGTACTGCCATATGATCCAGCAATTTCACTTCTAGGTATTTATCCAAAGAAAACAAAAATACTAATTCAAAAAGATATATACACCCCAACGTTCATTGTAGCATTAGTTACAATAGCCAAGATAATGAACACAACCTAAGTGGCCATTGATAGACAAATGGATAAAGAAGCTATGATGTGTGTGTGTGTGTGTACACATACACACACACACACACACACACACGCACACACTGGAATATTACTCATCCATAAAAAATGAAATCTTGCTGTTTGCAACAATATGGATGGATCTAGAGGGTATTATGCTAAATGAAATAAGTTGGAGAAAGACCAATACTGCATGATCTCATGTATCTGTGAATCTAAAAAACAAAACAAAGCAAAATGAAAACATGCTCGTAGGTACAGAGAACAAACAGGTAGTTGTCAGAAGGGTGGGGGTGGAGGATGGGCAAAATAGGTTGAAGGAGATTAAGAGGTATAGACCTCCAGTTATATAATCAGTAAGTCACGGGGATGTAATATACAGCATAAAGAATATGGTCAATAATATAATAATGTTATATGGGGACAGATGTTTACTAGACTTACGGTGATCATGATATATGCAAATGTCAAATCATTATGTATGAAACTAACATAATACTGTACGTCAACTATATTTAAGTTAAAAATAAAAGAAGCAGGTAGAGCAGAGTATTAGGAGCTGTGAGGACAAGAAGAAGTTATTTATACTAGCCCATTACTCCATTTCATTTGTTGCTCTGGTTATGGGTTTACCTAGATTCTGTTGGGTTGAGGGAAGACAGTCCCTTGGTGAGCATGAAGACTGGTGGAGACAGTGATGGGTCCTTTCAATATTTTCTCCTGCATGCCTTGTTTTATTATTTTACATTTACTTTTTGTTACCCAGTAATTCTGCATGTTTATCAGTTAGAAAAGCAGTTATCCATTCTTCCTCTGACATTCTTCTCATATGCTTCGTGTAGACTGAGGGGGAATATTCTTATCAATGGAGTGTGTCTTCCCATTCTAGCCATAGAAATGTTTGACTTGGTAACTATGAGGAAGTTTGTCCAGTGGTTCACCTTGTTATTTGGAGTTTCTACCTGTGTAGAGAATTACTAGTTATTAGATGTTGTTTAAGATGTAGGAAATAACCAACAGCAAGGGGTATCTAGAGTAGTTGCTATATTGATATAGGGAGTTGGGAATCAGTATTGCAGTATCCATTAGGAAAAACAGGTTTGTGTTTTACTTTAAAGGTTGCCCTGGGAAAAGTAAAGAGCTTCCTTTGGGAAGTCTGTAGAGAAGGGCAGGAGTTGACTCTTTTGGCAGTGATTCCTTAACTTGTTTGGGTCTAAGACACCTCTGACCAGCCTAAGAAAGCTATGGATCCTCACCCTAGAAACCATCCATTGTATGCATACATAGAACTGTACATACAGTTTCAGAGCTTTACAGATTCCCTGAAACTTGTCCTGGTTAAGAGACTCTACTAAAAGGATGGAGTTCACCTGGTACTTGACGAAATGTAGTGCTCAGAGACTATTACTGGGAGGAATCTGTTGAAAACCCCAGGTTGTGGTGTGACTTTGCAGTGTGCCACCTCTTTGTTCTTTTCCTAACTAAATATCGCAGAATTCTTGATGTTGGAAGTGGCAATGAACAGGCCAGTTGTAGTGGGGGAAGTTAGCTTCTTTCCTATTAATTTCATCTTCTTTCTATCACTTTTTAAAAAGACTGCTCCTGGGGTGGAACACAGCAGCTGCACCACATCATGGGCTTTGGAGCAGAAAACAATGAGTCAGAAACTCTATGGGGAGCTTTAAAGAAAAACACATGAACTTACAATTGATAATTTATCCAGATTCTAGGGAAATTACCTAATCACAAAAAAAATTATGACTCTCACCCATAAATAACCGGAGATCTTCAATGAACCTGGAACAGAATATCCTTGGCTCTTGTGAGAAGGCATTTATTTCAGTTCTGAATGTGAGCAAAGATGCTGCAGGAATGCTGCGGGTTGTGGCTTTGGTTGGTATAGTTATCTGATGGCCACCTTGCCTGTGGAGTTTAGCAAATACTGTCAAGTCAGGTGTGTATTTTGCTTGATGCTGGGAATTCAAGTAGTTGCTCCTGCTCTTGCACTTGCAGTCAAGTGGCTACGATGTGAACTCAGGTAGAAAAAAGTTTATCAATCCAACTGATTTTTTCCCCCTCCATTTTTCCACTCAGCTTTTCCCCAGACCTGGCTCTGGACTCACCAGGCACTGACCACTTTGTCATCATTGCCCAACTGAAGGAAGAAGTAGCCACTCTGAAGAAGATGCTGCATCAAAAGGATCAAATGATTTTAGAGAAAGAGAAGAAGGTACTGTTTAGTTAGTGCTTCTCAGGTCAGAGTGAGACAGGTGGGTAAGATATGTGGTGCAGGGCATGATGCTAACTGTTTTTTTGTTTTTGTTTTTTTTATAAATTTATTTATTTATCTTTGGCTGCGTTGGGTCTTCGTTGCTGCGCGCGGGCTTTCTCTAGTTGCGGTGAGCAGGGGCTACTCTTTGTTGCGGTACATGGGCTTCTCATTGCGGTGGCTTCTCTCTTGTTGCGTGGTTTCTCTCTTGCACACGGGCTTCAGTAGTTGTGGCATATGGGCTCAGTAGTTGTGGCTCGTGGGCTCTAGAGCGCAGGCTCAGTAGTTGTGGCGCACGGGCTTAGTTGCTCCGTGGCATGTGGGATCTTCCCGGACCAGGGCTCGAACCCGTGTCCCCCTGCATTGGCAGGTGGATTCTTAACCACTGCGCCACCAGGGAAGTCCCAAAAGTTGATTTTTCTTTCCTGCATTTGGAGGAAGCTTCCACTTCTAAGGGAGGACCGATGTTGACCAAGCTTACAGAGATGATGTGTAAAACTATAATGTCTGCCTCTTTTTTTTTTTTTTAATTTTTTAAAAAATTTATTTATTATTTTATTTATTTATTTTTGGCTGCGTTGGGTCTTCATTGCTGCACGTGGGCTTTCTCTAGTTGTGGAGATCGGGGGGCTACTCTTCGTTGTGGTGCGCAGGCTTCTCATTGCAGTGGCTTCTCTTGTTGCAGAGCACGGGCTCTAGGTGCGCGGGCTTCAGTAAGTTGCAGCACATGGGCTCAATAGTTGTGGCTCGCGGGCTCTAGGGCACAGGCTCAGGCTCAGTAGCTGTGGGGCACGGGCTTAGTTGCTCCACGGCATGTGGGATCTTTCCGGGCCAGGGCTTGAACCCGTGTCCCCTGCATTGGCAGGTGGATTCTTAACCACTGTGCCACCAGGGAAGTCCCAAAAGTTGACTTTTCTTTCCTGCATTTGGAGGAAGCTTCCACTTCTAAGGGAGGACCGATGTTGACCAAGCTTACAGAGATGATGTGTAAAACTATAATGTCTGCCTCTTTTTTTTTTTTTAATTTGTTTAAAAATTTATTTATTATTTTATTTATTTATTTTTGGCTGCGTTGGGTCTTCATTGCTGCATGTGGGCTTTCTCTAGTTGTGGAGATCGGGGGGCTACTCTTCGTTGTGGTGCACGGGCTTCTCATTGCAGTGGCTTCTCTTGTTGCAGAGCACGGGCTCTAGGTGCGCGGGCTTCAGTAAGTTGCAGCACACGGGCTCAATAGTTGTGGCTCGCGGGCTCTAGGGCACAGGCTCAGTAGCTGTGGGGCACGGGCTTAGTTGCTCCACGGCATGTGGGATCTTTCCGGGCCAGGGCTCGAACCCGTGTCCCCTGCATTGGCAGGCGGATTCTCAACCACTGCGCCACCAGGGAAGCCCTAATATCTGCCTCTTAATTCACAACTATAATGTCTGCCTCTTAATATAACAGAGTACTACTCTTCTCAGCATAAGCTATCGAGGAAGCTTATAATCAGAGGGTGCTGAATGAGCATGGAGTTGGGACAAGAGGAAGTAGTTACACAATTGGAATTTTTAGTGCTCTCAGACTAGGGGAACCTGATGCCTCCGTCTCTATTATTGAGATGGCTGTGTCCAGGGGACAGTAATACTCAAAATATGTGGACCAGGTCTCTTTCCTCCCTGGACAGTGTTCAGGTAGGCCTTCCTCTGTGACTACATCACTTTGTTTCTATTGCTGACATCTCCCTTCCTGAGTGACCTACTCTTTGAGCTCATTAATATCTTCAGTAAAGCCTTATTCTGGTCTAAGAGTCATCTTCCCCTCTTTAGGGGAATTTTTTATGTCTTTGTTCTGATTCATATCTATTATTTCTTATTTTCAGATTGTTAGAGAATATCTCATTTTTGCCTTAATATTTTAATAACAATAAAAATAATAGCTAACTTTTTTGGATGCTTACTGTGTGCCTGACCCCATTCTAAGTGCTTATATATACTAACTCATTTATCCCCATAACAACACTTTGAAGTAGGAGTTATTATTATCATCATTTCATAGATGAACAGTAAGTACCTTCAGTATTTTCCCCCTTAGGGTTCCAGTCCCTTCCTCTAGCTCTGTTTTCTTCCTGAGGCTGTATGTTGTTTTGCACTGTGTTTGGAATGCTATGATTCATTCTGAATGGCTAACAAAGACATTTATAATGTTAAAATCTTTACGTGCATTCTTTGCATCTGATTTCTACCTCATCTTACAGATGAGGAAGTGGACCCAAGAGGATTAAACGACCAAATTAAATGTCCGAATCAGGCAGAACAATGGAATGAACCCAAATCTTTCTGACCCTACTGTTTCTACTGTGCTATGTTTCTACTCTGCTAGTAAGGTGGAGATTCATAGGAAGAGACCAATATTCTTTCCAATTTACTGCATGACTGTCAGATGAAAGCAGGCCCAAGTATATTTTCTTCATGAACTAGATCAGAATGACACATAAAAGGATTTTTGCAAAATAGAGACAAAATGAACACTTGTTTCTAGTGCTTTGCAATTGCGGGATCTTAGTTCCCCCACCAGGGGTTGAACCTGGACCAGGGCAGTGAAAGCGCTGAGTCCTAACCACTGGACCGCCGGGGAATTCCCACAAAGTTAGGGTTTTAGAAGGAGCAAAAATGAGTAGTAGATTATTTCCCATAACTTTCAGGATCAAGGTCACACTCTTGGGTTGGAACACAGGCTCTTCCACATCATGCCTGCCTATCAGTAGCCTCATCTCCTGACACTCTCATCAGTCATTTGAACAAGCTCTCAATTATCTCGCACTCTGCCTGTGCCCATACTGTTCCCTTTGCTTGGATGCCCTTTTCCTTACCTCATGTGCCAGTTGCTGCTTGTACCTCAAAACTCAGCTCACACATCACTTCTCTGATTTAGATACCTCTTCTCTGTGTTCCTTGAATAGCATAGTCAATAGAAGAAGGCCTGGAGTTTGAATTCTAGCTCTGCTACTTGCTAATATGTATGATCTTGGCCACTTTACTTAACCCTTTCTAAGCCTTTGATGTTCCCATCTATAAAATTGGAAGAATAACATTACTCTCCCACAGGGTTATCATAGGATTGAATGAAATAATATAATCAAACAGTTTGCCTGGAACAAGGTAAAAATTCAGTAAATGGCAGCAGCTGTTATTCTCATGGCTTCTCTCAAACTGTCAGTCATATTTGTTATAATCACTGATTTATTTGGAGGTATTTGAAAGATTATTGCATATATTAAATACATGAAATATCTAAAACCTTCTAGTAAGTGGTTAAGTATCAAACATGCTATTTCAGGATTTTGTGTAATTTTCAGGA
Source organism: Balaenoptera borealis (assembly GCF_965194805.1). Taxonomy (NCBI): domain Eukaryota; kingdom Metazoa; phylum Chordata; class Mammalia; order Artiodactyla; family Balaenopteridae; genus Balaenoptera; species Balaenoptera borealis. Next base: position 172,553,198 of record NC_138860.1, on the reverse strand, counting down.
AATCATTAGAAAAAATAGGGTACACAGTTCCCTGGCTTTGATTTAGGTATGAATCTTAAGGAGAGCCCTGGATTTCATTAATTTGGGAGACCATTTAGCGCTCTGGTACCAAAACATTTCTCATTGCACTGAGATTTCTTCTGGTCACTCTGCCTTTTTTTCCCTCAGATCACGGAGCTGAAGGCTGATTTTCAATACCAAGAATCTCAGATGAGAGCCAAAATGAACCAGATGGAGAAAACCCACAAAGAAGTTACAGAACAATTGCAGGTGACTCTGCCTATTTAATATGGTAACTCTGGTTTATTTAACTGATGGTATTTTAAGTGATCATCTCTTAGATTTCTTTTTTCTCAGAGAATTGACAAATCACATTAATCCACCTTATAGATGTCTTTTAATATTTTCTCTTGGATGTGTTCTGATCTTTTTCCCTCAAAAACAGTGGAATTAATAAATGTGTTCTTTGATTTTTGGATAAACCAGATGTGATTCCAGATGTCTGAATTGTAAATTCTGTTTATCCAGCACATTAAGGCACTCCATGGTTCGTTTGTGTTTCATAAAACATCCTTTTGTAATAGTGGATCCCAGGAGATTGAAGTACACTGATTAATCTCCAGCAAATACTTTCTTCCCTCTGAACCAAACCCTAGAGCTTTCTGTTGTTTTCTGTCTCTAGAATTTGTTCACCTCTTCCTGACCTCTGCATTGTCTCCCTTAGCATCTGCATGAAAAACATAGCCTATCCTGCTAAAATGTCTTGCGTGTACTGATTTTTTTTTAAATTTTTTTTAAGGCCAAAAACCGAGAGCTCCTGAAGCAGGCAGCTGCCTTGTCCAAGAGCAAGAAGTCAGAGAAGTCAGGAGCTATAACCTCTCCATGAGAGACCACAAGGACGCTCCTGGCAATAGCAATGGATTCCTGGGTTAGGGTGGCAACGTAGCTGTTCTCTGGGAATTTCAAGCTTTCTTAAGAAATCTGTTTTATTATAGTTATCCTTCTTTGTGCGATTGCAGTGGGGCTGAGTGGAAACACCTGGTTTGTGCTGTATTATGACTGCATGCTTGAATGTTTGGGGTTTCAGGCTCTCTCTCTCTCTCTCTCTCTCACTCTCTCACACTCCCCTATCTACCCCCAACCCTTCTCTCAGTACTACTGTCTCTCTGTCTGTCTCTCTTTTGTTACTTTTTTTTCTGTGTGTGGTGGTCACTGCTCAGTGTTATGTGCAGAATGGTTTTTTTTTTTTTTTTTTTTGGTCCATCATTGCATCCTGCCATACCCATGAGCAAATAGTTGGCATTAATTACATATCACTGCCACCCTCTGAACTTTGAAAACTGCCACCTTAAGACTTGGTACAGTGGAAGAGAATTTTTCTCTCCAATAAACCTTTTGCTTCAGGGTATACTCTTGGGTTTTTTTCCAGGTATATTAAGTATGAACTTTGTACTATGTATAGCCAGAGTTTTATTTATTTTTTAAAAAAAGAAACTTTTTCTTGATAAAGGAGTAATGGTAGCCTAGCTTGTTCTTCTTGTAAAAGTGATGCCTCTTAAAAAAAAGTCCTACTCTCTAGCGTTTAGTAAAAGAATCAGATCTTTTCTTTTTTGTTACCTTGGAGTCTTAAAAACTGATTGCTAGGGTGAAACAATTCAATATGTAAGTATGGAGTTAAGTGCCTTTTGGAGGATTTCTTGGAAGACCATGTAAGAAGATACTTAAGGGAGGTAGCAAAGATTTGGACAGTCTGTCTTTCTAAGTAAAGGCAGAAAGAAGGGTTGTCCAGGTTGTACTGGACACTTCTCTCCCCCACCCCTTTCTTGATTGTTTTACGTGACTGATTTTAAATTCTCACACTGCCACCTCTTTTTAACAAAATGCCCTTTACTTATATCAGTTGTCATACTGGGCCATTTTCAGGTAACTTTTTTTTTTTACATGATTCAAAATGGGATAATATTCAGACTACAGAGCATTTTGGAGGTTAGTATGAGCTGCTTCAGTACGGACTGTAAGTCCTGCTGGGAGAATGATATCACTGTACCTTTTCCCCACTCGTCGTCACCCACCCCAGCCTGTACACTCCCTGCCTTTCATGGAAATGTGTTGAAAACAGGTGCTTCTCAAAAGCAGCTTGGCCGCAGCCTGAACTGTGTCCTGTTTTCCCTTCTTGACCCAATAGGCACATGGATTCTCTTTTCCAGGTGAGAGGATAGATTTGCTTTTCTAGCCGTACTCTCAGGTCCTCTAGATGATGTTTGTGAAAGGAACTAGAGATGTGTAGTGTGCCATGAAACAGTAAAACTAGCTACCTTGGAATCATTAATGTAGGGGGTGGTACTAGAGTTAGAGGTAATCATAAGGGCAGATGACATTTGTACCTCAGTCTACCAAAAGTGTAGCAGTAAGTTTAACTTGCTAGGCATTTCCTAGGAGCAAATGCTTCTAATTTGTGAGCATTCTCACAAGTGGAGCCATGCACATAATTGGACAGAGATGTGGAAATGAGTGGCTTCCTTCTGGTAAGAGGAACAATGGACCATGTTACTTATCTATCACTCTAGTAGAGGATGTAATTTTCCCTTCTAAGCAAGGGAAATGGCAGTGCTAAATAGTTTTGTAACTTTTTGAATGAGAAACTTTTAGGTAAAAAACTGTCAGATAATATTTTCAGATGCATTTACATTGACTATGGGGAAAAGATTGTGAAAAAAGTTACAGTCATTTTTTTTTTTAATTTTAAAGACTTGAGAAATTCTGTTACATGAAGTGACAATGTAAAAACACATTTAGTTTTATACTAAATCTTTTTTTAAGGTCTTGGCATTTAATATAAAGCAAATCCACACATTTTCTAACTTTCCACAAGTTCCAAAAAGGGAAGGAAGAAACCTCAGTCTTGAAATTTTGGTTTTTAAAAATCATGACACTGTTTTACCATGAAATTGAGTAGCTAACTTTTGGTAACACCTTTTGTTTATTTGTATGTTTGTAATAATGGACCTTTTAAAACACAGGAATGTTTTGGTTTGTACAGACTTTGAAAAATGTGTGTTAATAAAAATTCATATTGACTTAAGTATAATTGTTTTTTTTTTTTTTTTCATTTATTTCTTGCTGGTTCACCAACAGACATATCCCATAATCCCCTTCAACCTAGAAAAGAGTCAGTTTGTCTTGCTTGTAGAATTTAAACAATTAAAAACCTAACAGTGCTAATAGGGAGTTTTATGTCTGTCAGAGAATAAAATCATTCTCTTTCTTCTTTGAGTTTATTTATTCAGTTTAAGTGCTTGCTTTGTTATAAGCACTGGTAGGCAATGAGGATACAGCAGTGAAGACAATTGACAAAGTTACTCTCCTCATGAGGCTCCCATTTAATGGAATATTGGACAACACCATTGTTCCTTGATTTTATATTTACCATTATTACTCAAAATTAATATGGGATGAATCTTTATAAGGTATGAGTGAAAGGTTTTTGAGATGTCCTCTCAAGGAGAGGAATGTATTGGTTTGAAACGTTGGTGCTAGTAGGTTTCTAAATAACAGGTGCCTTTCAGACATTATCACTGTCACATCCTGGTCATTCTGTTCTATAGGTGCAATGACAACTTATTTTCTCTAAATAAAGATAGTTTTATAGGTGCTATGGTCTGAATGTTTATTGCCCCCCTCCTCTCCGCCAGATTCATATGTTGAGATCCTAACGCCTAGAGATGGTAGTATTAGGAGGTGGGGCCTTTAGGAGGAGCTTAGGTTCTGCCCTCATGAATGGGATTAGTGCCCTCATAAAGGATGCTCCAAAGAAATCCCTTGCCCCTTCTACCATATGAGGACAGAGCCAGAAGGTGCCAGCTATGAATCTGGAAGAGGGCCCTCACTAGAACGCGACCATGCTGGCCCCTTGATCTTGAACCTCCCAGCTGCCAGAAATGTGAAAAATAAATTTCTGTTGTTTATAAGCTACCCAGTCTGTGATATGTTGTTATAGCAGCCCAAACAGACTATGACAGTAGGTTATGTTTATGACCACATTTATTGTGTGAATTACCTTAATTTATCCATTTACACAGCCGTATAAACCGCTGTAGGGGAAGAATATAGTATAAACAGAGAAAGATACCATCTAGTTATTCAGGAAGTTCTTCAACCACTCTAAATAACCTTAAAAGCAACTTAGCAGGATTTTGGTTGCATCCTTTTCAGTTTAAGACCATGTGTTACCTGCAGTATAGCTATCTTCAGCTGACGGTCAGTTTGAGGATTTTGGGGGAGGGGCCGTTTTCGGGAAGGTCCAAACTGTCAGGACCAACAGAGTGTTGTGGTTATTATTCCTGCATAACAAATTACCCCCAAATTTAGGTGTTTGTTTTTTGTTTTGGCTGTGCCGGGGGCTTGCGGGATCTTAGCTCCCTGACCAAGGCAGTGAAAGCACTGAGTCCTAAGCACTGGACCGCCAGGTAACTCCCCAAAATTTAGTGTTTTAAAACAACCATTTTAATATGCCCACAAACTCTGTTGATCAAGAATTTGGACAGGGCACTGTGGGGACGACTGGTCTTTGTTCTTTAATGTCTGGGTCCTCAGCCGGGAAGATTCAAAAGCTGAAGGAAACTTATTGGAACTGGAATCATCTCTCTGAAGGCTCTGCTTACTTGTGTATCTAGTGCCTGGACTGAGATGACAAAGTCTAGTAATGCTGACTGAAGCACCTATGTAGGGCCCCTCCATATATAACTCAGCCTTCCCCAGCACGGTGGCCTCAAGGTAATCAGACTTCTTCCATGGTGGATCAAGACTCCAAGCACAAGTGAACAAATCTGAAGCTGTGTTTCATCATCTGACCTGTCCTCAGAGGTCACATTACCTCACTTCTGCAGCACTTTATTGGTCAAAGCAGTCAGGAGTCAATCCAGACTCAAGGGGAGGGGACATAGATCCCTTCTCTTGATGAGAGGGTGACAAAGTAGAAAAGCATGTGGGATGGAAGCTACTGTGGAGGCTATTTTAAAAAATGTAAAAAAAAAAAAAAAAATGTAATCTGCCGGACTTCCCTGGTGGCACAGTGGTTAAGAATCCACCTGCCAATGCAGGGGACATAGGTTCGAGCCCTGGTCCGGGAAGATCCCACATGCCGCGGAGCAACTAGGCCTGTGCGCCACAACTACTGAGCCTGCTCTCTAGAGCTCGCGAGCCACAATTACTGAGCCCATGTGCCACAACTACTGAAGCCCATGCACCTAGAGCCTGAGCTCCACAACAAGAGAAGCCACCCCAATGAGAAGCCCACTCACCACAGCGAAGAGAAGCCCCTGCTTGCCGCTAGAGAAAGCCTGCGCTCAGCAACAAAGACCCAACAACGAAGAGCCAACGGAGCCAAAAATAAATAAATTTATTAAAAAATATATATATATATGTAATCTGCCACATAGAGAATGGATTTTGGAACCAAACCGAATTTAAGAGAACAAGGCACAAGGCAGAAGCTGCAATGTCTTTCGTGGTCTATCTTCGGATGTCACACTGCATCATTTCTGCAATACCCTATTGGTTACAGAGGACAAATTACTGACACTGGACTTCCCGGTGGCACGGTGGTTAAGAATCCGCCTGCCAGTGCAGGGGACACGGGTGCGAGCCCTGATCTGAGAAGATCCCACAAGCCATGGAGCAACTAAGCCCGTGTGCCACAACTACTGAGCCTGCGCTCTAGAGCCCGCGAGCCACAACTACTGAACCTGCATGCCACAACTACTGAAGCCCGTGCGCCTAGAGCCTGTACTCCACAGCAAGAGAAGCCACCACAATGAGAAGCCCGTGCACTGCAACAAAGAGTAACACCTGCTCGCTGCAACTAGAGAAAGCCTGCACACAGCAACAAAGACCCAACGCAACCAAAAATGAGCAAATAAATTTAAAAAAATTACTGACACTATTCAATGTGGAATGGGACTACCCATGTGCATTCATATCAGGAGGCAGAACCACTGGGGTCCAACTTGGAGACTGGCTACCACATTGACCTTTGACTAATAAGGTTGAGTAACAACTATGTGAATCTCTAGATTTTGAAGGCACGAATGAAAGTTGGCGTTTGGGGGAAAGGAGTTCATATTTCTTAGTTATGACTGGAGTCAATTAACCACTTTGCCTGCCAGTGCTTGTCAGGCTGTCACTGAAGCAGATTATCAACTCTACTTGAAAAGTGACACTGTGTCAGGCTGTGGTTAGCTCTGAAGTCAGACTGCCTGTGTGTGAGTTCTATCTCTACTTAGGGTTGTTGTGAGGATTAAATAATGTATGTAGAAGTCTCTAGAACAGTGCTTGGCACATAGTATGCACTCGATTTTTTAAGCTATTATTATGCAAGACTTCACAGAATCTACATTTTCTGTTTCTTTTTTTTTTTTTTTTAAGAAGTTGAATATTTTATTATTAAACTGTTTCTTATTTTCCTGCAAGGCTGTTGCTTCACTGTATAAAAATAGCACCAGCAAACACAGTATATTGCAAAATTAAGATAGTAATGTTCTTCACTGGACACTATACAACTAACAAACTTTTCTCCACTGTCATTTATTTCCAGTGGCAAGTTCATTGAGTATTTTGACCCAAATCCAGGGATGGCTGTAAGCAAGTTACAATATTATATAAGGTTAAGATAACAATGTTATCCTTGAATTACATAATTTTTATAACTAGTTTTACCACAGATAATTTCAGGAATTCTGAGTATTATAACTGGAGACTAGCCTAAAAATCACAGGGTGTTGTGAAAAAGATGCATAGTGTTTATCTGAAACCATTAGGAAGTTAAGGGGTATTTTCTTCAGGCAACATTGTTTCAAGTAGTTTCTTTTGCTAAAAGTTGCTTTTTAAAAATCTATCCACCACTAATTTAAGACAACTATGCTAAATTAAGTTGTTTCAAACTAGTTTATTTAGGGGTTCCATTTTCACTCCTCAATAGATTTTATGTATTTCTCATATGCTTCTTCACTCATTAGTTCATCTAGTTCTGAAGGGTTACTGAGTGTCATCTTGATCAGCCAACCATCTTCATAACAAGATTTGTTGACAAGTCCTGGATTTTCTGTTAGAGCTTCATTAATTTCAGTTACTTCTCCTGATAGAGAATAGAGTTCACTAGCAGCTCTCACACTTTCCAAAGCACCAAATTCCTCTTGTTTTATCAATTTTGTCCCAACTTCAGGCAGACTACAGTAAACAACATCTCCCAAAGCTTCCTGTGCAAAATTGCTGATTCCCACTGTTCCAACACCGTTTTCTGTTGTTACCCATTCATGTTTGTCTGTGAATTTACGACCCGACAGCAGAGCGGGGCCGGTGCGCAGCTCCCGGACGGCGCCCGCCCGCAGTCCCCAGGGCCGCAGCGGGCAGGGCGCGTTGGGCGCAGAGATGGCGCGCCGGTTGCAGACTGCGGCCCGCACGCTGCGCGCCACTCGCAGCGCTATGTTCGCAGGGACATTTTCTGTTTCTTGAGAGAGAAAACAACAGTGACAAAATAGAGTGAACATATATGTTCACTTGTTTTTTGCTTCCAAAGTTACTTTATCTCCAGATCACTTTATCCCCAGATTCACGCAACCCACAACTTTTATATGATTTTTTCAACTCCACATTACCCACCTCATGCGTGCCACTTCATTACACTGATCCTTAGAGTGCCATTTTTCTTTAAGTTTAATAAGATATAATTTGCATATGGTAAAATTTATCCTTCTCAGTGTATAGATCAAAAAGATTTTGATGGATGTATGCAGTTGTGTATCAAGACATGGAACATTTCCATCAGCACAAAAACTTCCCTTGTGCCCCTTGGCAGTCAGTTCCCTCCCCCAGCTCCAGCCCCTGGCAGCCATTAATCTGATCTCTATCCTTATAGCCTTGCCTTTTCCAGAATGTCATATAAATGGAATCAAACAGTATGTAGACTTTCATGTCTGACTTCTTTCATTTAGCATATGCATTTGAGATTCATCCATGTTGTTGCACGTCTAAGTAAATTTATTCCGTGTTTCAGTAGTTTGTTCCTTCTTATAGCTGAAAAGTTTTCCATTGTATAGATGTACCACAATTTGCTTATCTATTCAGCAGCTGACGGATATTTGAGTTATTTCTAATTTTTGGTTGCTATGAATAAAGCTAACACATTTGCATACACATCTTTATATGAACATGTGCTTTCATTTCTCTTGGGTAAATACCTGGCAGTGGGATTGCTGGATTGCGTGATAAATTTATGTTTTATTTTCTAAGAAACTGACAAACTTTTCCAAGTGGTTGTACAAGTTTGCATTCCCACTGGCAATATATGATGAGTGCTAATTTTAACACAGACTTCTTTGCAAACTTCTTTGAATTTCTCCACTGACTCTTCCCTACATTTCCCAGAAAGCTTGTCATATTGGTGATAATGATACTTTATTTTTAAAATATGAGATGTATTTACTGAAGTGTAGCATATATATAGAAGAGGACACACATCACAAATGTATGACTTGATGAATTTTCACAAAGTAAACACAGTTATATAATCACCACCCAGATCAAGAAAGACTGCTACCAGCACCCTAGCCCATCCCATGTGCCCATTCCTAGTCACTCCCTCTCTTCCTCAAAACTGAGAGTTCCATGGTGGCCTAGTGCTTAGGATTCCAGGTTTTCACTGCCGTGGCCCGTGTTCAATCCCTGGTCGGGAAACTGAGATCCTGTAAGCTGCACAGCAAGGCAAAAAGCCAAACCAAACCAAACCAAGAAACGAACTACATGCTATTCTGAATTTTAATAATATAGATTCATTTTGCTGGTTTTGAACCTAATAAATATGGGATAATACAGAATGTACTCATTTTTGTTTGCTTCTTTTGCTAGACATTATGTTTGGACAAGGTCACCCACATTATTCACATAACAGTAGGCCATTAATTTTCATGCTCTATGATACTACAATTTATCTATCCTACTGTTGATGTACATTTGGGTTGTTTCCAGTTTGGAACTTGTAAAAATAAACGTTGCTCTGGCCATCTTCATAATAGCTTCGAACTGGAAACTATCCAAATGCCCATAAATAACAGAATGGATAATCAAATTGTAGTAAGAGCATATGATAAAATACTAGTCAGCAATAAAGACCAAACCACTGACATATGCAATATCATGGATAAATCTCAAAAACATTATATTAATTGAAATAAGCCAACACTAAAGAATACATAAAGTATGATCCCTTCTTGATGAAGCTTGAGAATAGGCAAAACTAATCTGTAATGATAAAAATCAGACAGTGATTTCTGCGGATGAGGAGAATTGATTAGAAAGGAACACAGCCTGGACTTCCCTGGTGGCGCAGTGGTTAAGAATCCACCTGTCAATGTAGGGGACACCGGTTCGAGCCCTGGTCTGGGAAGATCCCATATGCCGCGGAGCAACTAAGCCTGTGTGCCACAACTACTGAGCCTGCTCTCTAGAGCCCGCGAGCCACAACTACTGAGCCCGTGTGCCACAACTACTGAAGCCCGCGCGCCTAGAGCCCATGCTCCACAACAAGAGAAGCCACCGCAATGAGAAGCCTGCGCACCCCGACGAAGAGTAGCCCCTGCTCACCGCAACTAGAGAAGCCTGCGCGCAGCAACGAAGACCCAACGGAGCCAAAAATAAATAAATAAATTTAAATAAATAAATAAAAATAAAAAAGACATTGGTGACTTACAAAAGAAAAGCATCTCTTAAAAGAAAAAAAAAAAAGAACACAGCCTGAAGAAAAACTTTCTTGGGTAACAGTGAAAGTGTTCTATTTCTCAGTTTAGATGGTGGTTACGTGGGTATATACCAATGTCAAAATTCATTGAAATGAACACTTAATACCTGTGTATTCTATTGTGTGTTAATTATGATGCAATAAAAATTAATACAGAGAAATGCTGCTTAGTCGTAAAAAATGCTGTCATGAACTTTCCTATACTTGGTTTTTGGAACACATATGGATGCACATCTGTTGAGTATATAGGTAGGAGTAGAATTGCTGGATCATAGAATATGTATGAATCATGGCTCTGCAATTTAATAGCTGGATGACACTGGGCAAGTGCCCAGAACCTCTAGAGAAGACCAGTTTCCTTTCTATTACCTAGGAGCTAATCTCACCTTGATGGGTTCGAACCATGAAAACTGTTTTTGTCAATTAGCAAAAAGACATAATGCTGAGAAACCTCATTTTCTAAAAGCACTGCTTTTTCAGAAAATTTGCTATTTGAAATATCAGTAAGAACGGAATATTCCACTCTCGCCTGGAGGACCTGAGTTACTTTGACACGGAGAAGCAGCCTCAATTTCCAACCCAGGTGCAGAGCTTCAGATAAGGGGTTTCCAGATACAGCATTCCACATTTATCTCCACGCTGTAGTTTCCAAGGAAACAGGATTCTGAGTCTTCTTGTTAGCTCAGGCCTGACGATAATCCCTTTACACATAGCCTGGTGTGCTTTGAGGCTATCAAAAACACTGCTTCTTTTAAATTTTACCTACACTCCATCTTTCCAAATCCTGGAATAATTCTACCTCTCCCGTGCTTGGTGAGATACCCCATGATTCCTCTGGTGTGTAGTCCCCCTTGCAGCAGTAAGTTAATAAACCTAACTTTGTCAGACCATATAAAGATAAAGCCACTTTATCAGATGGGCTTTATCTCAGGTATTACCAATAACTTTGTAAAATGTGTTCACATTACCTGGATGGGCATTTAAGAAATGATAGTTATTTTTTATTATTCGTGTATAAATTCAATATATGTTCATTTGACATCTAGTATTTGCAAGGCACAAATGTATTGCTATGAGATATAGCACAAGATAGCCATGGCACAGATGGAAAACCACTTTTTATTTTAGCTGGAGAAAGAAGCCAACAATAACAACCACCACTATGTTTTCAATCCTAGGAGAAAAATACCTTTACTGAACTTCACTTTAAATAGAATCAAATGTAAATGAAAACATTCTCAAGACTATTTTATAGGTAAAAAAGTACAATGTACACGATTTACTATAAGATAGGACATAAAACTATGGATTCTAAGAAATCGTATGGTTTTAATAACCAGAATGAGAGGACCCAAATGTCGTCTGTCCTTTTCTAAAGAGAAAAAATTACTCTTATAAATGCTCCAACGAAAAATAGAGACAGCATTGCTTACAAAAGCTCTAAGGCTGAATGCAGGCTCATTCACCCATCTAGGGTCCCCTCCTACACAGACAAGCAGCTTCCTCTCTTGGCCATTCCCCAGAGATTGCAAAGCAGACTGGGGTGAAGTGGGGTGGAGAATACAGGAAACAAACACTGCCAGTTCCCCTTCACTTCTCTCTATCTTGATCTCCTCCCAAAGCAAAATCCTCCTACTCTTGTCTTTCCATCTAACATACGCTCACAAAATGCAGTCTTCTATGGGAACATTGAGGTCATACAGTCCAAATTCCTTAAGAGAATGATTTTAAAAATTTGAGAGTCTAGTTCTCCAAGAAATCCTGGCTTGGGATATAGATGAAGAAGCTATTTGGGAGGGATTTAGATGGAGAATGAATTTGGTAATATGAGAATGCGTTTTAGGGACATAGCAAGATGACAATACAATTAGCTTAGTGTTTGGGTTTTGCAGTCAAATCTCAGAAAAGCAAATTAACCTCTATGGTTTTAACTTTCTCAACTGTAAAAGGGAAAATAATAACGCTTGCTCTGTCGAGTTACTTTACTTCAACATTTAAAAAAATCGATTGTCCGTTATCTAGTCTGAAGGTAAAAATATAGTTAGAACATCGTCCCTTGCTGTGAAAGAGCTTATGAACAACTGAATTGCAGTGAGGGGATCACAAATAATACGTGCTCAAGAAATCTTATTATTATCATTTTATTGTTTAGACTAGAAGAGGGGTGGAGGGAGAAATGAAAGTGATTTGTAAACCATAAAAGTGCTCCACAAATCCTAACAAAGCCCTAGAGGATGGAAGCAGAGTGAGGAATTTCAGGAGTTTGGTTACGGATCTGGGTTTCAAGGCTGTCGAATTCTCCATATTTGGGCCTGAATGCTCAGAATAGAACAGAATAGGATGTTAGGGCTGAGATCATCTGGTACAATTTTATGCTAATCGAAAAATTCTTGCCTTCTGTCACCGTGCCCTGGCGATAAACAACACCGCCACCTCAGATTCTCCAATCCGAGCCCCAATGGTATGATGTCATCGCCCCGCCCCGCATCCCCAAGCTCCAGGGCGTCACGTCTCTAAGCTACCGTGCCTACACCAGTTCCAGAAGCGCCTGCGCAATGTGGGGGAGCCAGGGCGGACGTGTGCGCGCTGCGAGGGGGCGGGGCTAGCGCTCACGCAGCTTTATCCCCTTCCCCGCCCTTTCTCTTCCCGGTTTCCCTGTCAGCCTGCTGGTCGGGTCTGGCGGCTGCTTCCGGTAGGAGCGCGGTGCAGGGCGAGTCGGTCTCGGCTCCTCGTCATGTCCTACGGTCCCTTAGATATGTACCGGAACCCGGGGGCCTCGGGGCCCCCGCTCCGGGACTTCAACAGCATCATCCAGACGTGCAGCGGCAACATCCAGCGGATCAGCCAAGCCAGTGAGCCGGGGTACCGGGCTGGGGGGCGGGGGCCGTCCCGGGGACAGGCCCGGGTGAGGCTGCCGGGACGCGGAGCCCGGCTAGGGCTACGACCAGGGCCACACCTGAGGCCGTCTTGGGTGCTCTGCTCTGGATACGGCGGGCTGCTGTCCCCGAGTCTGCCAGGCCCAGGCACTCCGAGGGTCCGGAGCCCCAGCTGCAGCTCGAGTTTCTTCTCAGGAGTTCTGCTCTTAACGGTGTTGGGGCCAAGACAGCAGTCCTGACAGCCGCAGGGTGGGAGGGTGTGTGTGTGTCCCCTCCAGAGCAGTGAATGAGTCGACTGGCTGCAGTGGTCAGCCTAGTTTTTCTTGTCATCTGCCTCCCTCCACCCACCTCTCTTTCCTCTTTGGTCAGCTTGGATCGGGAGTTGTTTCCTGGTTTAGACTTTACATTCTGCTGAGCTTCTGGCTTCTTGGAAGTCAGAAGCTCTCAGTTAAGGGAAGTGGAGAGTGCATGTGTTTTGGTGATTTTAATACAGTTCTTCCTGTAAGGAATTTGGAAATCAGATATAATGACTTGTATTCGAGGGGTGAGATGGCTTCTACTATAATAAAGAGAATTCACCAAAAACATTTCAGTTTACATTCTTTTGTCTTTTGTAACAAAAGATTTGCATATATTTTTGGATTTCAAGCCAATGAGGCTTTTGTTTTCCTTCCCCACCTAGCTACTCTTTTGAACAAGCATGATACACAGAGAAGCTCAGGGACATGGCCATAATCACACAGCAAGTAAGACATGGTAGAGGTGGTGGTGGATTTCAGAATGTCATTGCTTGTCTTAAAACTCCCTCCCCACCATTAGGGTCTGAATGATACTATAGTTGAATGAGTCAAATACATGTTATTTCTTGTGCCTGAAAATTAGCTCAGAGCCTTATAAACAGGAAGTCAGCTGCAGCAACTACTTGGAAAGAATGGTATCATCATCCTTGTTGTTTATTATTGTGTTTTCGTGAGCTTGGCTGTACCCTGTTAATAGGTAGAACTAGTTGGTCCTGAATTACAATTATGTTCTATATTTTAAAGAACAATCTATCACTTAGCTTTTAAATTTAAATATATAATGAGAGAGGGAAGTTTCTGATGGAAGGCGTTTGAATCTGGGCACTTTGGAAGTGGAAAGAAGAATATGTGGTCTGTTAAATCCAGAAATTTGAAACAAAAATTAATGTGACCACTGGTTAGAAAGTATAGTACTTTGTGTTCCAATTTCCTTTTGTGAGGGAGCTGTAATACAGGTTAGATCAGAATATTCTGGTTCAATACTGAAAGTTTCTTATTGAGGCCAAATATAATTTTAATGTCTATTTGTGAAATTTTCATTCTGCATGTATTTGAGTATGAGGCATGTAGTATTATGGGAAGTGACATGGATTCCTTCAACAGGGAGCCTGTGGTGTACATAATGACTGAAAGGGATTGCTACTATAGAAGAGATATAATAAAATTATAGGTGTTCAGGAGAGAAAGACACCTTTTTCACTTGGGAGAGGCCAGGGAAGGCATTATTGGCATTTGAGCTAGGTCTGGAAAGATGGTGGAAAGGATTTGAACTTTCGAGAGTAAAGAAGGGAAGAGCATTCCAGGAGGGAATAAAATGAACAAGGCATGGTAGTGGGAAAGCATGTGGTGTGTACAGAAAAGTAGAGTGATTTAATTTGGCTAGACTGGTGGAGTCCAGAAAGTAGTGGAAAATAGGATTGGAAAGGTAAGTTGGGGCCCAAACATGAAGTGCTTTAAGTGCTACACTAAGGGGGTTTGGATTTAATTCTTTAGAAATGTGTAAATTGAGTTGGAAGGGAGAGAGACTGGAATCAGAGACACCAGTTAGGATCTGAAAATGAAAAGAAGGAAAGGATAGGAGAGGTGTCTGGTCATAGAATTGATAAGGTTTAGCTGTTGATTAGGCATCAGGCTCAAGGGATAGTTGGATTCATTTTGTTAATAACATTAATAGCTAACATTTGAGTACATACTGTATGCCAGGCAATATAAGTGCTTTACATGCATTATCTTAATTTTGTAACGACCCTGTGAAGTAATTACCAATATTATTTCTTTTTATGGGTTAGGAAACAGGCTGAGAAAGGTTAAATAATTACGCAGCTAACAAATGGCAATACCTAAATTTGAAACCAGATCTGTCTCTTATGACCAGCATTCAGCCTTTTTTTAATTTTTAATTAATATTACAGTTTTATAGCAGTTAACACTTCAAGTTACAAGTGACTTTTCTTTTTCTTTCTTTTTTTTTACTCTTCATAGGAAGCTATGGCAAATACCTGAGGCTGTGGAACTTTCTCTTCTTGTGGTGTGTCTGCCTCTCCTGCTAGATTGTTAGTTCCTTTGAAGAAATGGGACATGACTTATTCATCTTTATATTTCTAGTACTTATCTCAGACCCAAGTATATGTTAGATTCATTCATGCACAGTTCAACAGATATTCTATGAGCATCTGCTATGCACTGGGGATGGAGTGATGAGCAAGACAGACAAAACCCTGCCCTGATAGTGTGTGTGTGTTTGTGTATGTGTATGTATACACACGTATGCATACATGCACATAGATAAACAATATTGAGAAATAATAAATGCTATGAAGAAAAGAATAAGGGGACAGAGAGTGAGGAGAGCAAGAGGGTGGGTGTGCTATTTTATATTTTTACATCAGTTGGTCAAGGAAGGCCTCTCTGAGGGGGTGATGTTTGAATAGACACCTGAATGAAGTGAGGGAGAGAACCTCATGAGTAACTGGGGGAAGGCATCCTAGGCAGAGGGAACAGCAAGAGCAAAGACCTCAGTGCTTTCAAGAATAGCAAGGAGACTAGTGTGGCTGGACTGCAGTTAGAGAAGGGGAGCATAGTAGGAAAAGAGGCCAGGGAGGTAGCCAGGGATCATATCATTTAGGGTCTTGATGCTTAGTAAATTGTATTTAGTAGATTTGAATGAATGAGGTTTCTCTACCATCTTGGAACTCTTCCTGACTCATTTACCTTGTGCTGTGTGGTTCCTACCACATCTTATGACCCTGGTCAGTGTGAGTTGGAATTCTCCCCTTGGGATTGTTTAGTGAGGCACTGGGAATTTGAAATTGGTAGGGTGACATTGCTTCTACCCACTTATCAGGCTGGTGCCCATCCCCCAGACGTGGCCAGCATACCTAAGTATACAGCCTGAATGTGACCTCCCAGACATATGCCCACATCCATATAGTCCTGCAAGGACCTGTATCTGTTGAAAATTTGAGAGAATAGCTATTCTTTTTTCTCAACTGTGGGTTTTTTTCACATATGTGGGTTTGGAATTGCTGAGCATATCAGCCTGAAATACGGCAGGCCACTGCGTGGGTTGTTATAGGTACAGCTAAGGTTGACTGCCTGGTACAAGGGGTTGTTATCAGTATGGGTGGGCTACAGAAGAAAACTGCTTGACTCTGCCTATTGTGAGACGAAGGGTCTGGGCAAGTATTGCTGAGGCAGATATAAGGAAATAACCTTAACAGGTGCCAAGTTATCTCTGAAGAGATTAAAGAACATCATTTCTGTTCTTTAACGTTGCTAATTTAAAAAAAAAATAAATTTATTTATTTATTTATTTTTGGCTGTGTTGGGTCTTCGTTGCTGCACGCGGGCTTTCTCTAGTTGCAGCGAGCGGGGGCTACTCTTCGTTGCGGTGTGCGGGCTTCTTATGGTGGTGGCTTCTCTCGTTGCAGAGCACAGGCTCTAGGCGCACGGGCTTCAGTAGTTGTGGCACGCGGGCTCAGTAGTTGTGGCTCACGGGCTCTAGAGCGCAGGCTCAGTAGTTGTGGCGCATGGGCTTAGTTGCTGTGCAGCATGTGGGATCTTCCTGGACCAGGGCTTGAACCCATGTTCCCTGCGTTGGCAGGCGGATTCTTAACCACTGCACCACCAGGGAAGCCCAACGTTGCTAATTTATTGATATGATTCTGTTTACTAAAAAAATCAAAAGCAGTTGAACTTTTAAAACTGATTATCGTGTGCAATCCTCTGGGTTGTTCTTTCAAAGTTATTTTCATATTGGCCCCTTGCTCTTTATTTCATTGTCCTCCTCATAAGTCTTCATGATCTCAGCCTCTGTAGTCCAGCAGCATAGTCTCAGTGTCTCTGTTCCCATTCTAGTTCATCCTGATAAGGCTATCAGCAGTATGTCTAAAGTCCTGTTTTCATTATACCACTCATCTTCTCAAGAGCCTATGGTGGCTCTCTGTTGTCTGCTGCATCAGATCTTAACATTCCACCTTGCTTTCACTGTCTCTGTCATCTTAACCCAAATTAGCCATATTTTCTACTTCTCTTTGTTACAGGCAGGCTGTTTTTCTTAACATCCCTAAACACGGGGTTTTGCTGCAAGTTTTTGCTCTTTCTGTTCCTCCTTTCTTTAATCTTTCCCTATCTCACTAGCTACCTAAATTATAAAAATCCTTTGAGTTGTGCTTAAATCCTGCCCCTTGTAACTAAGCCTTCCTTTGCTTTTGAAAGAGTGAGGTCAGGAAGAGCCTGGGCCTTAGGCTCAGCAGATCTGTGACTGAGTCCTTGCTCCTCTGTGTTGTACTGTTCACCTTGGGCAGGCTAGTTCCCCTTTCTGTCTGTTACCCCATATGTAAAATGAATGGTGTTGTTAAAGTGGGATGTTTGAAAGTGCCTAGTCTAGTACCTGGTACATAGTAGACATTCAGTAAATGGTGATATCATTGGTTGAGCCCCCTGCTCCACTATAGTTTAGTAGTTAAGTGAGCAGGCTCAGGAGTCAGACTGCGTGGGTTTGCGTCCTAGATCTGCTTCTTACTAGCCATGTAAACATATTGCTGTACCTCTCTATTTCACAGTTTCCTCATCTATAAGATGGAGTTAATGATAGACTCTACTTCACAGGATTGTGAGAATTAAGTGAGGTAATTTATATAAAGTGCTTAAACCAGTGCCTGCAACATTGTTTAAGAAGTGTTAGCTATCATTTTGTTTTTTTCCTTTGAATTTGCAAGCTTAGCACTTACTTTATTCTGTAGTCTTTAATTCATGCTTTTTGACCTTGTTATTCCAACTGAGAGATTACTATTAGTTTTGTTGTGGGGATAGAGATCATGCATTGTACAGCTGTCCTTAGTTTCAGTGCCTGGCACAGCAGTGGATATGTAGTTAGCATTCGATATGTACTTAATTGATTTTATCATTGCTAAGTACATTTTTCTTGGTCTCGAGTTTGATAATAATAGCTATCCTTAATTGAGTTCTTTTAAGTGCCAGACACTGTTCTAAATTTAGCTTCATATTATCTTAGGTCATCCTCACAACAACCATATGAGGGTTCTCTTGTTTTTCCCATTTTTTAGGTGAGGAAACTGAGGCACAGAGGAATAGAAACTTTTGCTAGGAAGTGGTGGAACCAGGAATAACACAGAGCAGTCTTAATTGAGAGTCTGTGCTCTTAACGAGTTCATGTCCTGTCATGGGTATGGTAAATAGAAGATTATACCTTTGATGTTTAGTATTCATGTTCAGTGTAGTTTAGAGCTTTACTATTGTAGTATAGTGGCTACTTTTTTTTTTAAATGTTTTTAATTTTTTGGCTGCATTGGGTCTTCATTGCTGTGTGCGGGCTTTCCCTAGTTGCGGTGAGCAGGGGCTACTCTTTGTTGCGGTGTGCGGGCTTCTCATTGCGGTGGCTTCTGTTGTTGCGGAGCACGGGCTGTAGACGCACGGGCTTCAGTAGTTGCGGCACACGAGCTCAGTAGTTGTGGCTCGTGGGCTCTAGAGCGCAGGCTCAGTAGTTGTGGCGCACGGGCTTAGTTGCCCTGTGGCATGTGAGATCTTCCTGGACCAGGGCTCGAACCCATGTCCCTTGTTTTGGCAGGTGGATTCTTTTTTGTTGTTGTTGTTGCTAGAAATCTCTCCTGTCTTAGGAAGTTGACAGAGAGATACTACTTCTTTTTTTTTTTTCTTGAATTTTATTTTATTCATTTATTTATACAGCAGGTTCTTATTAGTTATCCATTTTATACATATTAGTGCATATATGTCAATCCCAGTCTCCCAATTCATCACACCACCACCCCGTGGCAGGCGGATTCTTAACCCCTGCGCCACCAGTGAAGTTCTATAGTGGCTACTTTTAAAAAGTCAGGTCATTTTCATTGTAGCTTTGCAAAAACAGTGCAAACCTAATTTTCAGAGTAAGACACTGAGATGATGTCATTGTAATAATGACCACATAGGCTATCATTTTCTCATTTAATGTAAATAATGCTCTTTCTTTGAATTTATATTTGCTTGTTTAATATACTGAATTAGAGCATTCTAGTCTCTCAGATAAAGAAATTTTTACCTGTATGGTAGTTGCTTTTGATATGACTAGACATTGATTTGGATTAAGGTTCATTTGGAGATTCACATTCTGCCTAAAGTGATATCAGCTAAAAGCACATGAAGAGTGTTCAGTTTAGAGTAGTTTCTAGTGTGGATGTTAGCTGTAATGTGCGATAAATTGATTTGCTTCATAGTCTTTTAAAAATTTTAGCCAGGACATGCTTTTAAAAATGAGAGGTCAGTGATAGGAGAAATTGAGGCCTAGTTTTAAAAATAACAAAATTGCTTACACGGAACTGAGGCCTAGTCATCTGGTTTCCAGGATTATGTAGCATTTCGTAGAGGATAGATACCCAATTATTTTCATCCAAAATATTGTGACAAATCAATCTAAAGTAAAACTTTTATTTACTAGAATGCTTAGAAAAGGAGTTTTCTCATTAACCAAGCTGACCAGAAAACCCTTTTAGACGTAGCCCATTTTGATAAAAATTGTTCCAAAAAGTATCACTGTACTTTTTGACATTTTAAGTACATTCAAGTGAAAATAAGTGTGTATGTAAACATTCACACTATTCTATTTCTATTTGTGCTTTAGGTTTAAGGGATACAGTTCTTAGTTGTAAAACAGATGGGTCATTAAGTCACTATTTTCAAATAAACCCCTGATGGTGGTGGTTATGGAGGGTGGTATACAAAAAAATTATACTTCCACTAAACGTAGACACCACTGTCTTTATCATTTGAGTTTTGGGGCATCTGATACCTGAGTCTTGCTGGAAACTTTTAGGAAAATATCAATATGCAGGAATTTAGATAGAATTGATGGAAGCTTGGATTCATTCTGGTGCTTAACTAGTAAGTGACCCTATAAAGTCCTCCTCCCCCCCACCCCTCCATCCCAATTCAGGTAATCTCAGCAAACAAAAGAAGTCAGAAAAGTCTAGATAAATAAAAGTTCTCAGCTGAAAATATACAAAGAACAGCTGATTTTTAATTGATTGTTTCCCCCCATAGTCTGTAAAGTCCCCTTTGCTCTCTAGGGCATTTAATATGGTTTGATAGATGATTGACAACTTGAAACTTTGACATACCTCTAGAGTTTCTAAGGAGAATGCTCTATATAAAGACAGTCAGTAAGATGAGATGTTTCCTTGAACTGCCATACCGGTAACATTTACCTTTATATGTCACCCTGTAACCAACTATTTTCTGGAGGGGTATGTATGTGTGTGTGGTTATGCAAATACAAAAATGAGTAGAATGTGGTCAGTGCCACCCAGAGGCATATAGTCAGTCCAGTCCCATTTGTACACAGGCAGAGTCTCTCTAAGCCAAACTCTGGCTTGCAAAAGCACTGCTTGGTTACACAGCATCATTCTGGGACTAGAGCTTCTTCATTATTGTTGAATTTTAGCATTGAGCAGTGGTGGGAGTACTTAGAAATCATTTAGTCCTTACATAGTTGTAATAATTTAATGAATAAAAAGCCCCACACAAATAGTAAATATTGTGACAAATAGTAAGTACTCAATATATGTTAGTTAAACCTGAACATCATATACAATTGGTGAAAGAGACCCAGCAACATGAAATGACTTGTCTGGTGCCATACATCTAGTTAGTGGTCGAATCTGGCTCAGAGTTTAGGTCTCATTATTCCTAGCTCATGTTCATTCATATCTTCTGCCTTGAAAGTGGCATGACATAAAACAGAGGCTAACTCAATTAATCAGCAATTACTTATTACCCGCTGGGTGCTGGCACTCTGCTGGACTCTGGTGAGTACACAGGAACCTTCGCAAAGGTCAGAGGGAGTCGGGGAAGGGAGCAGGTTAGAGCAAGGGCATCAGCCTATCTGGAGCAGAGAGCTATTAAGTTAGGAAGCTATCAGATAAGCAGGGTGGGGCGAAGTGGAACACTGGGAAACGGAGGCCTGCCCTAAGTCACTACGTTCTGTGTATTTCCTTTAAGCGTCAGCCTTTTGAGAGAACCTAATGTGGCATAAAAAATATAGTTATTGGAATTAGCACTGGGTTTGAATTCTGGTTTTTATGACACTCTGCTCAAAACCGTCAGTGGCCTCACATTTCTTTAAAATTCGAAGTCCTTGCTCTAGTTTACAAGGCCCTATGTAATCTGGCTCCCCTCTCTCTCTTACCTCTCTTTTGCTCCCTCTGGGCCTCCTGTTCCTCCATCACAACAAGTGCTCTTGCCTTGGGGATTTTGTGCTTAATGCTCTCTGCTAGAAAGCTCCCCCAGAAATTTCTCATGGCTTGATCTTTCACTTCCTTTAGGTCTCTGCTCTGTGTCACCTTATCAGAGAAGTCTTCTCTGACCGCCCTGTGTAAACTAGTACCCTCTCCCTACCAGCCTTTACCTGAATTTATTTTTCTTTATAGCACTTATCACTACCTGATACATGCTTATTATCTCTTTTCCTTAAAATGTAAGCTTCTTGAGAGCAATATCTTCTAGAGCATATAACAGTGTAAAGTAGGTATTCTAAATGAATGAATGAATGAGTTTTGTAACACTCAGTGTGAGCCTCAGTGTGCCCTTCTGTAATAATGCTTATCTAATAAGATAATACTTATCAAGTGTGAAGGAAAAACACTTCTGTGTTTCCTCCACTGTCAATACTTCTGACACCAGATGTATGGACTTACCACACACCAAGCAATTATCAGATTCTCTGGACTTCAATTGGGTGTCCTCCAATTTAACTCAATTCTGACACTACCTGGGGTTAGCATCAGATTCCACAAATTAAGGGCTTAGTCCCACAAGACTCCCCCCACCCCACCCCCTTCAGATGCCAATTGTAAGTCCAAGTTCTTATCTGTGCTTCTGACCAGTGAGCCATATTGGAGGTTCCCATGAACCCCTCCTCAGGTTCAGCTAGTTTGCTAGCCCAGCTCACATAACTCAGGAAAACATTTACTTACTAGATAATTGGTTTATTATAAAAGGGTATAATTCAGGAGCAGCCAGATAGAAGAGACGCCTAGGGCAAGGTATGTGGGAAGAGCTTGGAACTTACGTGCTCTCTCTGAGCGCTGACACCCTCCCCGCATCTCCGTGTGTTCACCAGTCCGGAAGCTCATCAAATCTAGTTCAAGAACTTATCGAGGGCTTCCCTGGTGGCGCAGTGGTTGAGAATCTGCCTGCCAATGCAGGGGATGCGGGTTCGAGCCCTGGTCTGGGAAGATCCCACATGCCGCGGAGCGGCTGGGCCCGTGAGCCACAATTACTGAGCCTGCGCGTCTGGAGCCTGTGCTCCGCAACAAGAGAGGCCGCGATAGTGAGAGGGCCCGCGCACCGCGATGAAGAGTGGCCCCCGCTTGCCGCAACTAGAGAAAGCCCTCGCACAGAAACGAAGACCCAACACAGCCAAAAATAAATAAATAAATAATTAAAAAAAAAAAAGAATTTATAGAGTTTAAAATGCGGTTCCTCTACCCCCCCAGCCCCCCCCCTTCTTCTTTCCAGAGGTTGGTGGGTGGGACTGAAAGTTCCAACCTGATAATCACTTGGTCTTTCTGGTGACTAACCCCACCCAACCTAAGCCTATCAGGAGCCCTACCCTGTCACTTCAATAGGTAAACTCAGTATGCTCCAAAGGAACCCTTTATGAATAACGAAAGACACGACTATCACTCAGGAAATTCCAAGGGTTTTGGGAGCTTTATGCCAAGAACTGGGGACAAAGACCAAATACATCTTTTATTATACCACATCAAGTATGTAGGCCAGTGTCTGGCACATGGTGAATGCTCAGTAAATGCTAATGTCTGTGCTCTTTCTTAAATTATTTGTTTGGCCAGCCAGTAGACAGCTTTGATTCTGATTCCCATTTGACTTAGGTAAGAAGGACATTATACATCTTAGTGATGAAAAATGATTATTATATCTTACATAGTGTTTTTTTTAGCAGAATGCAGTATTTTATAGTGCTTACATTTTCCAGTGGAACCAATAAGCTAAAAACCCTCATTTAATAGAATAGATATATTTTAGGAAAGTTTGTCAAAAGGCAACTTTTTAATCAAGTGAATTCTATATTTCCATTGTAAAAGTGGAGTTATAGTTTTACTTAAAAAACGGTCTCAAAATAAGATAAAATCATAATTTGAAGTGTTACAAACCAGTATATTCTTGACTTTGCAGAATTTTGCTTTGTAACACCCATGATGACACAGGGATTTGGGCTAGGGAGTGTTGACCTAAAACAAAGAGACTGCCAGATATTTCTCCAGCAAAGACGGGTTTATTCACGATCAACAGAGAGTTGCAGTTTGGGGTCTGCAATCATGGCTAGCCAAGTGGAAACCCCCTCCTGGCAAGGGAAGGGGAAAAGGAAGTTGGGAGGGGTATAGCAAACAAAGAGTCCATGGCTTTTCATTGGCTGAGAGGAGTCTTCTTCATAGCATTTGGGCTCAGCTGTTGTGGCAGGGTGTGCGAGCTCCCCCTTCTGGTCTCCCAACTCTGTTTAACTGAGGTTTCTGTTTATTGATTTTTTACAGGAGAAATAACTTGTACATGCTGCTAAGGACTAGGTTGTTCAGTTTCTACTTAGGAGTAGAGTCACCCAGAAATCACCTAGAAGATTTTGCTTAATTATTGTTTCTTAACAGACTTAGAGGCTATTAACACATCTGTGTTTTTATAAGGTAACTGGTACTTAATAAACTTCAGCTTGCCTTTTTACTACCCTTGGTGACCGAACTAGGGCCAAGGTTATGACTCTGACCCCCAAATTTTGTTATTTAAGAAACATCCTATCATAAGGAACAATTAATTTTTATTTTTATTTATTAATTTTTTAAAAAATATTTATTTATTTATCTTGGTTGCACTGGGTCTTAGTTGCGGCAGGTGGGCTCCTTAGTTGCAGCTCGCGGGCTCCTTAATTGTGGCACGCGGGCTCCTTAATTGTGGCACGTGGGCTCCTTAGTTGCGGCGTGTGGGCTCCTTAGTTGTGGCACGTGGGCTCCTTAGTTCTGACGTGCGAACTCTTAGTTGCAGCATGCATGTGGCATCTAGTTCCTTGACTAGGGATTGAACCTGGGCCCCCTGCATTGGGAGCACGGAGTCTTAACCACTGCGCCACCAGGGAAGTCCAGGAACAATTAATTTTTAAAATTTAAAATTCTAATAAGTGCAATTTCGTTTTCATTGGACATTGAAGCCTTGTTTATATATTGTTCCTATGAGATATATACAAATGATACAGTATTCATTGGTTTCCTCATCTTCTTCCACTAAGCCAGTCATTTAGCAGTCTGGTGTTTCACAAGTGAAACTTGGGCATTAATCCTGAGAGGGTAGGAAAGGCCCTCACAAAGGACACTGTCTTTTGGCTAGAGGAGCCATATATTACCTATTGTGTTATATTATCTCTTGAAGTTCTAGTGAAACTTGAAGATAATTAATTTTGTTTCCCCTGGGCAAAAAGTACTCTATTATTGTGTTCCGTATTCCAGCTATTTGCAATAGAAGACAGGGAATGCTCTTAAAATGCAAGCATGCAAACAAACTAAAAAGTCGTACAATAAAATTCCAAGCTCTGCAAATGAATGAATGAATGAATGAATGAATCTCCCTCATCCTCCCTGCCAACCAGAAAAAGAAAATAGAAAGCAGGACATGGGAAATCAGGGGCTCTATTCCTGTCGCAGAAGTCAGTGAGGGACAGGGGTGTTCAGATTCCCAGGCAGGCTGGTGTTTCTCCTTATTGAGAGATAATCCATTCCTCTGGACCTCTGCTTTCCTAGTCCAGGCCTAGGGGCTTAAACATCTAGGATTCAAACATGACCATTCCAAATCTTAGCACAGTATCTAGGTAGAGTAATCTGAACAAAACGATATACTGTTTGTCTACAGACAGCGTAGTTAAAAAATAGGCATTGGAGTCTGATGTACCTGGGATTGATTTTTTTGCCCTGCTACTTTTTGTGTGCCCTTATATAAGATATTTAACTTCTTTAAATATATTTCCTCATCTGCACAGTGAAGATACATCTACTTCAGACTGTTGCTATGAAAATTAATAAGATTATATATACAAAGCTCCTAATATAGTACTTGGCACATAGAGGTGCTCAATTAGTGGTAACTTACTATTAATAATAAGTGTACATTGTCTTTCCAAAAATGTTTGCTGTATAAAATATTGTATATTAGTGAATTTAAATTTTTATTGTTGTGAATTGATATTTGGTATCAAGGCCATTCCAAAAGCGACAAACATTTTAACCAGTGCCATGGGAAATCTGGCAAAATGTGGGAGTTCTTTGGGAGTGACAAACAAAACCACCATCCTCTACTTAGTGGCACAGTTACTCTACAGGAGAAAGGCGGACCTTATAAGTAGCTTTAGATGGGAATATATGTGCCAAGGTCTTGATCATAGCATGCTTTCTATTAGTTGTATGTACTTATTCAGGATGTGGAGAGAGACCAGTGATCTGAGAATTAGGATGCTCGTGATGAATGTATTTTTCTTTTTTTAAAAAATTTATTTATTTTATTTATTTATTTTTGGCTGTGTTGGGTCTTTGTTGCTGAGCGGGGGCTGCTCTTCGTTGCGGTGCATGGGCTTCTCATTGCGGTGGCTTCTCTTGTTGCGGAGCACAGGCTCTAGACGCGTGGGCTTCAGTAGTTGTGGCATGCGGGCTCTAGAGCGCAGGCTCAGTAGTTGTGGCACACGGGCTTAGTTGCTCCGCAGCATGTGGGATCTTCCCGGACCAGGGCTCGAACCTGTGTCCGCTGCATTGACAGGTGGGTTCTTAACCACTGCGCCACCAGGGAAGCCCTGTATTTTTCTTTTCAATAAATCTTTTTTTCTTTTCTCCCCAGCTGCTCAGATAAAGAATTTGATGAGCCAACTAGGAACTAAGCAAGATTCAAGCAAGCTACAGGAAAATCTGTGAGTAGCTTCCTAACAAGGTTGGGATTTGTGAGGGCCTTTTGGGGACACACTTAATACCCTTGCTGCCTGGCAGCTGAGGTTTCAGGCCTGTGAAATCAGAATGAGAGGCAGTGGGACATGAGGTCATAGCTGGATCTAGAAGAGGAGCAACAAAATATATTAATGGGTTGTGATCTCCGTTGCCTCTCAGAGTCCTTGAACGCTGCTTCTTTCCTCCCTTGGGCAGTTTAGCAGAACAATTTAGGGAAGCAGAGAGGGAATCCCTACCCTCTAGACTACATTCTGCCTAAATGAGCTTCCTTGTTGGCAGAGGCCTCCTGATGATATACAGCGCTTGTCTAATCTGGTTGGATTTCCAGCTGTCTATCATATTAGAAAAATGTATTCAGAATGACCCGAGGAGAGTCTGAGGGAGAGAACAGTGGAATAGATTCTTTTTATCATGCCCTTCTTGACTCCATCTCTGCTTTTAGAAGTTCTAGTTTTCATCTTTAAAACATACTGAACAATATTCTTTGTTTCCTGTCCTAGACATTGTGAAGTGAGAGAATGACTTACTACTTTGAGCTTTTTCCAGGGAGATGTGAGATAGCTCTGGGTATGTTAGTACTGTCTGCGATGCTCAGGCTTCTGATTGACTTCCCTCTTGGGGTTTTCTTGTTTGTTTGTTTGTTTTGTCTCCCTCTTGGTTTTGAGTCCCTTGTTTTATTTATTTATTTATTTATTTATATTTTTTTATCTTGGAGACCCCTTTGCAGTGAAAAAAACGTTAGTAATTAATGGTGTGGTTTCCCTGTCCTCCCTTAAACCCTTTGTAGAAGTGGCCAGATAGTAGAGGAAACCATGACTGAAAGGAGCCTTTTTTGTATTTCCACTACCTTTCAATCCCACTTAACATAGCACACATTCTTCCCTCTTTAATTTCCTTCCCCCTCTGCTCGTTTTACACATTTTTTTACACAGTATAGGGCTTCTTTGTTTTGGAGGGAAGAGCCAGAAAGTCAGGCCTAGGGGACAGGTAGGGAGCCAAGGATAAAGCTGAAAAAGCATGAGCTTTAAGCAAGAGCGTGGGAGTAGATCTTTGGAGGTTGTTCCCTAGGGTGGAAGCTGTGCTTCTAATGCACATTTCATCCAACCTCCAGTGCCTGGATTCTGTCACTAGTCAGTGAACTGTGACAGACAGTACCCATGCAGAACTCCTGGGCAAATGAATACTAGAGTTTTGAGAGAGCGTTCAGTGTGTTAAAACTATTAGATTGAGGTGTGGGGGCAGTTGCTCTTCTTCTATCAGAACTGCTGAGAATGCTTTTCCTTCCTCCCCAAGGAGTTAAAATACCCAGTCAGCAGGTTTCATTGAGGCAGGTTGTTTCTACTCAGTAATATGAAGACGACTTGAGGTGAGCATGACTGGGTAGTATTTCTGGAATTTTGTTGTGAACCTGGGCATCTAGGAACCCATTTCTTCAAGTGGCCCTTTCATTCCCTGCGTTGTGAGACACTCTGAGAACGAACTGATACCAGCAGCTCTCAAGAAGTGAGAATATCCTAAAACATATCTTTTCTCTCTTAGGCAACAGTTACAACACTCTACAAATCAGCTTGCCAAGGAAACAAATGAATTACTGAAGGAATTAGGGTCCTTGCCCCTTCCTTTATCTACTTCAGAACAGGTTGGTATTTTGTGGGGTTTTGGCTTGTTTTTTTAATAAGAAAGGACTTCGTGTTTGTGGAGAGGCAGTGTGTGAAACAAAAATAACTTGGCCTTTCGTTCTAGATAGACCTTCTCTGAACCTCAGTTTCCTTATTCATAAAATGGCTAAGTGTCTGTTGTGACAACAGAAAGAATGTATGCACCAGATCTTGCAAAGTGCCTAGCATTTAGTAGGTACTCAATATGGGTAGTGGCTGCTGTTATTAGTAATAATATATTAATATATTAGTAAATGGGTTTAACTGGAGAAGAATGTCAATGTTTGCATCTTGTTGGGGTTTGACCTGCAGCTTTATGCTTTCAGGCTTGATCCTAGTTTGCTTGTATCCTGTATCTATAAATTTCAAGCAGACGTCTTTTATATTTTGTAGTCGCTTTCGTGTCGCATCATGAATCATTTATAGGTCTCAGGTTGAGGAAATGCTCAGGGAAATAGATTCCTCTATTTAAGTCATTTTCTTCAGTGGCCATTTAAATCCTTAAAAACCACACAATTTTTACTGGAATTCATTGTTCCCTTGATATGCCGTGCCTTTTCTTCAGACGTTCCTGAAGTCAGATGTGCCCCCTCCATTGTGGCTTGACTTTTTAATCTATTATTCATGGTCTGCCTCAAATCCTCTCTCTTCCAGGGCAAAAACCTTCTCCATCTATCTTAGCCTATTATGATTCTATTTTGCTTTTAGTTTCTGTACCATTCATGGGAGCACTTAACTTACATTTCTTTTTATTATTGCATTTTTTAAATGATGGTATCCTATCTGATGGCTCTAAAGATGAAGCCTACCACCTCCCTATCCCGGGTTGTCTGTGCATTGTGACTATTGAAACATAAAACAATTTTAGTGTGTTGTGATCATCATTTATAAAAATGAAACAAAGTAGAAATATCAGAGTGTGTAACCATGTAATAAGGGTAAATACTGTTAATGAAGCTTTCATACATATGTATATATATGGTGCTAGGTCAAGATGTTACATTCTTATTCTGTGTCTCCATCAAAAAAGTTTGAAAATCATCAGTTTAACCCATTCCTGGCAAGTCATTTAATGAAGTATATGTTCAGTCTTTGGAGTTTTGGCATCCCCTTGCACAAAAGAAAAGAACCAAAACTAGGTGCTTTTGTCATCCTGCTACAAGGTAGTAACCTTAATGTAATCACCCTTTGACTATCCACATGTGCTGTTTGTTTTGTTACTCATGCTGATATTTCACCTATGGACCAGTTCCCCCTTGCCATTCATTATCTCAAATTGTTCCCAAATCACCCCTTTCCTCCTCTCAGCTATGCACTTAGGGAATACACACTTGCAGATAGTTTTAGCAGTAATAAAAAGGGAGTCTAAGAGTCTGATGTAAACAGAGTATTGAAAGTACTTAAGTGTTAAATAGTAGCCTAAGCAAAATATAAAGTTCAGTCTGCTTAAAAATAAATCTAATGTATTCCAAAATCAAATAGAATTTATTTTTGGATTATGCATGCTCTTGTTCCCTTCCATTATCTTGGATCATTAAGAACATGAAATAAATCTACAGACATACTTTCTCTGGTGAAATACAAATCCTTGATTCCCTTCCTCCTATTGTGCTGAATATTCTTTTCCCTTTCAATTGTTTCTTTATCTAATTAATCTTAGCCCTGTCACCCATCTTTTTGTTACTGGACTATCAAACCATACATCCTACTCTCAGCATTTTTCTCATACTTATGTGCTATCATCAGCAATCTTCTAGTTGCTAAATCCAGTGGCCTTTTTTGAGTTTATTCACTTTTCTTTGTTTCATTTGATCCTCTTGCCCATCCTGTCTTCACTGAAACTTTCTTCTTCTTTCCATGATCTCTGTAGTAAAGCCTACAAAGTAGTTTTCATGTATCCCAACTCTGGTGATCCCTTTCTGGCCTATTTTCTCTTACCCCAGGTTGAGTCTCAGCCTCCTTCTCTGACTTTATATCTTCCTAGAAGTGGGTGTGCCCCAAGGCTCTGCCATTGATCCTGTAATTTTATTACTCTATGCTTTCTCCATCAGGAGTCTTTTCTACTGTACTTTTATGAGCTTCCTGTCACCTTTATGAACATGATCCCCAGATCTTTTTCAAGCCCTAGCCCCTAAACCTCTAAGTATTTGGCCCATATTGCCAGTTCCTGCTCTGACATCTCCTCTTGAATATGCTGCCTTCATCTAAAATTTAATGTGTTGTCTTATACTGAATTCCTCCTGTTTCACCCAAACCCCTTAACTAAGCTGATTAACAATGCTTATTGTCATAAAAAAGTTTGTGCCTTTTAACCTAATGTTCCCACTCATGCAAATGTGTCTGCGTTCTAAGAAAAAGAAACCAACTGTATACTCCGGAGCCAAATTTCCTGGATTTAAATTCTACCCCTGCCATTTACTGTGTGATCATAGGCAAATTGCTTAACCTCTCTGTACCTCATTTGTCTGATCTGTAAAATAGGTACTATAATAGTACCTAATTTATAGGTTGATGTATGGATTAAGTGAGTTATTATATAAAGTACTTATAACAGTACTGGTACATGATAAGCACTGTATAAATATTAGCTGTTACAATGGGGCTCACTTTAGCTTTATTTATAATGGTTAAAAATGGAACAGTCTAGAAGGAATGTTTACCTAAAATTTACTAAATCAACTTGATGGAGTATTATATAACAAAGACCATAATTGTGAAGAGTACGGTAACATGGAAAATGTTAATGATATACTTAAAAGATAGTATTTTTGGATAATGAGATTGGGGAGTGATGGGTTTTTTCCCCCTATTGTTATAATGTTTATGTAAAAATTAAAATCCCAGAAAAGGGATAAAAAGTCCTTTATCTAAATTTGCTTTCAGTATTACCATCACTCTCCCAGGTGTGAAATTTGAGTCATCTCTTGACTTTATACCCCTTTCCCCACAGCCAGTCACATAATATTTCTTAGATTCATTTCTTTGTGTTCCCATTACTGATACCACGTCTTCCTAACCCTAAATCTAGATTATTGCAGTCATCTTTTTGACTTGTTTCTTTTTCCCATTCCATCACCATCACGGACTAATTTTTCTAAGTTATCATTTTGTACCCGTCGTGTTCTCCACACAGAAATCTTTGTTGCTCTTTGTTCTTTAGAGGTTGAATCCCACACTCATTATCTTGGCATTTAAAACCTGCAGTGGCCACCCCCTTTCCTGCTTTTCCAATTTTATCTTTTAGCTATGCTCATGAAAAAGACTTTGGTTCCAGCCAAACTATCTTTTTCTAGATCCTCTGCAAATTTCTGCCACCATGCCTTTGCTCACACTGTTCCCTCGCCTGGATTCGCCTTACCCCTTCTCTCTGTTCTTCACGCCTTACTCTTCCTTCAGTGCCCACCTCCTCTGGAGGCCTTTTGATCACTTAGATTCTTACTGATTATACTTGCCTCTGTATAATGTGTACAGTACTCTGTATAGTACTAATTGAATATAGCAATTATTTGTATTGATTTGTTATTTGTATATCTAAATTCTTTATCTCCAAATAGATGATAAGCTGTTTGAGGTCAGGGGTGACTTTTTACTTCTGTGTTCCCAGCACACAGCAAGTGCTCTCAGTATGTGTTTTTTGAGACGTAGTATCAGTAAGCTTAGTAAAGGTAGCTTGTAACTCTACAAAGTAGTTTTCAGGTTCTCAAAGATTTTGAACGTCACTACAGTGTGAAGGAAAATGATTCCATGGTTTTCAGGTAAGCTGTGAACTCAGTATAGATGAATACAGTTTTAACATTTTAGCAAGAAAACAATCTCTGTTGGGTATTCTGCTTTTAGATTCTCCTGGGAACTAACATTTTGAATTGTGGTTCCCTCTGAGATTCCCTTACCAGGTAAATGATACCCAGTTCCCAGGTTTGTCGGAATGAAAGAAGGAAAACTCTGACTTGGCCTATAGTATTAACCAGGGATTTGAGTTAGAAAAGGACAAATTTATTAATTTAAGGAAGAGCCTATTTCATAGTAATTTTCCTAGTTGGAACTCTTTAGGAGGTATAATTTTGCTTTTAATGGGAATTAAAACCAAATGATTCTGGGTTAATGTGAAATTTCAAGTTCTTATTTAATTTCCTTAGCGCCAGCAGAAACTTCAGAAGGAACGTCTCATGAATGACTTCTCTGCAGCCTTAAACAATTTCCAGGCTGTGCAGAGAAGGGTATCTGAAAAGGAAAAGGAGAGTATTGCCAGAGCAAGAGCTGGATCTCGTCTTTCTGTAAGTTTATTTCCAAAAGAAGACCTTTGCAAATTTCAGGATGTTCTTTCCTAAGTTTTTAAAAATTTTTTGACCATTTTCTTTGCTTACTATCCCTCCAAATAATAAACATAGACATTAGCTGCTGTGAAAATGTCAGATTGGTATACCCTTTGTTTAAAAAAAAAAAGTGTACATATGGTCACTTTGCACACTAGACTAGAGAGGAATGTGCACAAAGATTTACAAAAGTGACAGGTAGAATTGTGTGTAATTTTCTTTTTTATTTTTTCTTGTCATGTTGATCTTATGTTAAAAACTTAAAAAAAGAAAAAAATACATCTGTTTCCTAGAATATCGCAGGCTAGGTTATTTGGACTAGACTTCTCTTTGAAAAGAATTAACAAATACTAGATTTTAACAACCCAGCTTCTTAAAAATATTGAAGAGCCATGAAAATATTAAGGTCAAAGTCTAAGAGAAGGTGTGAACCCATAGACATAAGCAGAGCACTGAAATGGCTTTTCCACTGAGTACATTTACTGAGGGCCAACTTAGATTCAGTTTCGATGTCCTCATGGCATGAAGGGGGACAAAAGTGAAAGCCAAGAGTCCAT
Organism: Balaenoptera borealis; assembly: GCF_965194805.1. Lineage (NCBI taxonomy): Eukaryota > Metazoa > Chordata > Mammalia > Artiodactyla > Balaenopteridae > Balaenoptera > Balaenoptera borealis. The sequence goes on along the minus strand of NC_138860.1, from coordinate 172,520,698 downwards.
GCATGGTGGATAATCTAAAAGAAGGTGCTCCTCAAATTAAACTGGGCCCTAAAAAATGAAAAGTAAGCCCTCCTTTCCCCTAGCAGACTGCAAAAAAGATCGCATTAGCACTGAGGATGGCAGGAGGGAGGGGAAATCCAGACAGTAAGTTGTACCACAAAGTAACCTTCAGGCAGATTTACTGCCCAAATTCTACCTGAATGGTCCAAAAGCCTAAAGCTTCAAGTAGTCCTGGTCTGGTTGAGTACCTACGTGCCAGACAGAAGCAAATACAAATCCTCTCTGTTTAGACACCTTTATCCTAGCCCTAAAAGAATACCCTCAAATAATTTTTGAAGTGTAGTGAGCAGCCCAGGGTACACAAATAAACAAATAACCCTGGACAAAAACTAGTAGAAACAAAAGTGAGGTGAAATAGACCTATAAAGACTTAATATATTAGAATTATAAGATAACTATACTTATTGGGTTTAAAGAAATAGAAGATCTTGAACACATCCGCAGGAAGCAGGAAACCACAAAAAGCTTTGTAAAGAGTCAAAAGATTTTCTAGAATTGAAAAATATAATGTGGAAATTAAAAACTTAACAGGTGTGTGTTTTAACTAGAAAATAGGTTAGAAGATATTATCCAGCATGTAGGACAGAGGGTTAAGAAGTTAAATAGGGAAGAAAGGTTATGAGAAATGGAGACTGAAGTAAAAGGATCTAAAATAGTTTTTTTTTAAAAATAAATTTATTTATTTATTTATTTATATTTGGCTGTGTTGGGTCTTTGTTGCACGCGGGCTTTCTCTAGTTGTGGCGAGTGGGGGCTACTCATTGTGGTGTGTGGGCTTCTCACTGTGGTGGCTTCTTTTGTTGCGGAGCATGGGCTCTAGGCACACAGGCTTCAGTAGCTGTGGCACACAGGCTCAGTAGTTGTGGCTCGTGGGCTCTAGAGCGCAGGCTCAGTAGTTGTGGCGCATGGGCTTAGTTGCTCCGCAGCACGTGGGATCTTCCTGGACCAGGGCTTGAACCCATGTCCCCTGCACTGGCAGGCGGATTCTTAACGACTGTGCCACCAGGGAAGTCCTTATAATAGTTTTAATTAGAGTTACAGAATGAGGGTAGAGCAGACATAGGTCAGAAGTCATATTTGAAGAGATAATGGCTGGTAATATTTCAGAACTGATGAAGGGCACTAATCTACAGTTTCAAGAACACCAACAAATCCCAAGAAGGATAAATTTAAAAACTCTCATCCTAGGTATATCGAAGGGAAACTTCAGAACACCAAAGACAAAGAGAAAATCATAAAAATAGCCAGGTAAACAATAGAATATCTTCAAAGGTGCAATAGTTAGACTTCTCAACAGCAACACTTGAAGCCAGTAGAGTGTTGTCTTTAATGTTATAAAGGACGATAATTGCCTCCCTAGGATTCTAAACCCAGTGAAAATAGATAACCAGAATGAGGGCTAATTAAAGACGTTTTCAGTCAAAAGAGAGTTTGCTATCAGCACACCTTACTTAAGAACATTCTAAAGAATGAACTTCAGGCAGAAGGAAGGTGATCCCAGATAGTAAGTCTGAAAAGCAGAAAGGAGTAAGAATAAAGAAAGTGGTAAATATGTGAAAAGATAAATCACAAACAGGGAGAAGATATTGCTATTTGTACAACTGACAAAAGCCTGGTATCAAGAATATAAAGAATTCTCAGGAATCAATATGAAAAAGACACAACCCAACAGAACAATAGTTTCTTAAACTTTTTGATTTCAGGACCCCATTATACTCTTAAAAATTATTAAGGACCCCAAAGAGCTTTTGCTTATATGAATGATATCTATTGATGTACATTGTATTAGAAATTAAAACTGAGAATTTTTTAAAATGTTTATTATTTCATTTACAAATAATAATAAACCCATTACATACTAACATAAAAATATAAATGAGATTTTAATTAATACTACTTTTCCAAAACAATAAAAAAAGTTTTAGGGCTTCCCTGGTGGCGCAGTGGTTGAGAATCTGCCTGCCAATGCAGGGGACACGGGTTCGAGCCCTGGTTTAGGAAGATCCCACATGCCGCAGAGCAACTAGGCCCGTGAGCCACAATTACTGAGCCTGCGCGTCTGGAGCCTGTGCTCCGCAACAGGAGAGGCCGTGATAGTGAGAGGCCCGCGCACCGCGATGAAGAGTGGCCCCCGCTTGCCGCAACTGGAGAAAGCCCTCGCACAGAAACGAAGACCCAACACAGCCATAAATAAATAAATAAATAAATTAATTAATTAATTAATTAAAAAAAAAAGTTTTAGTGAGAAGAGTGGCATTGTTTTCATTTTTGCAAATCTTTTTAATATCTGGCTTGACAGAAGGAAGCTAGATATTCATACCTGCTTCTGTATTCAGTCTGTTATGATATGTTGTTTTGGTTGAGGTATCTGAAGAAAATCCAGCCTCACAGAGGTAAGTAACTGGAAAAGGAAGGAGTATTTTAATTAACCTCTTAAGATCATTGTTGATATTTTTCCTTGATACTACATCAAAACTGGACAAAACTTAGTTGCATTGTGGAATCGAAAACCATTGTCAGTGACTTGTTCATACTCTGATGCATTAAAATCTTTGTCTTATGCTTTTATTGGATCTTTTATCTGTGCATGATTTTTATAACATCATGTATTTATCATTTGGAAAATATTGGTTCCCTGACTTATGCAGGTCTTCTAAATGTTGATATATTTCATTTTACAATATCAAAAAATCATGTATTATCTTCAGCTTGACCAGAAAAGTCTTTAAATATTGAGAATCTCTCAAGTTCACAAGCAGTAGATACAACTTTTCCAAAATTCTTTTTTTTTTTTTTCTATTTGAAAGCTAGATTTTTATCACTGGCAACAAACACTGTCCATTATTTTCCTTGAAGTGACAGTCTCACATTGTTTATTTTGAAGAACTTGTCTTTTGAATACCCATCTGAGTAACCATAGATTGTTAGTTATTCTTTTATATATATCATATATATGTTTGTGTGTATATATATATGTGTGTATATATATATACACAAATTGTATTAAAAGTTTATATATTTTAAAAGTTTTAATAAGTATAAACTATATTGAATAAGTAAAAATGCTATTCCCTAAAAAAAGTAGCTAGTTCACCCAGCAACTCAATTACACAAGTGCTTTTCCTGGAGACAAACATCGTATTTCTGTTTGTAGCAGGAGGGCTTTATGTATACTTCCCAGTTCACCATACAGAATATTAAAAAGACATGTACTGAGATTTAGTTAATAAATTTAATGGCTTCATTAAGGCCAAACTGGCTTTTATCCCCCTATGTGTGGTGATAAAGAATAGAAAACTCCTAGTATGGTTTGGTGCCACTGCCTTGATTTGTGTTAAAGTGCAAGTGGTAGTTTTGTCCACCTTTGTTTTTGTCAACACAGTGAAAAAAGCAAATAACATCTTAGTATTGCTTTGAATAATGGTCAAATGGAGAAGTACTCAACTTTTTTAGTAGTCATGGAATTACAGATTAAAACCACCCTGAGATACTATTTCATGTCCAAAAGAAGGGCAGGAAAAAAAAAAAAAAGGCAGAAATTTTAAATTCTGTGAACAGGGAAGGTTGTTGCCATGGATATGATGCACAGGAACTTTCCTACCTGGCCAGTGGTAGTATGAGTTGGAACAACCACTGGAAAACATTCTGGCTGCAACTTCAGAACACACGCACACCTTATGACCCAGCAGTTCTATGCTAGAGAACACTGTAAGTCTGTACCAGGGTATATGTACAGGAGTGTTCATAGCAGCATTATTTGTAGTACTCAAAAATCAGAAACATCCAAATGTCGATTAACAGTAGAAGAGATAGGGCTTCCCTGGTGGCGCAGTGGTTAAGAATCTGCCTGCCAATGAAGGGAACACGGGTTCGAGTCCAGGTCTGGGAAGATCCCACATGCCGCAGAGCAACTAAGCCCCTGCGCCACAACTACTGAGCCTGCGTTCTAGAGCCCGCGAGCCACAACTACTGAAACCCGCGTGCCTAGAGCCCGTGCTCCACAACAAGAGAAGCCATCACAATGAGAAGCCCGCGCACCACAACGAAGAGTAGCCCCTGCTCACTGCAGCTGGAGAAAGCTTGTTGCACAGCAACGAAGACCCAAGGCAACCAAAAATAAATAAATACATTAATTAACTTTAAAAAACATATAAAAAATACAAGAAAATGATGATCACAAAGTCAGGATGATGGTTACGCTAAAGGAGAGGGAGGTGGTTGTAACTGGAGAAGGGCACATAGGTAGGCTTTAGAACACTAGCAGTGTTCTGTTTTTTTTTTTTTTTAATTTATTAAATTTATTTATTTTTGGCTGCATTGGGTCTTTGTTGCTGCGCGTGGGCTTTCTCTAATTGTGGCGAGTGGGGGCTACTCTTCATTGCTGTGCGCAGGCTTCTCATTGCGGTGGCTTCTCTTGTTGCGGAGCACATGCTCTAGGCGTGCGGGCTTCAGTAGTTGTGGCACGCAGGCTCAGTAGTTGTGGCTTGTGGGCTCTAGAGCTTAGGCTCAGTAGTTGTGGCGCACGGGCTTAGTTGCTCCGCGGCATGTGGGATCTTCCCAGACCAGGGCTCGAACCCGTGTCCCCTGCATTGGCAGGTGGATTCTTAACCACTGTGCCACCAAGGAAGCCCTTGTTTTGTTTCTTGATATGGGGAAAGAGTAAAAATGTTTTTCAAAAAAACCCACAGTGTTCCTCTGGGCGGGTAGAATTTTGAAATTTTCTTTATTTTGCTTATCTTTTTAATTATTGTTATCATGAAAAGGGACGGCTTTTTAAAAATAGGAAAAGATTGCTCTTTTAACATTTTTTCTTAGTTTGTTGTTAAATTACAAAGGTAATACATAATTAGACTGATTTTTTTAAGTCAGTTTGCCACTTTAGTACCTAATATGCTTTAAATGTCCATTAAAAAAAATCTTCACATGTTCTGAAAATTTGTTTCCTTGCAAGTTTTCAACTCTTTCCCTTAATCCACCTGCCTCCAAATTTTAAGATAGGTTATCATTATTATTAATTTTTATCCCTTTCTCCTATCCATGTTTTCTCCATCCTATTTAGTATGGTTTCTGTTCTGAATCCAAATGGAATGCAGATTTGCTTTCAACTACTTCACACCCATTTCCTGGTCCAGTCAGATTGCCAGAGTCCTGTGTCATCTTACAGAGTCTGTTGGAGCCAAGGGATGTTACTTCTTTATACTGTAGCTAACGGAAGCCATTGTGTGTGTGTCTGTCTGTCTGTGACGTGTTTCTGGATAACAGCAGCAATAATGCCATCTGCTTTCTAGGTGGAGGAGAGGCAAAGGGAGGAACAGCTCGTTTCATTTGACAGGTAAAGGAATTATTCTAATGTAGAGAGTCGAGATGGGATTTTATACTTTGTACTTACTTTTAATTTTAAAAATCAATGAGAAAAAAAGGAGGAAAAAGAAAGGGAGCCTTGGAGTAGGTAATTTATAATCCATCAAATAAAAAAGTCAAAACTGTGGGCTTTTCCAAGATCTTTGAATTATGGAAGGAATAATTTCAAAGTGAATAAAAAACTTTCAAGAAATCTCTGATGTCGGTGTGTTGAGGAGAGGGCGTGGCTCAATAAGAATAAGTATGAACCCCCAAATCTATGGATTTGGAGGTCTAAATAATTTTACCTCTAATTCAGATTTAAATTCTTCAAAGTTCTTGGGTCTCTGTTTACTCATCCCTAAAATGGAGGCAACTCATCCTTCTAGGAGTATTAAAAGAAAAAGCAAACAATTTGTATCTGAAAAACATCTCCTTTCTTAACTTCTCCAAACTGAATTAACTAATTCCATAAAAATGTACTGATGGTATTAGTTGAGAACATAAAATGTTTTCTTATAGGTATGTATCTATCTCCCCCCCACTATACTGTGAGCACCTCAAAGGCCTGGGGTGCTGTCTTACTCAGTTTTGTATGTCCAGCACATGGAGGAAATTCTTTAAATATTGTGGAGATGATTTGTGATTTATGTGTACTGTTGGAAAATGCTTAATACTGAATTTTCAAAGTGTTTCATTTCTAGTATAAGATGTCGTATGCGTTTCTTTTAAATATGGTACCTGAAAAGAAGAGTTATAACATTTCACTAGCTTTTTACTTTGGTTTTCTGTTAAGAGACATTTAACCTAAAGCATAACCTCAAAGAGATTCTCGAAAACCAGGGGATGTGATTCTATCGGACTAATTGGTGAAGCACTGACAGGTCACTTAACCTGCTCTCCTCCACCTGTCTAGTACCCGAGATACCAACACAGCTTGCACTTTGAGAGTGCCCTGGGAGAGAATGGGCCACTGTACTTTGTTGATTTCAAATCTCTGCCCACTTCTGTCTAGCAAGTCCTAGCAAGATTGTAGAGTGTACCCCCGAAGGGAAACAGCAAGGAGTCCCATCCCTCATAATTCTGCTTCCTCTTAGTTTTGCCCATGAAACCTGAGACTTTGTTTTCTTGGTGTTACCAACTCTTTGCCTCTGGATATGAAGAATGTGGCCTCCGACACTTGTATTGATACCAGAGGAGTTGGAGCCCTGGTACTGTCTTTGGGCAGGCTCTGCTGGCAGCAGAGGTGATGCAGATATGTCTTATGTACACCTTAGAGAGGAGGAATCAACTAGTGTGCTTGTCTCCCTGCAGCCATGAGGAGTGGAACCAGATGCAGAGCCAGGAGGATGAGGTGGCCATCACTGAACAGGATTTGGAACTTATTAAAGAGAGGGAAACGGCAATTCGGCAGCTGGAGGTGAGAGCCAAGTCATGTTTTTTGTTTGACTCAATGTAGATGCAATCTCTTAATTCACCTGGTTTTTCTCACAGTGATTATGAAAAAGGATGAAATGAGTTGTTGTATGGCTAATGAGACATATTATGTCTCAGTGTAATCATGGAGAATTTGAACTACTCTTATGTTGGTATTGGCCATGGCACCTGAGAATACCCGAATCCTCTCCTCAGTTACTATATCTTATATGGTCTCCATGAGACTATGCATAGAGAACAGAGCAAGGCCAACAAATATTTTATCGCTCATTAAGACTTTGTCCCGAAACCTCAATGCCAACCTCTACGTTTAGGTAGGGCTCTATGGAGAGCCCTTTGCTTAGTCTGATAGCCCAGAATAAAGATAGGCCAAAAAGGTTTGCTCCATTTTTGTGTATCCCAAAGTCCACTCCCAAGTTTTGGATATCACGTCAGTGAGTCAGAGAAATAGGAAGAGTTTTTGAGGTGGGGGTTGAGAGAGCGGTCTCGAGGCCTCTCTTACCTGAGTTCCCAACTTTAATCTTGCACAGTGACCAGTAAGATATCCTTAAACCTGAGTACTTTTCTCCTCCATGGAGATAGAAGACTGCCATCCCCGGGGGCAGTGGGGAGGGGAGGGTTGTAGAGAGGAGAAACTTTGAGCTCCTCCTTGACCTTCATCTGTGGCAGTGGTTCTGAACCATGACTGCACTTCAGAATCACTTGGATATATTTTTTTAATTCCCCAGCTCTCCTCCTCCACTACCAATTACTATGTTTGGACTATATGATTTTCCTATTTTTCATAGATTAAAAATGGGCAAACAGGGCTTCCCTGGTGGCGCAGTGGTTGAGAATCTGCCTGCTAATGCAGGGGACACGGGTTCGTGCCCTGGTCTGGGAAGATCTCACATGCCACAGAGCAACTGGGCCCGTGAGCCACAACTGCTGAGCCTGCGCGTCTGGAGCCTGTGCCCCGCAACGGGAGGGGCCGCGATAGTGAGAGGCCCGCGCACCGCGATGAAGAGTGGCCCCCGCACCACGATGAAGAGTGGCCCCCACTTGCCACAGCTAGAGAAAGCCCTCGCACGAAACAAAGACCCAACACAGCTAAATAAATAAATAAATAAATAAATAAATAAATAAAGTAGCTATAAAAAACAAAAAAAAAAACGGCCAAACATCCACAAGAGGCCCTGGCCGTGGACACGTTTTTCCTTACAAACTTCGCAGGTGATTACAATGTGCAGTCAAGGTTGAGCCCCACTGCCCTAGAGCCCATCAGTGTCTGTTTTTTGATGGGACAGTTCATCCTCAAGTTTGATTATTACCTTCAAAAATGTCATGTCTTTTCTCTGTTTCACCTATTGCTACTAATCATTGACTTGGTTCTTTAACATGAGAAATCCTGCTATAGCAGGGAGTAGAGTGAGATATATGGAGCTAAGGAGAAGAATGTAATGTAGTAGATGTCAGGAGTGTAATGGGCACTTCACATTCAACAGAATTAAGGCCAAATTCCTTAGCCGGGGCTGGATTTTCATATCCAGTCATTTCCTGCATCTAACATACAAACCCCATTCTAATGGTGAAGCATCACACTTCTGTGTGTCTCTTCTACTCTCGCACTACACTTCTGACACTTCTGGCCCCCAAATGTGTGGGCTTTTTCCCACATCAAGCAGTTCTGCCACACCATCGGGATGTCCTACAATTCAACTCAATTCTGACACTATCTCCCTGGAGTTAGCCTCAGATCCCACAAGACTGACCCCCCTCCCTGTGACTTCAGATGCCACTCGCAAATGCAGGTCATCACCTGTGCTTCTGACTGACAGGCTGGAAACTGGAGGTTCTCACGACCCCGTCCTTGGGTTCGATTAATTTGCTAGAGCTGCTCACAGAACTCAAGAAAACAGTTTACTCACTAGATTACCGGTTTATTATAAAAGGATACAGCTCAGGAACAGCCATATGGAAGAGATGTATGGGGCAAAGTATGTGGGAAGGGGTACAGAGCTTCCGTGCCCTCTCCCTGCGCACCCTCCCCAAATCTCCATGTGTTCACCAACCAAGAAGCTCTCTGAACCCTGTGGTTACATGGGCATGATTGATTAAATAATTGGCCCTTGGTGGTTGATTTAACCTTGAGCCCTCCTCCCCTCCCCAGAGGTCAGAATTGGGGCTGAAAGTTCCAACCATCTAATCACCAAGTTGGTTCCCCTGGCAACCAGCCCCTATCCTTACGGGTTTTCCAAAAGTCAGGCCATTAACATAAACTTAGGAGTGGTTGAAAGGGGCTTGTTATGAATGAAGAAAGACATCTTTATCTCTTTTATCACTTAGAAAATTCTAAGGTTTTTAGAAGCTCTGTGCTGGGAATGGGACAACGACCAAATATATATTTCTTATTATGAATCACAATATCACACCTTATGTTATAGCCAAACTGGGCTGTTTGTTCTTTAACCCAGTTACCTTTCTGTGTATATGGCTTCTCTTTTGCTGTAAGGCACAACTCAAGTCCTACCTCTTCTGCCATAGTCTTCCTCCTCTGCTAGACTTCCTATACCATTTATTAGTCATTTACCGTGTAACACCCTTTCTTCTTATTTATCTTATTGTATACTGATCCCTCCCTGCCCCGCCCCGCCCTTAGCTATTATTAAGCCCTTTTATATTCACAGCAATTAGCAGACTCTCCCAACTATAGTAGACTCTTAGCAAGTAATTGAGGTTCTGGCAAGAACTATTCTTGCAAGTTATAATTAGGAAGTCATTGCTTTGAAGGCATCATTTTTTATTATAGCATTCTGAGAGGCAGTACACTACAATTGAAAGAGCGTGGGCTTTAGGGATATAATCCTGGCTGCAATGCTTAGTTTCCTCACTGACGAGTTGTATGACTAGACAAGTTACATAACCTCTCTGAGCCTCATTATCCTCAAAGATACTTAGTTCATAGAGTTACTGAATGATTAATTCAAGTATCAAGGAGGCATAGTAACAAAAGATCATGAACTTTTAATTCTCAGTTCTGCCACTTGCTAGCTGTGAGACCTTGGGACAAGTCATTAAACCTCTTTGAGCCGTGATTTTCTCTTCTGTAGAATGGGGATAATACATGTCTCATTGGGTTGTCATGAGGACCAGTTAAGTAATAGTTAATAATACCTGACCCTTATGAAGTGGTTATTTCACAGTTCTAAGAACTTCTTATTTAGCACTTCTGAAAACCCTATGAGATGGGTACTGCCATTGTCCACATTTTAGAGGGGAGGTGCAGAGAAGTTCTTAATTTAAGGTTGGACAAGACTGGAGGATTAACAGTCCTCTGTAGCTGACAGTCAGGCTCCAGGAGACTGTGCTTTTAATTACCTACCTGGTATAGTACTTGGCACATAGTAGTCATTTAGTAAATGTTAATAATTAACTTTCTTTTCCATTTTCTGTTTATGGAGAAAACATGATTTATAAGCTTTAAAAACACATGTGTTATGTTACTAGACAAAGCTTTAGGTAAGTAGAGGAAATGAATCTCCTAACATGTTGCTTAACGTTAATTGTTTTTTTGTGTTCCTTAGGCGGATATTTTGGATGTCAATCAGATATTTAAGGATTTGGCAGTGATGATCCATGACCAGGGTGACCTCATTGGTATGTATTATTGATACCTTTAACATGAAGGGAAGTTGACAGTACTTGTGTGCAAAGAAGTCAGTAAGATGTGTCTTAGGAATTTTGGAATACCATTTAAAAATCATTAAATTCATTTTCTTAGCAATTTTCTTATGTTGTCAAATGTGTAAGTTAAACTGAGGCTTCCGTGAATAGTCAGCTCCATTCACTTGCCATAGCCTCTTGGTAAGTCTTTGGCTGTTTAGGGAAATATTAGCTGTCAGCTTCCCAGTTTTTATCTCCAGAAACTTGCACAACTATGGGCTCAGAAACCCTTTTTTTTTTAAGCTTTTTATTTGGATATAGTTTCAAGTTCATAAAAAGTTGCAAAAATGAAAATAATAAGGAACTCCTTGGGCTTCCCTGGTGGCTCAGTGGTTAAGAATCCACCTGCCAATGCAGGGGACATGGGTTCGAGCCCTGGTTTGGGAAGATCCCACATGCTGTGGAGCAACTAAGCCCGTGCGCCACAGCTATTGAGCCTGTGCTCTAGAGCCCGCGAGCCACAACTACTGAGCCCACGAGCCACAACTACTGAGCCGACGTGCCACAACTACTGAAGCCCACGCACCTAGAGCCCCTGCTCCGCAACAAGAGAAGCCACCGCAGTGAGAAGCTGGCGCAACGAAGAGTAGCCCTCGCTCGCCACAATTAGGGAAAGCCTGTGCGCAGCAATGAAGACCCAACACAGCCAAAAATAAATAAATTAAATAAATAAAAAATAAGGAACTCCTTTATAAACTCTACCCAGATTTACCTCTTGTTAACGTTTTACCCCACTTGCTTTTTACTTGTGCTCACTCTTTCTCAATCTATGTATATACCTGATTTTTTTCTGAACCATTTGTGGGTGAGTTATATACTTCATAACCCTCCACCCCAGTATTTATTTCCAAAGAATAGGGCTATTCTCTTATGGAGTTAGTAACTTTTGATTTCATGCCTGGATAGTTGGAGTGATGGTGGTGAACCAGGACCCATAGCATCATAATTCTCTTCAGTTTGCAGTCTTGAGACATCTGAGTGTGGTAAAACATCCACTGCCCTTCTTTTTTGCAGACAGCATAGAAGCCAATGTGGAAAGCTCAGAGGTGCATGTAGAAAGAGCCACTGATCAGTTACAGCGAGCTGCTTACTATCAGGTAAAAGCAGGTACTAAAGAAAGTCACTGTGTGCTGTAGACTTTATGGGCCATCACATTATACTGACACATTGAGAACAGCTGCAGCCTTTTGCTTAGACTTAAGCTGGAGACAGGTAGTCATAATTGCAGTCCCAGCTCCATTTTTAGTATTTTTCTTTGCAGAGAGATCTACAAAAAGGCATCAAACTTTGAATAAACTGACATAGAAGCCTCTTAGCTACAAAGCTAACCACGTAAGCTAGCATGATACCTAATCTGGTATAAGGCTAAGTTTATAACCTAAACAGCTGAAGTTTGTTTCAATTAGGATAGTAATAGGTACAAAGTAGAACTTTGCAGATACTTTATGTTGACTGTTGCCACAGAGGATGGACAAAGAATCAACTCCGACTGCTATTTATGAATTAATAGCGGCTTATCATTTTGGGGTCATTTCGTATGAATAAATAGGGGTTAATCGTTCCACTTTCTGTAAAGTGATATTTTTCTACATATGAGTTGAAACTCTAGTTTTATGACTTTTATCTGGGTCTTTACCTCAGTTTACAAATATTGTGAATGAGGTCCCTCTCATTTCTCCTCAATTTGGTGTTGCATGGCTTTTTAGAAATAAATAGCATTCAGTCAGTTACCACGTTCCTAAGATAGCTGTATTTCACCTGGACTGTTCTTAAAGAAATACATATTTAATAATAGTGTTTCCTTTTAAAGCTGAGTGATGACTTTAATATCCAACAGTAAAGGAACAATTAAGTAAATTATATACATCCACTCAATGTTATGTGGGAATTAAAGGAGATGTTTATGAAGAGTTTATAACATCAAAATTTTTACGCTAAAATATTAAGTGATAAAAACATCAAACATCATACAGTATGGTCCCAATTATGTCAGATAACAATATGCATGGATAAAAGATCAGAAGGAAATACAATCAAAATGTCAACTGTTTTATTATCTGTGGGTGATTATTTTCTCTTCTGCTTGTGTGTATTTTTTACAGTGAACATAAAATTTTATACTAGGTATAAAACCTTTATTAAAATACACATGTACAGATAACTTATTTTATTGCAAATAATGCCTAGCAACATAGGTATAAACAGTTCCTTTGCAAAATTGTATTTGGGAGCCTGGAATTAGAACTTGCGCTGCTGCCTAGCACTGGTAACTTGAGATTTTTGAGAAGGTGTCCGCATAGTCATACATGGATAGAGTTAATTTTGAATTACCAGGAGGCAGATTGATGAAGCACTCTTGGAGTCTTAGACTGAAACATTTTTTACTTGTTTCATGAGTGTCTTCTTTACATATTTCTCTCCTCAGAAAAAATCTCGCAAGAAGATCTGTATCCTGGTGCTTGTGCTGTCAGTGATTATTGTAATCTTGGGACTTATTTTGTGGCTAGTTAATAAATGAAGTGATTGCCTCCGAGCCTTCTCCTGCTGAGCTGTTTTCAAGGGCAAGTGCTTGCTGGAGTCTTGCCAGAACAAACTGATCACAAGAAGACAGAATACACCAGAATGTCCTGTAATAATTTAGTTAGAAACTAACTACTAACTAGTCCTTGGAATTAGTGACCTATGGAGACAGTATTTATCAATTTATGTGTACATTTTATTGATTTCTCAAATTAAGAATTAATTTATGTGGATTTTGCTTTCTCTTATATTCTGATTGCCCTTCGTCCCAAGTGTTTACTGAAAATTACATTCTAGATATTCTTGTTTTGGTAGGTAACACTATAGTCTTGTAATATTGTCTTTCTATGTACATAAAAGATTTACCTTTTTACTAGCAACTGAGATAGAATTACTTTCTGTCACCCAGCATATTGGAGTCTGTCAGAAACTGTATAATAAGCCAGCAATTTTTATTATTTAATATTTTAGTTTGAATTTCTAAGAAGCCTGCCCCCTATATGCTTTGAAAGATTTTGGCAATGTATTTAACTAGAGAATAAAAAATTGCACATGTGATCCAGATTAAATCAGAAGTAACTATTTGAGCTGGCCAGCTGTTGGGGTGTGTGTTAATCTGGGTTTAAGTTTATTATCTGCTAGTGTCATCGACTGCAGTTCATCCATATATACACTAAACCATCTTGTTCACTTTTTGAAGAGTTTAATTTAATTAACATGATTCTCTGTGGGGTTCCTCTCCCACCTGTCTGTATAGAAGGGGAGAATTAGACAAAGCATTCTTCTGGAGAGCAAATAGGAATTGTTTGGAATGATTTAATCTTCTGTTGTTGTTGCTTAGTTGTGGTTCTGCATTCCTGGTGAATGATGAATGTTGCCATCAAAAGGCTGCCCCCTACCCTGATAAGGTTTGCTGGGCATTTGATGGCAGGAAGATTTTAAAAGCTAGACTTAAGTTGGTTTAAAATTTAGTCCTGTGAACTTGGCGATAAAGCAAAGAAAAGGTTCTTTTTTGTAAATAATACTGGTTTGGAATAGTGATGTTAGACTTATCCTAATTTATGAACAAGAGATTAATCTCTCCATGCATAGTTTTAGACAAAAAATGTTTCAATAAAAGATTGCTGTCTTGTAACATAAATGTTGTCCACTCCCCTTTTTCACAAGTGTAGGGAAGTTAAAGGGAAAGTAATTTCTCTAGGCTCTCACATAAATGTGAACTGGGCCAACAATTTCAGTTCATCCTTTAGTGAATCAGAGGATCTCACTACCCTGGATATATTTATACTTATTTCTTCCATTCCCTTTAATGTTACTTAATCTTCTTTTACTAAACTAATGTGAACAGCAGGGAAACAGGGCTAAATGCATAAGTTTCTTTGCACTCTTGCAGCATTCCACCCACATAAGACAAATAAACATTTGAAAAGCTTTTGTAGTAAGTTTTTATGAGTTAACATCCTAATGCAGTAGATATTGGGTAATGTGCTGTCCAGAGAAAAACTGAGACCTGCAAGAAGACTGGAGATCAGGTGAGGATTGGTTTAGGGGTGGAATAGGTCCTTTCCTTGAGGAACAGGATAGAGCTACTGGGGCGTCACAGTGGCCCAAGCAGCAGCTTCAGAGGTAATTCCTTGGTTATACAATCACTGCCCCTTCAGCTCTAAATTACAGTTGTACTTGAATACATCATTTGTAACATTCCAGGCAAGAAAAAAGTCTTGACTGTAAAAAACTACCAAACAAACAAAAAAAACACGAAACCTTTCAGTTTGTGTAAAATGAAGCCACCATAGTTCTGTTCTATGTTATCCAATGGTGGTGGTAATAGTAGTCATGGGTAGCAAATATGACCTTGGCCTAGAATTTCAGTGGCCTGGAATTTGTAGTAGTCACCAAGAGGTTCTGCTAAGTGGTCCTAACAAACCTGTTCACAGAATCCTCCTTGACTGTGCTTTGTCCACCTTTAGGGCACCATGGTTTAGGGCAGTGGTTCTTAACCATGGCTTCACATTAGAAACTAAAAAAATACTGATACCTAGGTGACCGTGCCACAAGATTCTAATTTAGTTAGTTTGGGTTATAGCCTGGGTATAGAGACTTCTAAAAGCTCCAGATAATTCTCAGGTATAACCATGGTTGAAAACCATTGGTTTGGAGGTCAAAAACTAGACTGGGATACAGAAGGCCTGGGGAATCTTAGCTCTGTCATTAACTTGATGTAGGTATTTGGACAAGTTATTTAACCCATAGGCCCCTAGTTTCCTCAATAGTTCTCTTAAAGCTATAAAATTCTTTGATTATAAAGACCATAGGGATGTGGTCTGAACATACCAACTGTATGTTTGTCTCTGTATTCCTTTCCTTTTGTCTTTCTTTCTCCTTTCTTTATAGAATGTTTTCTCTTCAAGTGAATTAAAACAGTAGTACTGTAGTATAGGGTAAAGTAGAGGTGTCATGCTGGCCACTTCCTCTGCGAATGTTCCAGAACAAGAACTTGCTAGCTGCTAGACCAATGCTCCCTGGGTAGGTTTTGTTTTGTTTTGTTAAGGGGTGGTGATACACTGCCTTGCACCACTGGGAAAAAAATATCAAAATGAAATCATGCTTCAGTCATTGCAAACTAAAATACACCGAGCCTCCTCCATTCAGTTTTTTTGTTTTTGGGGTTTTTTCCCCCTTCTTCTGTTCAGAGGCAGTTCTCAGTCATGGGAATGAAGCTTTTGCTTTTGGTCACTAAATGCAGACCAGAACCTAACTCAGATTTCATTCTATCCTGTTTCCTAGGGCTAGAAGGCTTCCTCCCTTCTTTTCTAAGCATGTTTAGCGTATCCCTAGGTTTCAAGGAATTTTTCAGTATTGCTTTCCAGTACTATGAATTACATCTACTTTAGAATCTCCATTTAGCCAGGAAATAGCTTGAAAGGTTTTAATTCCAACCCTTGATCCTGCTTTTAGGCCAACTGAGTAGTTCATTTTAATACTTATCCAAAATGAAATTTGATTAACAATATAGTACTTAATTTTTAAAAGATAAACTTGAAATAATAGAATTTTTAATGTGGGACTCTGATTAAGGACCAAGTTTTTACAGTCCATGGAGAAATGAGAAAAATAACATAGTGGGCTTTTTAAAGTACCATCTTTGAATCTGAGCTAATGGCCTTCTCACTTTCTAAAAAGATTATAAAAATGAAAAGGTGGTGATGTTAGGTGACAGTCTTCATTTAAAAATCTCCTCAGTTGGCAAAATAAAAGTTGACACCCCTATAATACTTATTTTCCCCTGGTCCATGACATCTCGAATATCTGAACCACTCATCTAGACTAGCTCCATCGCTTTACAATTGAAGAAGCTGAGGCCAGGAATGGCAGTCTACTGCAGGAATTTAGAGTCTTGAGGAAGTGCTCTGTATGTGAATGGTCATTTGTGGGGTAATACTGGAGCCCTTACTACAAGAAACTTACTATGCTGAATGTTTTACATTTTACATTTATCATCTTACACTCACAAAACTATCGAGGAGATATATTTTTCTCGTCCTCTTTTTATGGATTAGGAAACCGAGGCATAGTAAGCGACCTGGCCATGGGCACACAGTTTAGGAGCTGTGGAGCCAGGATTTGATCTCAAGCACACAGACTTCAAAACCACACCTTTAGACACTATACACTGTCTCCGTTCATCACTGATACAAACTATCCTGCTCACCACGTCTTTCATGAAGCTTTAACAATGCGGAGTAATGGCAATTTCTATTCAGTTTTCATGAATATCTTTTCTTTTGTTGGCACCTTGTAAACTTTTCATTCACCACCCTGCTAAATGAAGTCTCCTGCTGTACCATCTCTACACAAACACACAATTTTTTCAGTGTCTCCATTTGATCACTCATATATAAAAGATGTTCTAAGAAGTTTTTTGATATCAATAGGCTCCTTATGTCTTTAGATTCTATTCTAAGGAAGTCTCAAAGTCTAAGAAATTAATCTTTGTTGAGATACCAAAATCCAAAGGCAGCTAGCCCATCAGTCTTTACATTTCAAAAGGTTCATGTCCTAGACTGCTGTCCTCCAGTTTGCTGATCTCTACTGACATCATTGGTGCCCAAAGAGCATTTTGCTTTATAAGGCCCAGGAAAGTGTAAGGTGCCATTACATCAGAGGTCAGTGTGAATATCAGCTGTGCTGGAAACAGGGAACATAGCCAAGGAATAAAGAATTATAAGGGTAAGAATATAGCTTAGGTTTCTTGGGTGTACATTCAGCATTATAAGGGATTAAATAATAGACCACCCACAGAAGCTGAGAAATTGAAAGGCAAAGCTGACATAAGATGGTATTAGATCCCTGATAGTTAGACATGGCTTCAATACCTCTTCATGCCTGAAACGGGCATGGGACCTCAAAGGCCCACACAATCTCTGTAGATACAAGCACCTTGCTCTATTCTGTTACAGTCAAAACACTTGAAACTATTTAATTCTTTCTTAATCAAGTCCCTGTGCTCAAAGGAGGGAGCTATAGCCTGTTTTCCTGAAACCAAGTTTAGAGCTATCAGCCTAGTCTATTTTTGGAATCACAAAGCTGGAAAGTAGGATATTAACCAGTTCGTGTGATAAGTGATCTGAGGGAATTCCCTGGCAGTCCAGTGGTTAGGACTTGGCGCTTTCACTGCCGAGGGCTGGGTTCAATCACTGGTCAGGGAACAAAGATCTTGCAAGCCCCGAGGCACAGCCAAAAAAAAAAAAAAAAAGTGATCTGATCAGTTAACATCCTTGCTGGATGAGTTTACTGTGCATTTGAAGACCAGGGGAAAATGTGATTCTCCTGCCTAAGAGTTGATAATTTTAAATTCTAAGTTAATATTATGCTGCAGCTAAATCTTGATGCCTGGAGATGTCACCAAGGGCAAACTCTTTTGAACAGGCTGATGTTCAATTTAAAATCTAGAGGACCAGTAGCAGGCAATCAAGAAAAGAAATAACTCCACCATAGAAGGAGATAACTTGCTGTGCAGTGCCTCTTTATGGGTGAACAATAATTTTGCATTCGGTTTCCTTAAAAGAAAAAAAAAAAAAGGCCAGATAATCCTCCCATGTTTTCTACAAAAGTGAAAAAGTGTTGGGCTTTAGTTGCATACTAATATGATCACACCAACATCAAAGTGTGACAGATAGCGATGATTAAAGAGCATGGCCTTTGGCATCACACTGATTTAGATTTGAATTCCACTCACCACTTGTTCTAGGGTGAGGCTGGGCAGCTCAATCTCTCTGACCCTCCCCTCAGGAATCATAATACCTATTTCAAGAGAGTTGTGAGAATTAAATGAGATGATTCATATAAACTATATACTTGCCCAGATAAGTAAGCACTCAATAGACGTAAGCCATTACAACCAGAGGACCTGCTGCTGGTCTCTTTCACCCAGCTGTTGGCCTAAAGCAGGCCTGAATCCTAATTCTTCCTTACACTATCTAGTCACTATGACCAAAATTTTAAAATCCAAAGGGGCCTCAACTTGATTAATCACTTCATTCATGCACATTGAAGATCTGGACGCCTGCCATCTGGTTGGATCCGTCCCTGGCTCCTGTTTGTCCAGAGTTTAGATGACCCCCAAAGGTAGCTTCCGAGATAATCTACAGAAGCCCTCAAGTGCCGGATTTGGGTTACAATGGGGAAGGGAGTACGGTGCATGCAGCTCTACGCAGAAGGACCGGAAGAAGAGAAACAGAAAAGTTGGAGTTTTTCCAATCTCTGAGCTCTACCCTCTAGCTTCTCTCCAGACTGGGGTCGAAAGGCTGACGGTGCAGGCCCAGAGCAAGGGTGGAGTCGCAACATTTTAGAGCCTGGGAGCGTGTTTGCAAAAAGAACGTAGAGGGAAACTGAACCCCTCCTTACGAGCCCATTTTCCTCAAACAACTCCCGGCCAACGAAAGCCCTGACCTCTGCAGAAAGCGAACTCTCAAGCACTGAAAAAGACCTCAAAACACAATCCCAGTTTCCACCGCTACTAGAAGCGCCCTGTGCGTCTGCGCGTCCATGCGTGCGTGGGTGGGCGCGCGCGCGCGCGCATACGCACAGGCTGCTGGGAAGCCGCCTCTCTCCGCTGGGTCTTCCAGTTTCCCGGCGTGCTTCAGGCCCGCCAAATGGGAGGGGGAGAAGCAAGATGGCGGCAGCCGCGAACTCCGGCTCTAGCCTCCCGCTGTTTGACTGCCCGACCTGGTGAGTGGCGGGGCGACCAGCGCTGGAGTGGCCTGGCCTACGCTGGCCAGGGCTGGCCGGGCGGCTCATTTCTCGCAGCGAGCCGAGCGGCCCAAAGACCCTGGGACTGACTGAGGGAAAGCTGTCTGTCGGGCCGGGCGGCGTGTGGAGGAACCGGGAACCCGGAGCCCGGGCCCAGGAACTGAGAAAACCCAGAGTTGGGGGCTCTGAGGCGCTCGCTTAGGCAGCCCCTCGGGCAATCAGCTGGTTGCCGGGGCGCTTCGGGGCCTTGACCCCGAACTTACCCCAACTCCTGACCGTCTGGTGCTCTTGTGGAGCATCGTATCTGCCCCCCTGCTCTCTGTCCCGAGCGCGCACGAGCTAGCTTCCCGGCCCCGGCGCCCCCCTCAGAGCCCCGCATCCCGCGGTTGTTGCTGCAGCCTGGGTGCGGCACTTGCCTGTCCCTGGCAGACTGGGAGCTCCCTGAGGGCAGGAACGGCCCTGACCTACCCCCACGCTTGCCTCAGCGACCAGCGCGAAGCCGGGCACCAGAGGGCATCCTTGCTTGTTAGGATGAACCCCTTTCCTCCTTTCGCAAGTTCTTGGGGAAAATGGAATAATTTTAGTCTTTGAGTAAAGTACACGATGAATACATATGAATTGCCTTGCAAGGAGACCCATCCGAGTTGGGGCTATTTCTGCTCATCACGGCGTATTGTTTGTGTTTCTCTCTGGCCCCCGTTATATAGAGATCCTCAAGGGCAAGGGCTGCCTAACGCATCTTTATATTCCCAGTTCCTAGAGTTCCTAGGCCTGAGCCTGGCACATAGTAGGAGTTCAGAAAGCATGTTTTGGACGTAACTTGGCTTTCCCTGTTTTCCAGACAAAATGGGCTTTTGTCCAATGCACTTGTCTTACTAGCAACCTCCATAGAGGAGTTGGGTCAGGATTGTGAGATGACTGTGTTGCATCTTAAGTTAGATGTAAACAGGTGCATTTTTGTGTGTGCACATGTAGGGACTCTGGCAAGATTGTTCATCCTTCAAACTTCGAAGGAGCAAACACAGGAAGCAAGTGAATGTGTGGCTATTTTCTGGGTCCCTCTGTACTTTTGTAACACGCAGTTGCTTCAGTCTGCAAATTCTGTGTCCATTTTGGTTCCTTGCTGCATTGATTTCAGAAGTTGGGCCAGGACAGTAAACTTATAGTTAGAAGAGACTGTATTAGATCACCTGCCATTTCCTCAGCGTCTGTTAGGCACCAGGCACTGTGTTAGGTGCTTTGACATATATGTATCTCCCTTGGATGGTGTGGTTACAGGAGTGTAGAGAAAAGTTCCCTTAACCATGCCATTGTAGAATGACCTGTTCAAGGTTAACAAATACGTCTTGTATTTATTGGTACCTGGTTTCATGGGCATAGTTTTGGATTGACCTAGCTCCCTAATTACACTTCTCTGATTTGGACTCAGAGCTCGGGACAGTACCCTCTGCTTATTCTGTGATAAGTCTAGTCTTGATCAGCCCCAGACACCAACTGATTTATTCTGCCTTTATATGGTATTAATGGTAGTGGAAAATCTTAGATTCAGACTCCAAGTGACCAGACAACCCCAGCTATACTACTTGCACTCTTTGTGCGCTTTTTCTCCAAGGTGGATAATCCAGTGTTAAAATATGGGTTTCTTTGGTGCTGCTCTAAATACAGATCCACTAAAATATGTTTCAGAGCAATTGAGTCACTGGGGAAGTAAGTGTCAAATGTAGAAAGGAGCTATAATAACAGTGAAGTAGATGGCATTTCTGCTTGAACGTGAACTAATTATAGGCTAGTAAGAGAGCTACAGTGTTGAATGGGATAATGATTGTAAATGGCATTTACAAACTCATCCTGAAAATGTTTTTTCACACGTATTTTTCAGGGCAGGTAAACCCCCTCCTGGTTTACATCTGGATGTAGTCAAAGGAGACAAGCTAATTGAGGTATGGAAATACATGTCTTCCCTTTTTTTCCCACCACACTAAAGATTTTTGCCAGTGACTCACTTTTCCACCTCCTCTCCTGTGCTTTGTTTTCCAGAAATGCTACTTTCGTTCATCCTGATTTTTTTTTCTATTAAAAGCACATGGTGATATAACACATTAAAACCATGTATCTCCACAGACACTCAGTTTTTTGTGACTCCTCTCACCTTCCAAATGAAGGGTTTTAATAGATCATGGGCTTGTAGGCCTCAATCAAACTGGATGCCCTATAACTTGGTGAATTCCTTCTCTCTGAGTATGTGGAGTTGTATGGAAGGTGCAAGATCTGTAGTAATTGAAGAAGAAAGTGAATGATGTAGATTGAATTTAACTTTTAAGTTGCTTTTATGAGATTCAAGCCAAAACTCTTCAAAGAAGATAGTAAACTAAGATACTTGCTCAAAGAAGAGAATGGAAATGGTGACAAAATTCATTCATTCATTCAAAACATTTACTGAGTACTTATTATGTGCCAGTCACTGTGCTCGGCATAGGACTATAGCAGTGAACAGAACAAACGTGGTTCCTGTCCTCAAAGAAATCATCTGATGGGAACAATAGAATCACACAAAAATTTGCATGATTATAATTGAAATAAGTACTATAAAGGACAAGTTGAGCAGAATTCCAGCTTTTCTATAAGTCTCTAAAATGAAAACCACATAGAACTTCAAGAGAACATGAATTTTGATTAGCTGTTAGGTTGTGTACTTTTTTTTAATCCTTATGTTACCATTTATTTACCAAGAGATGGAGATTAAGCCCACTCTGACTGTGGAGTTGTGAGTCTCTGTGTCTTCAACCAATTTTATGTTTGCTTGCTCAGATAGAATTTAAGTTCAAGGCCCTATTATTGAGTGCAGTTATTTTTCTTTGTTATATATAGTAAAAACATTGCACTCCATAATGAAAAGCTATCTTTGAGGTCTCCTGCAGGATGTTCTATAAATACACTCTTTTCACTTTCAGGATGTTGTAGAGATACCCACGTATTTTGCAAAGTATTAAGGCATGAGTTGTGATGAATTCTCTTATTAATTCATCAAGCCCTGAGCCAGTCACTTAGAGCCCCTTTGTCATGTGTTCTTCTATCTTAAAGGTTACAGAGTACCCAGGTTATTCAAGGGAATAAGTTAGCTAAAATGTTTTTTGTTTTGTTTTGTTACACTGTAGACTGTTCCACACATATAAAATATTATTGCTAAATAGATATATAGGAGTCTTTTTTTTTTTAAACCAGAATTTAGTAAATCTTTAGTTTACTACAGGAAGAAACAGACAAGGAGGGCTAGCTTTAATGATAATGTCATATTCCTCTGCGAAATAATTTATATTTTCAAAGCACTCTGACTTGTCAAACATCCTTCTAATTACTGGTTTCCATTAAGTGATAATGTTCTCTTTCAGTGCTCTTAGGTGTGCTGAGTTGCCACAAAACTGTCATGTTACAATCCTTAGACATCACTGTATTGTTTCTGAGAGGAATAGACCCGAGATGTGCTTATTTTTTAAGGACTTAGGCAGCACTTGATACTAACCGAGCTATCTGTGTCCTAGCCTTGTGTCAGAGGCTTGTGATGTGTTGTGATAGCTGGGTTTAAGAAGTGCAATATTAAAACAAAAGCCATGAGTCTTTTAAGCCCAGTGTGTAAAGATACACTCTGAGTTATAACTCAGAGGCACAACTGGATAATGGTACTAGCCATAGCTAGTTAAGAAATTGTGGCTTAGTGGCTATTGAAAGACCAATGCATTATTTCATTCACTTGGACAGAAGAAGCATATTGTCCAAGAATTCACACATTTTCTTGCTTCTGAGGCATACTATTTTTTTCCCTACATTTTCACATTTCTATAATGGAGATGCCTTTAATAGTGAATGTATATATTTAATTTGGAGGCCCTTTCTTTTTTTTCCCCTCTAAACACCTAAATCGCTGGTACTGGCAGCTTAGAATCATAGAAATGTGGTCAATTTTATATTAGAACCCAAGTGCTGGTGATCTTCTGTACTGTTTCTTTAAGTCTAGCCTATGAACACTGTGGTTAGCAAATTTAACCTTATGAGGACATAATCTATGTGCATATAAATATGAATGAGAAATGCAGTGAGATTCAACCTGCATAGATATTACCTAGAGAGAATAAGATGCTGAAATTTCAGGGTTCTCTCAATTCTGAAGCAATGTCTTATTTTTAACCCAAGTCTTAATACTTGGGTCTGAGCAGACATGGGGATACTTGTGTGACTGAGCTGTCAGACTGTTGTTGAATCTTGGTGCTCCCTAGCACTAGGGGCCTGGGACAAGCTCTGCCAGCAGCAGGTGGGCACTGCTGGACAGGGTTTCCCAGAGGTGACCCCCATACCTATTTTGAGCCTTAAAGGCTAAGCTGGAAAGGAACTGGGTAAGTGATTGTTTAAAAAACAATTAAGAGTGTGACCCATAGTACTTGTTCACTCCTTAAAATGTTTTTTGCCATATGGTGGCTTTTTTGATGCAGGAAGAGTGAAGAAAATATATAATGTAGGGGTTTAAAAAGCTTAGACTCTGAAGTCAGACAAACCTGAATTTCTAATCCAGTTTATAAATATCTAGCTATGTGAACTTGCATATATTAATTAATTTCTTTGTGCCTCAACTTTTCCTATCTATAAAAATAGGAATAATAGTGCCTGCCTACTTCACAGAGTGGTTGTGAGGATGAAATGACATAGCATAAAACTCATAGTGCATAGGCACATAACTACTTAGCAGTTGTTAACTGTTATCAGTACGTGAGGTGTATTTCTGGTTTTGTAAGAACACTGAAGCATAGGGGAGAATTGTAGCCCACTGTGGATTCAATGACATAGCCAGGAATGAAATATAAGCCTCTTGATTCCTAGCCTGGTACATCCTAATTTGACTATACTTCCCTATTCAACTTTGTGCTGTCTTCTCTCAGGGATTTTAGAAGGAGCATAGTGTGAAATGTGAACTAGAGCTTAGTGAGACCTTGTGTTTAAAGGAAAAACAGGGAATTCCCTGGCGGTCCAGTGGTTAGGACTCGGCACTTTCACTGCCGAGGGCACTGGTTCAGTCCTTGGTGGGGGAACTAAAATCCCCGCGAGCCGCGTGGCACGGCCAAAAAAAACCCCCAAAACTTAAAGGAACAACATAATGTATATGAATGAGGGTTATTCTTCAAAGTACTCATATTGTAGACTTTAAGAACTGAAAGCAGTGTTAGCGAAAATTTATCTAGAGTCCTTCATCTATGATGGCCCAGTCTACAACCAGTCTGTGGCAAAGGCTTTACTGATCTAGGATTAAAAGAAAAATAAAGACAGTGTAGTGAGTTTTTCATATATTCAGCTCAAAGAGTGGTCCTTTATCCTTCTTCTTACTTATTTGTTAAAATGACCTATCTTTCATAAAATGATTATAATATTGATTGGTGACAATTAAAAAAATTGTTCTCATATGGCAAAAGAAAAGTTAACAGTACTATGTCAGCCCCTACAATTTTTAAAATAATAGATTGCTGGTCTGCGAAATCCTCTTTTCTGCTATTATATTGGGACCTTATACAGTTTCGTTTTTTCCAGTACCACAGCAGTGGCTAGAAACATTTTGGAGCTCTTCTCAGAATTGTTTCAGACCCATGGCACTGTTGTTTAGAATGTTATCATTGCAGGTCATTTCACATCTGAGTTTAAACCCCAGATCTGCTACTTAACCAGCTGGACTGCCTTGGATGCGTGGCTTCATCTCTCTGAATCTATTTTCTTATGTTTAACAAT
Source organism: Balaenoptera borealis (assembly GCF_965194805.1). NCBI lineage: Eukaryota > Metazoa > Chordata > Mammalia > Artiodactyla > Balaenopteridae > Balaenoptera > Balaenoptera borealis. The sequence continues at coordinate 172,495,621 of NC_138860.1, read as the reverse complement.
AAAGGTGATACTTGGTTCACAGAGTTGTTTTGAGGATTAGATGACATAATACTTAAAAATGCCTGGCAATAATAGTCCTTCAGTAAATGTTTAATCGCTACATCCCCTTCCCCCAAACCTGGAAAATCTTTGCCCTGTGAGGTTGTTCCATATTTGGACACAGCAAATACTCATTTAGAGTTAACTTTGAGTAATGCTTTTTTGTGGCCAAAATGAAATGGGACAATAAAGTTAGATTTAGAGGCTCATACAATGATGTCTAATGTAATTCTAGTTTCTCAAGAGGGTTCCAGAAATACTCTGGGTCTCTGGCAGCATGATTAGAATATAGATAGGTGTCTATATCCCCTTCCTTTGTGAACCAATTGATAATCTTCATTTGAATATATATTTTTCTGAAAAGCGGTCTTATTACTTTATAGGCATACTTTGTGTTTCCTGCTTGACCTAAAATTAAGATTCAGTGAAATCTTAAATTTCCAATGGACAGAAGACAACCACTCTTGCATGCCATTTACATCTAATAGGATTAGGAAAGTTCTTTTCATATCAACACTAAACATTTGACCACTACATTTGGGGAGATTAATTGCCATCCATCCCCCAATGTTAATAAATTATTCTGAGCTCTTTATCTTGAAAATAATAGTAAATATAAATATATATATTTCCTTTGACAAGGAATTTTATCTTAAGATGCTCTACTTAGTTTATTGGAAGAATTTTTGCTAAACCCTGTTGAAACAAGCTTTAAGTAATATTTAATTTAATTTATTTAGAAACTGATTATTGATGAGAAGAAGTATTACTTATTTGGGAGAAACCCTGATTTGTGTGACTTTACCATTGACCACCAGTCTTGCTCTCGGGTCCACGCTGCCTTGGTCTACCACAAGCATCTGAAGAGAGTTTTCCTAATAGATCTCAACAGTAGTAAGTAACTCATATCCCATCCTATTTCACACATTGTCTTTTGGGCAGTGTGAAAATGCTCTTTGGGTTCTTCAGTTTTGAAGTCGTGTTTTGTTGCTCATCAAGGAAGTTTATGTTTGGTTTTTAAAGTAGTCGTTCTCCATTCCTGTGATATTTCCTATTTTACTGAAATAATTGATGACTGGAGAGAGAAGAGGGTTTTGGGGAGCACTTTCCTGGAGAGAGCAATAGGTATATACAGAGAACAGAAAAAAGCACCCAGGAACTAGGGAATGTGTTTATAGGCCCATGATAGATTGTGGTCCAATTTAAGCAGAAGCTGTGATTAGCTCCATTAATGTAGTAGAGTTGTAGTACAGTAGGACATTAAAAAGAAAACAAAAACTTGTTTTGACCAAAAGTTAATTTTTTATAATGGGCTCTTTATCCCAGCTACATTTTGCTGTGACTATTAATAATATCAATTTTAATTCTATGAGCACACTCCAACTAATAAGATTTTCAAGTTTGTCAAAGATAATCCCAGAAATGCAGTTGAGAATTGGCTGCATGGGGCCTTGAAATTTGTTCATTTTTGCCTATGTATAATTACAGCTTGAAATGTAAAGGATCTGCTTCCTGGGTTGACCGTGTTTTACTCCTTTCCCCGCTCCCCATACACACGCACACATCACCCCAGTATGCTTATATAATGGTTTTGGAGAGCCTTGTCTCATAAGTACTTACTTGCAAATTTATCTCATCTTTTCTCTCCATTTCATAATATACAGAATGCAGACATGGAAAAATATCCAGACTCTCCAGTAGGATTTTGGCTTGCCTTGCCATTGATATTGCACCTGTTTCAGCCAACCTCATTTCTTATCCTGGGGAAACCCCAAGCATAACTGCCACCAGTCCAGCAATTTCTATGTTCCTTAGACTTGGGGCTGGAGAGGTCAGACCATAGCAATTCCTGTCTTCTACCTTAGGGGGCATGCCTATTGCTGGGTTGGAGCCATTCCTGCTGGACCCAGAATGGAGCCAAGCCTGTCTGGCAGCAGAGAGCAAGTGTAAGAAATCCACTGAAGAGATTCAAGATTCAGTGAAGGAGTTTCCTTTTCATTGTGACCCATGACAAGGGATGCAAAGTGGACCCAGTGCCATTTCCATTTTAAAAAGCAAAACTGGGCTTCCCTGGTGGCGCAGTGGTTGAGGGTCTGCCTGCCAATGCAGGGGACACGGGTTCGGGCCCTGGTCTGGGAGGATCCCACATGCCGCGGAGCGACTGGGCCTGTGGGCCACAATTGCTGAGCCTGCGCATCTGGAGCCTGTGCTCCGCAGCGGGAGAGGCCGCGATAGTGAGAGGCCCGCGCACCGCGATGAAGAGTGGCCCCCACTTGCCGCAACTGGGGAGGGCCCTCGCACAGAAACGAGGACCCAATGCAGCCATGGATAAATAAATAAATAAATAAATAAATAAATAAATAAATAAATAAATAAATAAAATTTAAAAAACAAAACTGATGTGCTGGCAGGAGCTACTCTTCCTTCTACAACTCAGGTTTGTTTGTTTGTTTGTTTTCCTCTCTTACATTTCTGATTCGGTTATTCCCAGCACACGGCACTTTCTTGGGTCACATTCGGTTGGAGCCTCACAAGCCTCAGCAAATTCCCATCGATTCCACGGTCTCATTTGGTGCATCCACAAGGGCATACACTCTGCGTGAGAAGCCTCAGACATTGCCATCGGCTGTGAAAGGAGATGAGAAGATGGGTGGAGAGGATGATGAACTCAAGGGCTTACTGGGGCTTCCAGAGGAGGAAACAGAGCTTGATGTAATTCCATTGTCTATGTCATTGTTATGTCTTTTGGGACTCTGGCTTTTGCAGTATGTAGCTGTTCTGTGTAGTTTGAAATGCCAGTGACTTAGCAACTGGAGGTTTTCTTGAGCCCAGTGATAAGCCTTTGCCACTTTGGCAGTGTGGTGTGGCCCTTGGAGAGCTGCATTGTGTGGGTTTGGTTATGTATAACCAGGGCTAACTAGGAGACTGGATCTCCTGCCAGTAGACCCTTATGGTTGTCTTGTGCACCTTCAGTGGATGTTAGAAGCCAAGGCTGGGAGTTACGTTTCTCTAGAGCTGCACTGTCCAGTGCAGTAGCCACTAACCACATTCCAAGTACTCAGTAATCACATGTGGCTAGTGACTAACCATATTGAATAGCACTGATAGAAAACATTTCTATCATCCAGAAAGTTTGTTTGAACAACACTAGCTTACAGAGATTGAAGCTTTCATTCATTTATGTAGCTCTTTTTGATATTGTCCAGTCAGCCCAAGAATCTTCTGAGTAGAACTTGATTACTTCTGCTCTGGGCCTGGCTGCCCTGAAGGCCATGAATTTTACAAGATTTAATTTTAATGTGCTAAGGTTTTCTTTTCTAGAGCTGACCCCAGTAGTTTGTGATGTAGCGTTTGTCTTCACATGTCTATCACTGCATTGGTGTGACCGGTCTATCCAGGTAGATCAAACGCCAGCCTGTCCTTAACCACCCACATGCATTTACTATTCTTGTATACCGAGACAGTTTCCCAGCCCTTAGGAAGAAAAGCACAGTAGTAGTCTTACAACTTAGAAGTTATTTTGTTCTAAAGAAGTAGCCTCATAGCCAGGGACCTGGTTGGCAGTCGCTCTTGCCCATTCTCTTCCAGGCTGCTTCCATGCCTTCCTGTCTTTTAGTTCAGTATGTTATGTCATCTCTGGGTCCTTGTTCTCAAGACATTTGGGATGTCTCAAACTGCAGTACAGATTGGAATAAGTCCAGGTGATTGGGAAGAGGCAGGCAGCAGTGATGAGGCCAAGTTAATCACTGAGATGGATGGATAGTTATGAGTAGAAATGGGGCCAGATGAAGGGATGGGGAGTGACAAAATATTAATGCCAGATATTCAGTGCACTGGTAATGTCCTTAAGTTTTAAAGGAGAGAGCTACTGGGAAAGAAGCTGTCAATTGTCCTTTCTCGTTTCTGTTACTTAAAGACAATCCTTGGATATCTTCCCAGTTGTATTCCTTTAATTCTCAGCATGAAAACATGATAAACTTTCTTCAAAAAAACCCAAAACCTCAACTCAAGGGTTTTTGCACAGATGACCTGTCTTCAGCTCAAGGTCCTTCACTCCCTTTTGAATATCACTGCCCCACTAGTCAATGAAGATGTTCCACATTCTGTCAAATTGAGGCTTGCTGGTATTAGCTGTCTATGGATGGTAATGAATCTTTTCTGAATGCAGAAAAGAATTTCATCTGTGTGGAGAGGTCAAGGTTAGCTCCTAATACCTTCCTGCCCTTTATTTGGTAATATTCTCCTTCAAATTCCTTGTGTACTTATTCCTGTCTTTCCTGTGTGAACCCTGTCCCAGAACCTGACGGAGTTCAACACTGCCCACAACAAGCGGATTTCCACTCTCACCATTGAGGAGGGGAATCTGGACATTCAGAGACCAAAGAGGAAGAGGAAGAACTCACGGGTGACCTTTAGTGAGGATGATGAGATCATCAACCCAGGTGAGGTATCTTCCTGGTTTTTTCTGATGAAAAAGCTGTGATGTCAGAGAGTAGTGTACACAACCTGTAGGTCAGTTGTAATGTTTCTCTACAAGGTTTAGGATAACAGGTGCTATGTTGAGGGGAGATATTTTTGTACAGAACAGGCATACCTTGGAGATATTGTGGGTTCAGTTCAGGCATTGCAATAAAGCAAGTCACACGAATTTTTTAGTTTCCCAGTACGTGTAAAAGTTACGTTTACACTACTTCAATCTGTTAAGTGTGCAATAGCATATGTCTAAAAAAGACAATGTACGTACCTTAATTAAAAAATACTTTATTGCTAAAAGATGCTAGCCATGCTAGTCTGAGCCTTCAGTGAGTTGTAATCTTTTTGCAATAGTAACAACAAAGATTGCTGATCACAGAGCACTATTACAACTATAATAATAATGGAAAAGTTTTAAATATTGTGAGAATTACCGAAATGTAACACAGAGACAAGAAGTGAGTGAATGCTGTTGGGAAAATGGCACTGATAGACCTGCTTGATGCAGGGTTTCCACAAACCTTCAATTTATAAAAAACTCAGTATCTGTGAAGTGCAGTAAAACAAGATATACCTGTACATTGATGGAGTGCCCTGAAACTCAAGCATTATCCAGTTGCAATGTGAAAGAAGTAGGCGGAGGAAGGCTGTAATTCTCCTTTGCTGATCCAGGTATAGTGGAGTTTAAGTATAGGTCAGAGCAGACACTATTGTCATGGGGTTCCATGTATGATTGGTAACTCTAAGATTGGAGAACTTTCTGCCACTATTAATCGCATTGAAGACTTGCCTCTGTAAGGTCGTAATTTATAGATAGATTGTATGGAAACGTCAGCAAGATGAGAGCATCAGTTTCTGGGAAGGCCATTGAGTTTACCCATTTGTTCCATCATTCAACATTCATTTATTGGGCTCATGTTATATCTCAAGTACTCTGGGAGGTGGATGGCATGGAGCTGGGAGGTGCAGTTTATACAGTGAAGATGGAATTGGGATTCCAAAAATCTTGTTTGAAAATAAACCTTCATGGATGTAAACAAGGATCCCAGACTAACAAGTTGCTTTTATATCCCAAATTGAAATGCAGTGAGAATAACTTTCAAGTCCTGCATTTAGTTTCAGAATGTCAATTATTTAAATGGGGAAAATCTGCTCCAGTGACAGCTCATGGAAAAAAAAAAGGTATAAGGATTTTAGTTAGTTAAAAATGCAGTCTGAGTCATCAGGGGGATGTGGAAACTAATCAAGTACAGTTTAAGATTGCATTAATAGAATAATGGGGGACAGTAACCCGGTGGCCTGTGTTCTGAGCAGAACTCACCCAAATGTGTTACTAAATGCAAGCATGGCCTTAAGTACTAAATGTGTTATGTAGTCTTGAGGGGAGGAGGAGACTCCCAGCTATGGAAAGTGGTCCCTAAATGCTGGGAACTGTGCATGAAGGAGAGTAGATTGGAGGGAGGCACCCTGAGGTGGATGTTTGCAGGGCTGACCTTCGGGAGGAAGGAGTAGGCGAAACCAGAGCCTGTGAGTAGCAAGTATTTGGCTCAGCATAAAAAGCAACAACAAATCCTTCTTATATTTAGAAGAAGAATTAAAAGAATTCCTGTGAAAGAGATTGGGGCATTCATTCTAGTGACTTTTGTTCACTTTCTGATGATGTGTGAAGTGGAATGAATTACTTCTCAAAGTAGTGAAGGCCCAAGGGAAATGTTTGGGCAGGAGCTGGATGACTAACCTGGGAAGTTTATTTCTGAGTGCCAGATAAGAGTTTCTAGGGGTTGGATCTAGACATTTGTAGTTTTAATAAGCTCCTGTTTGTACTGATGAACAGCCAACAGTTTGGGAATCACTGAACTAGATAATTTAAGTCTCTTTCAGGACTCGGGGTCTGATATGTTCTGTTTTTCTCCTTGAAAATTATTGTGGGACTTCCTGGCAATTCAGTGGTTAAAACTCCGCACTCCCTGGTTGGGGAACGAAGATCTCACATGCCGTTCGGCATGCCCAAAAAAGAGAAAAAGGGAAAAAAAGAAAATTATTGTCCTGAAGCTTTATTAAGGCAGTACGTTCAGGCAGAGTATGGCATAGTGTTTAAGAGCGTGGGCTCTGATCAGAGGGCCTAGGTATGAAATCCACCTCTCTGCTTAGTAGCTCTGTGACCCTGGCCAGTGACATGACTACTGGCCTCAGGATTGGTGGGGAGATTAAATGATTAATATATGTGAAAATACCTCATATCTGTGCTTGGCACTCAGTAGCCCTTGTCCTCTTCATCATCTGCCACCCCTTTTGCCTTTACCTATGCAGACTTTGCTATACTAGAAGTAGACTTAGCAAGAAACTTCTCGGTAGATCTTCCAGGAGCAGAGATTTCCTGCAATGGGCAGACCCCCTCTCTAGGAGTCGAATGGCTAGAGAACGAGGAGAGGGTGAGAGGCCTGAGCACCATTCAGCCAGCACAGGACAGGGTCCCCCAGATGGCTTAGCCCCTACTTCCGCAGGCCTCTTGTGTCTGTGGGCCACATACCCCGTTAGCCACGCCTCTTGGGCTCCAGTTGCTCTTGCACTTGATTTAGCTTTCCTGAAGGGATGATTGGAGCAGGGCTGTTATGGTAATGAGAGAGAAAATAAGGGTGCCTTTTTTAGAGACCTCTCCTTCCTGATGAACCTGGATATCTTTTCCTCTTTCTTCTTCCATATAGAAGCTATTCATTCATTGAACATCGATTGTTTGTGAAAATAATTCCAGGGTATATTCCTTAGAGGCATCCTAATATGTGAAAAGCCAGACTTAAAACAAATAAACCGGGGACTACTTATTCAAATTAAATAAGGAATCTTTGTATTCCAGAGGGACTCACGGGAGTGTTTCTTTAAATAGCAAGTGCCCTCAACGCATTAAAATAAGGTGTACAACATCTATTAGGGAAACGACTCCTTTCCTACCACTATATTAAGATAAAAGGGCCCTGGAGTAGTTTTCTCTAGCAATGATAATAAGTCTATGCTTGCCTGTTTCCCCACACTCAGTCTTCAGTGAGAAAACTGTTCATTCTAGGTGATCCAGCCCAATTCTCCCCTCTGTGCTCCAAGAAAACTATTTTTGCACCACTCTTCAAGCACCTCCATTGTATTCTAGCCTATCTGGCTTTACAACTGTGAACTCCTTACAGGCAGGACGGTGTCTTGCTCTTTATTTCCATGCCTGATGTCCAGTAAATGAGAGACTGACTGACTTAAGCATGTCCCTTACTTGGTCTTAGTGCATTCTTCTGGCACAGTGAATGAATGAAGCTAGAAGCTTCGTAGGGTACAATAGTGTGTGTATAAGCTGTGAAAAGGGAGCCGCTCTCCCACCCTGCCTGGACAGGGGCTTCAGATCCTTTAGTGAGTCTTAATTGTACAGGCGTAACTTGGTGGAATTGTGGGTTTGGTTCCAGACCACTTCAGTAAAGTGAATATCAAAGCTAGTCACACATATTTGTTTGATTTGCCAGTGCATATAAAAGTTACATTTACGTTATATTGTAAACTGTTAAGTGTGCAGTAGCATTATGTCTACAAAAGCAATGTACTTGTTTCTTTACAATGCCTTAATTACAAAATACTTTATTGCTAAAAAATGCTAACCATCATCTGACAATGCATGGTTGCCACCAACCTTCAATTTGTTGTTGTTTTTATTTTAAAAAACAACATCTGCAAAGCACAGTAAAGTGAAACTCAATAAAACAAGGTATGCCTATATACAGTTGTTCAGGTTGAAAGGCAAAGTTAAGCTAGAAGCCTTGGGTCTGAATCCTAATTCTGTTATTTGCTAATGAGTGGGTGTTAGCAAGGTATGTGGTGTGTGACCTCTTTTTATCACTAACATGAGATTATTGATGTCTTCCCTCAAAAGAGGGAGGTATGTGGAATGGGAGAGAACCTGGGGAAGCCAGCGTAGCACATGGTCCAGAGCACAGGCCTGTTTCTGGCTGCTTAGATTTATATCCTGGCTCCTCTCCAGCAAGGTGACTGGGCCGGTCACTTTCCTCCTCCAAGCCTGAGTTTGTTTTCTCATCTATTAAATGTTTATTGTAGTGGTACTTACCTCATAAGGTTGTTGTGAGGATTTAACACAGTACCCAGTAAACACTTGAAGTGTTAGCTGTATTTTACTGTTTTAATATGAATTATTGTGATTGCTTTGTTCGCATTGAGCCCTGTAACCTTAATCCTCCCAGTTGATTACTGAACTAACCCTGCCCTCGTGTCTTTTTGCAGAGGATGTGGATCCCTCAGTTGGTCGCTTCCGGAACATGGTGCAGACTGCAGTGGTCCCAGTCAAGGTAGGAAGCATGTTGTGACAGTGTTTGAAATGTCATATAGTCTGGTTTAGAAACCCACTCTTACATGTAGGTAAGTGTTAAGTGTGTGCTTAATTTTAAAACATTCTTTGCTCCTTTCCCATTTTTCATACTGTGGAAATCCATTTACCCATCTGGGTGTAGGGATCCTGGAGTGCCATAGAGAGGCTGCAGGTGACCAACTAGCTTGATCCTGCATGTAAATTATGGTGTGATGTGGGTCTGTAAATTTACCTCCCAGCAGGGTGCAGAGAGACCCACCTTTCTTTAACCTTCCCTTCTTGACTCAAAGTAAGCTATTAGGCAAAGAAGAGACATTGTTGCATTTCTGCATGGCACCTCTGGCCTTTACCACATCTTTATTTTGTGAATGGGGATGGCACAGATAGGAAAGCCAGCCCACATTGGATTAGGTTTAAAGAGCAGCTCTGTTGAAGAACCAAGAGGTGGAAGTTACAGAGATGTTCTGATTGCTCAACATGTGGAGAACCACCTGCCAGCTAGGGCGCCAAAAGGGAACAAATGGCCCCTGGAAGTAGATCCCTATTAGTAGAGGTATTCAAAATGTGATTGGAAGATGCTGGTCAGAGATGCTATAGCGAGTTCTATTTTTAAAAAAATCTTTAGAATATATTAGAATAGATTGATAAAATGTGTCAAGTTCATGCAAAAGGAATAGAGGGGTGAGGGAGGATCTTTCATTGAACTTTAGTCCAGTGTGAAAAAGTATAAGATGGAATTTTTCCATACAACTCCATAGTATTTGTGTCACATTTCCCCTTGGGCACTTTTCTCTTTTTTCTTCATCCTTTGGAATTTTCTGTTGTCTTTAAAGTATAATTTGAATTTTGACAGATATATACACCTGGGTAACCACCACCATAATCAAAATACAGATTTCCATCACCCCAGAAAGTTCCCCTGTCCCTTTGCTGTCAGTTTCCTCCCACTCCCAGGCAACCAGTAAGCTGCTTTCAGTCACTACAGATTTGTTCTGCTCTCAGATTAATGTTTAAAAATTAGGTGTCCAACAGGAAGATACTAACTTTTTATTTTCCCCCCCAAAAAGAAAAATTGAAATACTTACTACCATCAGTTATCACCTCTGATTCCTGAAAGGGCATTTTAACATTAAAAAAAAGAGGGAGGAGTATGACCTTAGGGTAAAGAATGGTCACTTAAACTGGATAAGTCTTACTTTATGAAAAGTTCACACACTAGCCTCATTTTTCTCAGTTTGACGTGGGATGGTGACCACTTTATGTGGGGCAGTGTTTGAGAGCCATGATGTTAGATGACCACTGTAAGGTCTCTCCAGACCCTGAGATTTCAGGACAGTGAGATGGGTTGTTTAGGAAACAAAACAAGTTAGAGGTTTAGGGGCCTTCCCCAGTTTTTTGAGGACTGCAATAGAACAGGCTAACAGCACTCTTGTGTCTCACTTCTTGTCTTCTCTATAAACCACAGAAGAAGCGGGTGGAGGGCCCTGGCTCCCTGGGCCTGGAGGAATCAGGGAACAGGCGCATGCAGAACTTTGCATTCAGTGGAGGACTCTATGGGGGCCTGCCCCCCACACACAGTGAAGCCGGCTCCCAGCCGCATGGCATCCACGGGACAGCACTCATCGGCGGCTTGCCCATGCCATACCCGAACCTCGCTCCTGACGTGGACTTGACTCCCGTCGTGCCGTCAGCAGTGACCATGAACCCTGCACCAAACCCTGCCGTCTATAACCCTGAAGCTGTCAACGAACCCAAGAAGAAAAAATACGCAAAAGAGGCTTGGCCGGGCAAGAAGCCCACACCTTCCTTACTGATTTGATATTTTTGGTAATGGAGGAGGGTGGGATTGGGTGGGAACGGGGTGGAAGGGTGATGGGGGAGCTAATGAACTAGGGAGAAAAACTTTCCATGTGTGCAGTATCGTCTTTCAGAATGTCTCCTGGGGTCCTAACCATGTAATATTAAAACTGGGGGTGGGGTTGAAGTATCCCAGAAAGACCTGTCTTCAGAACACTTTCATTGCAGAGAAATGTTTCATACATCCTTTTAAATAGACTGCCCTGGCTCATTTCCACGCTTTCCATTATTTCCTTTTTTCTTTTCTCCCTCTTTCTAGGATCATTTTTTAAAAAATCATTTACCCCAGGGAGAGACTCCAGGCCTTCAGGTTGAATGTAGAGCTGTGGAGGTGACAGTAGCATTGCCAGCCTTGTGGGTTCAACAGCCTGATTTATATTTACTATCCTGCAAGTCCCAGGTAGCAGAAGGGTTGCCACGGATTCCAGGTTAACAAGAGGGTTTAGAATGCTTCGGTTAAGCTAAGGTTTAAAACAACTCAGAAGTTTTCCTGGGTCAGTGGTTTTGAGGTCCAGTAGTTAGGCTTTTCTCTTTTGTCCTTTCTGTTAGAATGAGAACATTTTGATTTTTCTTCATCTGTGACCAGTGCCATAGACACAGGTTGATAGTTTTAAACTTACAGTATTGTTTGAACTTTATTTGTTTTTCTTGTCAAACCTGAGTACTCTACTTGCTGAGGTTTCTCATTCGATTCCAGAGTACTGTCCTCTACTCTCTAAGGCATTTCTTTCCTTTTCAAGTGTATTATGAAGGCAATAAAAAGGATATGACCAGTTAGAGCAATTTCAATTAAAAAGGAAAAGATTTTACTTTGAAGTAACGGATATCTCGAAGAGGACATTTTCAGATGTTGATTTGGAGGCTCTTTCCCCCCTCGACCGAGAGCTCTCGTTGTCCAGAGCTCCAAGACTAGACCTGGCTAACAAACATAGGAGACGAAGGTAGGACACATTGATGTGAGCTTTGTACAGAGATTTGTACATTTGTGTAATAGGCCTTTTCACGCTTTATGTGTAGCTTTTTACCTGTAACCTTTATTACATTGTAAATTAAACGTAACTTTTGTCATTCGGGTGCAGTCTGTGATTCAGTCGCTATCACCTATTTCTAGTGCCATTAGGGAATATTTGTCAAAGGTACAGCTGTCAGGCTTGGGAGGTGATGCTCTGTCCCCATTTTATTACTACAAATAAAGATGCCCCCTGATGAACGTGGAAATTCTAATTAGAGATTCCAGTCCCCAGACTGAAGCCTCAGCGAGCAAAGTGGGTTAAGAAGTGCTTGCTGCCCTTCATCAGGAGGCGGGGCCGCAGGTCTGACGAGGGAGACTGGGCTTTGGGGCCCTTGTCCTGGGTGTAACCATTGCCCTCTGGTTACAGCTGCATGCATTTGCGCTATAGCTCAGGAGGCACAGGAGTGAAAGGAAGCTAAAGATGAGTACGTTTAGAAGGGATTTCAGCCCGAGTTTGGATTGGATAGGTGTGTCTTGCATACTAGAACCTCATGTGCAGGAAGTGCATTTGTGTGTGGTGAGACTTACATATGTGGCTTTGTGGTGAAAATGCCAACTAGGTTCCAAATCCTTTAGATTGAGAGTGTGGACTCACGGCAGGAGCAGCCTGTTAAAGAACAGAGATCTGTAAAATCACAGACAAGTTAACTTCTCCACTGGCTTCCATAACAGTGAGTGTCCTCGTCTTTATGAGGGTACCTTCCTCTCATCACAGCGAAGGTTACTGTTAGTGCTGGTTAACTGTCACTCATTGAGCACCTGCCTACTGTGCCAGCCATCTACAAGCATGTCATTTAATTTTCATAGCCCTAAGAGGAATACTGTTTTTATCCCCATTTTACAGATGAGAAAACAGGCTCAGAGCTAAAGTAAACTTACTTATGATTTCATGTAGTAAAGTCAGGATTGAAACTGTAGCCTGAATCCAGAGCCTGAGCACAGGTTTACACGACCTCCGGGATGAGTTAAGGGGAAGGATGTGCCGGTCTTAGGTGGCTCGTCATTGTGCTCCGTAGACTGGAGCTAGGTGTTTGTTCTGAAGTTTAAAAAAAGTATTTTGGGGACTTCCCTGGTGGCACCGTGGTTAAGAATCTGCCTGCCAATGCAGGGAACACGGGTTCGAGCCCTGGTCCGGGAAGATCCCACGTGCCGCGGAGCAACTAAGCCCGTGCGCCACAACTACTGAGCCTGCGTGTCAGAACTACTGAAGCCCGCGCGCCTAGAGCCTGTGCTCCTCAACAAGAGAAGCCACCACAATGAGAAGCCCACGCACCACAACTAGAGAAAGCCCGCACAAAGCAACGAAGACCCAACGCAGCCAAAGATCAATAAATAAATAAATAAATAAATGTTTTTTAAAAGGGAAAAAAAAGTTTCTTTTCCAAACTGGACAACTTACTAGAAAGTATAATAAGGGATTTAGGTCTAGTTTAGATAATAAAATAAATCCTTCCTGGTGAGAGATAATGTCATGCATTATTCGGTTTCAGAATTTGAGTTGCAGAGTAAAACGAATTGGTGTCTCAAAGAAGGCTCAACAGAGAATATCCAAGCCTACAAAGCTCTGTCTTTCTCTTCAAAGGTCCATTTGCCTTTAGTGGAAGCAGGACTGGCTGAATTTGGTGGTTACACAGCATACGGAGGCATGTGTGTATGGAAACCTGGCTTCCCTGGCACCAGATTTCTGATTTATTCGAATCATGTTTTAGTGCCCCCCAAAGATGAACACTGCAGGAAGGGGCTCAGCTGCCTCTCGCCCCTAATGCAGCTCAAGACGATGACCGTGGGCAGGTAAGCCCCTCCTGTTCACCACCAGGATCAGCAAATGGTCTCTATCGCTCAGGTGAGCACAGTGCTGCTGAGGGATGCAGGGATGAGAAGCAGCTGTTGGTTTCCCCAGAGTCCTATGCTGCTAATAGGCCACCTGCTAAGGAGGGAGGGGATGACTTCCCCTCCCCAGGGTGGGAGAGGGTGATGAACCCCATGGAGAAGGACCTATTGACAGAAAGCAATAGGTGATCACAGCTCAAGATCAGCTGTTTGGTGACTGCTTGCCTAAAATATGCTCATCATTATCAACTCAGAATTTGAGAGTCCAGAAGGGTTTGTAAGATCCTGCCTGGATCCCTCATTTTGCTTGCAAGCAAACCATGGCAGCGGGGACTGACTTCTTTCAACTAACATGGATTGAACATGTGTGAGTAGAGATGAGTGAAACCCGGGGTGTCAGGGAGGCTTCTAGGGAGATGATGTTTGAGCTGAGCATTGAAGATCAAGGAGGGATTTGCTGCGTGAAGGAGTGTGGGCCACGGTTCTCCAGGCAGAAGAACCAGTGCAAGAGAGGCATGGAAGGAGGACGAGGGGATGGCTGGGGGGTGGCAGGAGGGAGGAATCAGAAAGGCAGAGTCCAGGTCCCACACGGTGAGCTCTGCTGGGGAATTTGAAGCTACCAGGGAGCCAATGAAGGATTTGTTTTCTTTACTTAAAAAAAAAAATATATAAAGACATTCTTATACAGAAATATTGGAAAATCCAGAGACACATACCTCACACAGACACGCACCCTCCTCACCCAGAGTGGGGAGACATCCTCGGGGAGATTTCAGGCAGGGCAGTGACTGATCGGATTCAGATGTTAGAAAGTCCCTCTGGCAGCAGATGAATGAGGCAGTCCCTGACCTCAGGTGAGTCTCGAACAGGGGAGACAGGTGTTCTAGTGTACTCTCTCACACAGTTTAACAAACCTAGAGGTAAGTCCAGATGTTGAGAGAATACGGAAAAGAAAGTTCCTTAGTAGTTATATCTGTGAGAGGGAGGGGCGCTAAGAGGAGAGGGTCATGGAAAGCTTCAGACCTTTGATGTTTCCAAATGGCGGATGTGGGGGCACTCCAAGCAGGGGCAGCTGCAGGAGTAAAGCGGGTTAGGGTGGATTAAAGGCCCTGGCGATGATGTTGGGGGTGGTAAGAAGGCTGGAGTGCTCACCTACCGAATTTGGGTAGTATCTGTAGCCATGGAATGAAATTGCTGGAGGAATTGTATGTGGAGGCTTCTACCGCTGAACTGGGGTAGAGGTGCAGTTCCAGAGTCAGCCAGCAGGCGGGGCCCTGTTCCCATCCTTGCAGCTGCCGTAGGAACCAGTGTGAAGACCCAGGGTTGTGGGTGGCAGATGATAGGAGGAAGGGAAAGCATCTGGCTCCTTGTCAGGTACCCTGATGACACTTTACGTGTTTTACCTCCCTAAATTCTCCCAACAGCCCCGAGAGGAGGTTGGTTGAGTCCCACTTTGTATCTGGAGAACTTGAGGCTCACAGAGTGCGCAGCAGGCAAGTGATAAACCAGCAGTTTGAACCTGGACCTGCTGTTTAGGACGACGAAAAACACAGGGGAGCTCCTGACTCAGGCTGCTGCCCCTGCCTGTGGCTGAGGCCTGTGAGAGACTCTGGATTTTGGTCCCCTTCTGATTTTTTTCTTTCTCAGTTTCCTATCCCTTCTGTCTCCATCTCTGGTCCCTTTTGGGGTCTGTGGAGCTCCAAGTGCTGTCTCCATACCTGGGCCAGGCTGGGTGACTGAAGCCCCCTCCAGACACTATTGCACTCATGGCCTGGGGACAAGGTTACTGACAGGAAGTGCAGGTGAGATGTGGAGAGAGTCTCTCAGGAGAGAACCTCCGATGACCAAGTCCCCCAGCCTGCCTGCCTCGGCCTCCCCTCCATCCCCGCCATTACCACCACATTACCAGGTCTTCCTCCACAGCCAGGCCGCCACTTGGGCCTGGAGCCTGTTTTTCTGCGGTTATGCCCTCTCCAACTGACACCATCAAGACAGTCTCTCCTCCAGACCTTCCTCAGCAGTGTTCTATTCATTGTCACTGCTCTCAAAGGGAAACAAAACCAAAACCTCTTTATTCCACTTTCTCACCAGGTACCACAGCTTCCTCCTGTTTCTCTGTTCCACGTTGCACTACAACTTCCGGAAAGAATTGTCTCATCTGTGTCTTCGCTCTCCTCCACTCGCTTGTGAATCGACTTCAGTCATGTTTTTGTCCTAACACTCCATCAAAACTGTGCCTGCTGATGACTCCAGTCAGTCGTGTTCACTGCTCTGCTCAGAATGCTCCAGAGGCCCCTCATTTCCTCCGGCCTGAGAGCCAGTCTTTTCACTGCTCTGCACCCCCTCCCATTGCCTCTCTGTCCTCCTACCTCTCTCCCCCTTGCTCATTCTGCTGCAGCCACCACGGGGTCTGGCTGGCCCTTCAGCCCTCAAGGCACACTCCCACCCTGCCCCTGTGGCTGGAACTCTTCTCCCAGATGGCTGCCTCCCTCACTGCCTTCAAGTTGAACAAGAGGAAGGCAGGCCCTGACCTCCAGAGGCTGGCCTGGCTCACACAGCTGGGCCTTGGTGCTCTCCTGCTGAACATATACAGTTTCACAGAACATCAGTGTCAGACAAGGCCACTCTGTGACCACGATGGGTCAAGACAAACAGGACCACTCTGTAATGATGTCTGAACACAGACAAAAACGTGAACATTGTCCAAACCACAGAAAGGAATAATTACCTTAAATGTCAATGGACTGAATGCTCCAATCAAAAGACATAGAGTGGCAGACGGGATGAAAAAACAAGAGCCTACGATACGCTTCCTACAAGAAACCCACCTTAGGGCAAAGGACACACATAGATTGAAAGTGAGGCAATGGAAAAAGATATTTCATGCAAATGGAAATGAAAAGAAATCAGGAGTTGCAATACTCCTATCAGACAAAATAGACTTTAAAGCAAAGTCCATAAAGAAGGACACTATATAATGATAAAAGGATCAATACAAGAAGAGGATTGTATACTCGTCAACATATATGAAGTAATTTAGAAGCACCCAAGTGCATAAAACAAATACTAACAGACATAAAGGTAGAAATTGATGGGAATTCAATAATAGTAGGTGACTTTAACACCCCACTTACATCAATGAACAGATCTTCTAGATAGAAAATCAACAAGGCAACAGCGATCCTAAATGATACAATAGAACAGTTAGACTTAATTGATATTTTCAGGACATTACATCCAAACCACAAAAAGGACCAGCCATCCCTGTACTGGGTTGACTTGTGGCCCCAAAAGATATGTCCACCCGGAACCTCAGAATGTGACCTTATTTGGAATAAGGGTCTTTGCAGGTGTATTTAAGGTAAGCATCTTGAGATGCGATCATCCTAGATAAGAGTGGGCCCTAGATCCAATGATGAATGTCCTTGTAAGAGACAGAAAAGGGGAAGACACAGAGACACAGGGGGGAAGCTCGTGAAGAAGGTGGCAGAGACTGGAATAACATGTCTATAAGCTCAGGAATGCCAAGGGCTGCCAGCAGCCACCAGAAGCCAGGAGAGAGGCATGGAACAGATGCTCCCTCAGAGCCTCCAAAAGGAACCAACCCTGCCAACACCTTGATATCCAACTTCCAGCCTCCAGAATTGTGAGAGAATAAATTTCTGTTGTTATAAGCCACCAAGTTTGTAGTAATTTGTTATGGCAATCCCCCTAAGCCAGCAAATATGGGAGACTTGCTTTTTGCTAATAACAGTGGTAGCCTTGGTCTGGTCTTCCCTCCTTCTAGCTAAAGTTCATTAAGATCCCCAGTCACGAAAGTAAGGGGATGGAAAAAATATTCCATGCAAATGGAAATCAAAAGAAAGCTGGAGGGACTTCCCTGGTGGCACAGTGGTTAAGAATCCGCCTGCCAATGCAGGGGACACGGGTTCGAGCCCTGGTCCGGGAAGATCCCACATGCCGCCGAGCAACTAAGCCTGTGCACCACAACTACTGAGCCTGCGCTCTAGAGCCCGCGAGCCACAACTACTGCGCCTGCGTGCTGAAACTACTGAAGCCTGTGCTCCTAGAGCCTGTGCGCCACAACAAGAGGAGCCACCACAATGAGAATCCCACACACCACAATGAAGAGTAGCCCCCCTCTCGCCACACCTTGAGGAAGCCCACATGCATCAATGAAGACCCAACACAGCCAAAAATTAAATAAATAAATAAATTTATAAAAAAAAGAAAGCTGGAGTAGCAATTCTCATATCAGACAAAATAGACTTTAAAGACTATTACAAGAGACGAAGAAGGACACTACATAATGATCAAAAGATCAATCCAAGAAGAAGATATAACAATTGTAAATATTTATGCACCCAATATAGGAGCACCTCAATACATAAGGCAAATGCTAACAGCCATAAAAGGGGAAATCGACAGTAACACAATCATAGTAGGGGACTTTAACACCCCACTTTCACCAATGGACAGATCATCCAAAATGAAAATAAATAAGGAAACACAAGCTTTAAATGACACATTAAACAAGATGGACTTAATTGATATTTATAGGGCATTCCATCCAAAAACAACAGAATACACTTTCTTCTCAAGTGCTCATGGAACATTCTCCAGGATAGATCATATCTTGGGTCACAAATCAAGCCTTGGTAAATTTAAGAAAATTGAAATCATACCAAGTGTCTTTTCTGACCACAACGCTATGAGATTAGATATCAATTACAGGAAAAAAAACAGTAAAAAATACAAACACATGGAGGCTAAACAATATGCTACTAAATAACCAAGAGATCACTGAAGAATTCAAAGAGGAAATCAAAAAATACCTAGAAACAAATGACAATGAAAACACGAAGACCCAAAACCTATGGGATGCAGCGAAAGCAGTTCTAAGAGGGAAGTTTATAGCAATACAATCCTACCTCAAGAACCTGCTGTATAAAAAAATAAATAAAATTAAAAAAGAAAGAAAAGAATAAGGATCACTTCTCTTTCTTCTTGAAGAAACAGCTTACCTCCAGAAGCCATGGTTTTAGTTCTCTATCCACAAAAAAAAAAAAAAAGAAACAAGAAAAATATCAAACAACCTAACCTTACACCTAAAGCAATCAGAGAAAGAAGAAGAACAACAAAAAAAAAGTTAGCAGAATGAAAGAAATCATAAAGATTAGATCAGAAATAAATGAAAAATAAATGAAGGAGCAACAGCCAGCTCTGCCCACCACCAGTCCCTGCCATCAGGAAACTTGCACAAGCTTCTTAAATAGCCTCACCCACCAGAGGGCAGACAGCAGAAGCAGGAAGAACTACAATCCTGCAGCCTGTGAAAGAAAAACCACATTCACAGAAAGATAGACAAGATGAAAAGGCAGAGGGCTATGTACCAGATGAAGGAGCAAGATAAAGCCCCAGAAAAACAACTAAATGAAGTGGAGATAGGCAACCTCCCAGAAAAAGAATTCAAAATAAAGATAGTGAAGGTGATCCAGGACCTCGGAAAAAGAATGGAGGCAAAGATCGAGAAGATGCAAGAAATGTTTAACAAAGACCTAGAAGAATTAAAGAACAAACAAACAGAGATGAACAATACAATAACTGAAATGAAAACTACACTGGAAGGAATCAATAGCAGAATAACTGAAGCAGAAGAACGGATAAGTGACCTGGAAGACAGAATGGTGGAATTCACTGCTGCAGAACAGAATGAAGAAAAAAGAATGAAAAGAAATGAAAACAGTCTAAGAGACCTCTGGCACAACATTAAATGCAACAACATTCACATTATAGGGGTCTCAGAAGGAGAAGAGAGAGAGAAAGGACCTGAGAAAATATTTGAAGAGATTATAGTCGAAAACTTCCCTAACATGGGAAAGGAAATAGCCACCCAAGTCCAGGAAGCGCATAGGGTCCCATACAGGATAAACCCAAGGAGAAACATGCCGAGACACATAGTAATCAAATTGGCAAAAATTAAACACAAAGAAAAATTATTGAAAGCAGCAAGGGAAAAACGACAAATAACATACAAGGGAACTCCCATAAGGTTAACAGTTGATTTCTCAGCAGAAACTCAACAAATCAGAAGGGAGTGGCATGATATACTTAAAGTGATGCAAGGGAAGAACCTACAACCAAGATTACTCTACCCAGCAAGGATCTCATTCAGATTTGATGGAGAAATCAAAAGCTTTACAGACAAGCAAAAGCTAAGAGAATGCAGCACCACCAAACCAGCTCTACAACAAATGTTAAAGGAACTTCTCTAAGTGGGAAACACAAGAGAAGAAAAGGACCTACAAAAACAAACCCAAAACAATTAAGAAAATGGTCATAGGAACATACATATCGATAATTACCTTAAACGTGAATGGATTAAATGCTCCAACCAAAAGACACAGGCTTGCTGAATGGATACAAAAACAAGACCCATATATATGCTGTCTACAAGAGACCCACTTCAGACCTAGGGACACATACAGACTGAAAGTGAGGGGATGGAAAAGGATATTCCATGCAAATGGAAATCAAAAGAAAGCTGGAGTAGCAATGCTCAAATCACATAAAATAGACTTTAAAATAAAGAATGTTACAAGACACAAGGAAGGACACTACATACTGATCAAGGGATCAATCCAAGAAGAAGATATAACAATTATAAATATATATGCACCCAACATAGGAGCACCTCAATACATAAGGCAACTGCTAACAGCTATAAAAGAGGAAATTGACAGTAACACAATAATAGTGGGGGACTTTAACACCTCACTTACACCAATGGACAGATCATCCAAAATGAAAATAAATAAGGAAACAGAAGCTTTAAATGACACAATAGACCAGATAGATTTAATTGATATTTATAGGACATTCCATCCAAAAACAGCAGATTACACTTTCTTCTCAAGTGTGCACGGAACATTCTCCAGGAGAGATCACATCTTGGGTCACAAATCAAGCCTCAGTAAATTTAGGAAAATTGAAATCATATCAAACATGTTTTCTGACCACAACGCTATGAGATTAGAAATGAATTACAGGGAAAAAAACGTAAAAAACACAAACACATGGAGGCTAAACAATACGTTACTAAATAACCAGAGATAACTGAAGAAATCAAAGAGGAAATCAAAAAATACCTAGAGACAAATGACAATGAAAACACGATGATCCAAAACCTATGGGATGCAGCAAAAGCAGTTCTAGGAGGGAAGTTTAGAGCTATACAAGCCTACCTCAAGAAACAAGAAAAATCTCAAGTAGACAATCTAACCTTACACCTAAAGGAACTAGAGAAAGAAGAACAAACAAAACCCAAAGCAGAAGGAAAGAAATCATAAAGATCAGAGCAGAAATAAATGAAATAGAAACGAAGAAAACAATAGCAAAGATCAATAAAACTCAGAGCTGGTTCTTTGAGAAGATACAGAAAATTGATAAACCATTAGGCAGACTCATCAAGAAAAAGAGGGAGAGGACTCAAATCAATAAAATTAGAAATGAAAAAGGAGAAGTTACAACAGACACTGCAGAAATACAAAGCATCCTAAGAGACTACTACAAGCAACTCTATGCCAATAAAATGGACAACCTGGAAGAAATGGACAAATTCTTAGAAAGGTATAAACTTCCAAGACTGAACCAGGAAGAAATAGAAAATATGAACAGACCAATCACAAGTAATGAAATTGAAACTATGATTAAAAATCTTCCAACAAACAAAAGTCCAGGACCAGATGACTTCACAGGTGAATTCTATCAAACATTTAGAGATGAGCTAACACCCATCCTTCTCAAACTCTACCAAAAATTTGCAGAGGAAGGAACACTACCAAACTCATTCTATGAGACTACCATCACCCTGTTATCAAAACCAGACAAAGATACTACAAAAAAAGAAAATTACAGACCAATATCACTGATGAATATAGAGGCAAAAATTCTCAACAAAATACTGGCAAACAGAATCCAACAATACATTAAAAGGATCATACACCATGATCAAGTGGGATTTATCCCAGGGATGCAAGGATTCTTCAATATATGCAAATCAATCAATGTGATACACCATATTAACAAATTGAAGAATAAAAACCATATGATCATCTCAATAGATGCAGAAAAAGCTTTTGACAAAATTCAACACCCATTTATGATAAAAACTCTCCAGAAAGTGGGCGTAGAGGGAACCTACCTCAACATAATAAAGGCCATATATGACAAACCCACAGCAAACATCATTCTCAATGGTGAAAAACTGAAAGCATTTCCTCTAAGATCAGGAACAAGACAAGGATGTCCACTCTCACCACTATTATTCAACATAGTTTTGGAAGTCCTACCCACGGCAATCTGAGAAGAAAAAGAAATAAAAGGAATACAAATTGGAAAAGAAGAAGTAAAACTGTCACTGCAGATGACATGGTACTATACATAGAGAATCCTAAAAATGCCACCAGAAAACTACTAGAGCTAATCAATGAATTTGGTAAAGTTGCAGGATACAAAATTAATGCACAGAAATCTCTTGTATTCCTACATACTAATGATGAAAAATCTGAAAGAGAAATTAAAGAAACACTCCCATTTACCATTGCAACAAAAAGAATAAAATACCTAGGAATAAACCTGCCTAGGGAGACAAAAGACCTGTATGCAGAAAACGATAAGACACTGATGAAAGAAATTAAAGATGATACCAACAGATGGAGAGGTATACCATGTTCTTGGATTGGAAGAATCAATATTGTGAAAATGACTATACTACCCAAAGCAATCTACAGATTCAATGCAATCCCTATCAAATTACCAATGGCATTTTTTACGGAACTAGAACAAAAAATCTTAAAATTTGTATGGAGACACAAAAGATGCCAAATAGTCAAAGCGGTCTTGAGGGAAAAAAACGGAGCTGGAGGAATCAGACTCCCTGACATCAGAGTATACTACAAAGCTACAGTAATCAAGACAACATGGTACTGGCACAAAAACAGAAATATAGATCAATGGAACAGGATAGAAAGCCCAGAGATAAACCCACACACCCATGGTCAACTAGTCTATGACAAAGGAGGCAAAGATATACAATGGAGACAAGACAGTCTCTTCAATAAGTGGTGCTGGGAAAACTGGACAGCTACATGTAAAAGAATGAAATTAGGACACTCCCTAACACCATACACAAAAATAAACTCAAAATGGATTAGAGACCTAAATATAAGACTGTACACTATAAAACTCTTAGAGGAAAACATAGGAAGAACACTCTTTGACATAAATCACAGCAAGATCTTTTTTGATCCATCTCCTAGAGTAATGGAAATAAAAACAAAAACAAACAAATGGGACCTAATGAAACTTAAATGCTTTAGCACAGCAAAGGAAACCATAAACAAGACGAAAAGACAACCCTCAGAATGGGAGAAAATATTTGCAAATGAATCAACAGACAAAGGATTAATCTCCCAAATATATAAACAGCTCATGCAGCTCAATAATAAAAAAACAAACAACCCAATCCAAAAATGGGCAGAAGACCTAAATAGACATTTCTCCAAAGAAGACATACAGATGGCCAAGAAGCATATGAAAAGCAGCTCAACATGACTAATTATTAGAGGAATGCAAATCAAAACTACAATGAGGTATCACCTCACACCAGTTAGAATGGGCATCATCAGAAAATCTACAAACAACAAATACCGGAGAGGGTGTGGAGAAAAGGGAACTCTCTTGCACTGTTGGTGGGAATGTAAATTGATACAGCCACTATGGAGAACAGTATGGAGGTTCCTTAAAAAACTAAAAATAGAATTACCATATGATCCATCAATCCCACTACCGGCTATATACCCAGAGAAAACCATAATTCAAAAAGACACATGCACCCCAAAGTTCATTGCAGCACTATTTACAATAGCCAGGTCAGGGAAGCAATCTAAGTGCCCATCTACAGACGAATGGATAAAGAAGATGTGGTACATATATACACTGGAGTATTACTCAGCCTTAAAAAGGAACGAAATTGGGTCATTTGTTGAGACGTGGATGGATCTAGAGACTGTCATACAGAGTGAAGTAAGTCAGAAAGAGAAAAACAAATATCGTATGTTAACACATATATGTGGAACCTAGAAAAACGGTACAGATGAACAGGTTTGCAGAGCAGAAATTGAGACACAGATGTAGAGAACAAACGTATGGACACCAAGGGGGGAAAGCGGTGGGGGGGCTGGGGGGGTGGGGGGATGAATTGGGCGATTGGGATTGACATGTATACACTGATGTGTATAAAATTGATGGCTAATAAGAACCTGTTGTATAAAAAAATAAAATGAAAGCATAAAAATAAAATAAAATAAATAAAGGAAACAATAGCAAAGGTCAATAAAACTAAAAGCTGGTTCTTTGAGAAGATAAACAAAATTGATAAACCATTAGCCAGACTCATCAAGAAAAAAAGGGAGAAGACTCAAATCAGCAAAATTAGAAATGAAAAAGGAGCAGTAACAACTGACACTGCAAGAAATACAAAGGACCATGAGAGATTACTGCAAGCAACTATATGCCAATAAAATGGACAACCTGGAAGAAATGGACAAATTCTTAGAAAAGCACAACCTTCCGAGACTGAACCAGGAAGAAATAGAAAATATAAACAGCACTTAATCACAGGCACTGAAATTGAAACTGTGATTTAAAATCTTCCAACAAACAAAAGTCCAGGACCAGATGGCTTTACAGGTGAATTCTATCAAACATTTAGAGAAGAGCTAACACCTATCCTTCTCAAACTCTTCCAAAATATAGCAGAGGGAGGAACACTCCCAAACTCATTCTACGAGGCCACCATCACCCTGATACCAAAACAGACAAAGATGTCACAAAAAAGGAAAACTACAGGCCAGTATCACTGATGAACATAGATGCAAAAATCCTCAACAAAATACTAGCAAACAGAATCCAACAGCACATTAAAAGGATCATACACCATGATCAAGTGGGGTTTATCCCAGGAGTGCAAGGATTCTTCAATATACACAATTAAAGATGATACAAACAGATGGAGAGATATACCATGTTCTTGGATTGGAAGAATCAACATTGTGAAAATGACTATACTACCCTAAGTAATCTACAGGTTCAATGCAATCCCTATCAAACTACCAATGGCATTTCTCAAAGAACTGGAACAAAAAATTTCACAATTTGTATGGAAACACTAAAGACTCCAAATAGCCAAAGCAATCTTGAGAAAGAAAAACAGAGCTGGAGGAATCAGGCTCCCTGACTTCAGATTATACTTCAGACTATACTACAAAGAATATACAATGGAGAAAAGACAGCCTCTTCAATAAGTGGTGCTGGGAAAACTGGACAGCTACATGTAAAAGAATGAAATTAGAACACTCCCTAACACCATATACAAAAATAAACTCAAAATGGATGAAAGACCTAAATGTAAGGCCAGACACTATAAAACTCTTAGAGGAAAACATAGGCAGAACACTCTATGACATAAATCACAGCAAGATCCTTTCTGACCCACCTCCTAGAGAAATGGAAATAAAAACAAAAATAAACAAATGGGACCTAATGAAACTTAAATGCTTTAGCACAGCAAAGGAAACCATAAACAAGACGAAAAGACAACCCTCAGAATGGGAGAAAATATTTGCAAACAAAGGAACTGACTAAGGATTAATCTCCAAAATATACAAGCAGCTCATGCAGTTCAATATCAAAAAAACAAACAACCCAATCCAAAAATGGGCAGAAGACCTAAATAGACATTTCTCCAAAGAAGATATACAGATTGCCAACAGACACATGAAAGGGTGCTCAACATCACAAATCATTAGAGAAATGCAAATCAAAACCACAATGATGTATCACCTCACACTGGTCAGAATGGGCATCATCAAAAAATCTACAAACAATAAATGCTGGAGAAGGTGTGGAGAAAAGGGAACCCTCTTGCACTGTTGGTGGGAATGTAAATTGATACAGCCACTATGGAGAACAGTATGGAGGTTCCTTCAAAAACTAAAAGTAGAATTACCATATGACCCAGCA
Organism: Balaenoptera borealis; assembly: GCF_965194805.1. Classification (NCBI taxonomy): domain Eukaryota; kingdom Metazoa; phylum Chordata; class Mammalia; order Artiodactyla; family Balaenopteridae; genus Balaenoptera; species Balaenoptera borealis. The sequence goes on along the minus strand of NC_138860.1, from coordinate 172,469,972 downwards.
GTCCCAGTACTGGGCATATACACTGAGAAAACCATAATTCAAAAAGAGACATGTACCACAATGTTCATTGCAGCACTACTTACAATAGCCAGGATGTGGAAGCAACCTAAGTATCCATTGACAGGTGAATGGATAAAGAAGATGTGGCACATATATACAATGGAATATTACTCAGCCATAAAAAGAAATGAAATTGAGTTATTTGTAGTGAGGTGGATGGACCTAGAATCTGTCATACAGAGTGAAGTAAGTTAGAAAGGGAAAAACACCATATGCTAACACATATATATGGAATCTAAAAAAAAAAAAAAGGTTCTGAAGAACCTAGGGGCAGGACAGGAATAAAGACGCAGACGTAGAGAATGGACTTGAGGACATGGGGAGGGGGAGGTGTAAGCTGGGACAAAGTGAGAGAGTGGCATGGACATATATACACTACCAAATGTAAAATAGGTAGCTAGTGGGAAGCAGCCACATAGTACAGGGAGATCAGCTCGGTGCTTTGTGACCACCTAGAGGGGTGGGATAAGGAGGGTGGGAGGGAGACGCAAGAGGGAGGGGATATGGGGATATATGTATATGTATAGCTGATTCACTTTATTATACAGCAGGAACTAACACAACATTGTAAAGCAATTATACTCCAATAAAGATGTTAAAAAAAAAAAGATCCTTAGTCATAGAATTGCCCCCACTCCTACAACATCCAATCCAGAGCAAAGTCCTGCTTCCTGAAGGCCTCCCAAATCATCTAACCCAAGTCCAAATCCCATAGTAATTCATTTCTAACACCCTCTTACTGAGTGGGCCCACGGTCCCCATGGAGTACGCTGTCCCTCACTACAAGTCAGAAACTCAACTTGATAACTGCCCTGTCTTTCCGGTGTTTTTTGGCTGGAGGTCCTTCACAAAGTCTTTACCCAGAGGTTACCATCTCCAGTGAAAACTGCAGCCTGCCCCACCCCCCAAGCCTCCCCATTCCCTTGCTCCGTTTCCATCATAGCACCCATCGCCTTCTCCCACACTGGATCAATTGCTTATTTGCTCTATATCGTTTGTGGTCTGTCTCGCCCGTCCCCAACCCCATTTGAATGTGAGCTCCACTAGGGGCATGGATTGTTGTCAGGATTGTTTCAGGATGTATTCAGAATGGCTAGAACAGGGCCTAGCACATCGTAGGCACGTGGTAAATATTTGTTGAATGAATGAACCATTGCTAGGACCGGAGGTCCTAACCAGCTTGGCCATCAGGAAGGCTTCCCTGGAAATGGGCTATGAAGGCTGGGATCTGATGGGTAAATAGAGGTGATCCTGCCTGACAGTGGGGAGGAGTGTTTCCAGCATGTGCAAAAGGCCTGGGGAAGCGAGGGGGTATTTCATGATTGGGGGATTACAAGTGCTTTGAGATAGCTCAAGAGGGAGTTCTGGAAGGGGAAGGCAAGAGATGAGGTTGGAGAGTTGTCAGGGGCCAAGAGGGCTGGGTCACTGGGAACTCAGAGTTTACCCTGAGGGCCACCGGGAGCCATGGTAGTGCTTAAGCAGAAGGCAGCATTTTAAGAGCAGATGGCAGGAGGGGGACAGTGCCGTGGAAGAGGTGAGGCTGGAGGTGGGAAGACCAGTGGCAAGACTGTAGGAAAGTGAGATGATGCCACCTGGGTCACGGTGGCAGCTGGAGAGAAGGGGCTGAGTCCAGGGAGAAGGAGGAAGATCCAGGTGCCTCCTGGGTCCTGGCCTGGGCATCCAGGTGATCAGAGGTGCCATTCACTGCAGAGGAGGACGTGGGAGGGGCAAGTTACGGGGAAGGTGCTGAGTGTGAGGCACTTTGTGCTGTGAAACATGAGGGGAGATGTCACGTGGGCAGTTGTATGTATACCTGGAGCTCAAAATTAGACTGGAGACACAGGTTTGGAAGATGGACACAGTGGTGCTGAGAGGAGTGGTGGAGAGAGGAATTATGAAGACTTCTAGCTGAGAAGCCACAGCCCTGGGGGCTCAGGGCAGACAGGGTTTCAGGGAAGGCAGAGGAAGGCCCACTTCCCCCCCACCCCTCTTCCACTCTCTCTGGGGTCTCTAGGTCTCACCTTGCTCCCTGGACCTCCCAGTGGCTGGAATCACTCGCTGGGACAGAAGAGTCCTCCCTCTCCTAATAATTCACTGCTCCAGGCTTGTTTAGAAAGCAGAGGGGGAGGCTCTGTGCTGCACACAGGCCGCAGCAGTAGGCGCTCTGGAACCAAAGCTCCTCCTGGAGGCGGAGACGGCAGCCCCGCCCCGGGACCCAGGCCCGCATTATTCTGGGAAAGCTCAGAAGGGGGGCTGAAGTTGGGGGGGTAACCAGAGGAAGTCCAGGCACAATGTCACCATCAGCAGCTCACAGACAGCAGAGCTGGGGGGCAAGCCTGGCACTCTCCCTCCTTGTCCCAGTGGCCCCAGCCACCTGCCCCTGAGACTCCGACCGGAGCTGGTGGCAGCCCTGCCCTGATGGAAGGGCTTAACCCAGACTCCCTGGGCTCCATTCTGCCTCCTACATGCCTCTCCCTCCCGTCTGCCCACAGCCAGGTGGGGCCTCCCTCCTCCCTCCTCGGAGCACTGCTGCAGTGCCCCTCCCTGCCCACCAAGCCATCTTCCACATCTCCTCCGGGGTCTTCCTAAAACGCAATTCACAGCACATCACTCCTCCTTCAGATGCCCCTCAAGCAGGGACTCAGCCCCATAACTTTTGGGTCCAAGGCCAATCTCCCTCCTGGGGCCTCAAACCCTCCCACTTGACTCTTTTTTTAGTTCCTTAGTGTGCATCCTCCCTGCTGCCCTCCCCCTTCATCTGCCATTCACCCTCGGCTCACTCATCACTTCTTCTGGGCGGCCTTCCTTGGTCCCCAGGCTGCGTAAGGAAGGTCTGCTTTAGTAACCCTCACTCACTGGGTTTTTCCCACTTGGGTGCCGGGAGGGCAGAGTCTGGGTCTATCGTGTTTACCACAGCTTCCCAGCAAACCCACAGTGGGCCAGCCGTATAGACAGCATTGAGTTGGGATGTGTCATGAAGCTCTTTCACCCTCCTCCCCTCCCCCGATCCTTGGATCCTGCCCCACTGGATCAGGTGAGCAGGAGGTGTTATTCCCCATCCCAGCGAGAAGGGGCAGCTGAGTCCAGAGGCTGCGTCCCTTCACCTGTGCCACCCAGAGGGTCTCAGCCCTGAACCCAGTGACGTCCCAGGGGTGTTGGGAGGAGACACCAGCAACTGAAGTCACTTTTCATCAAGGCTCCCAAACCCTCAGGGGAAGTAAGGGCAATGAGACAGAGCAGAAGATTCTGTGGGGAGGGCTCCAGAGGGGCCCTGAGAAAGGGAAATTGCCCTGTGGCTTCCTGCTCCGAGCAGCAGAAGGGATGTTGGCTCCTGGGAACCTGGTTCGGTCTCTTCCTAGCAGCGGAACTTGGGCACACTGATTACCCTTTCCCACTTGTAAAATGGAAAGCACCGGAGAACCCTGTCTCAGGTATGGTGAGCTTAGCGAAGCAATGCATGGAGAGCTCCTTGCACAGCGCCTGCCGCGTGGGGAGGCAAGTTCCCCTTCCCAGGCCCCCAGGCCTTCCCATCACCTTCACGCGTATGAAAATTCAAGTGTGTGCAACGTCCAGGCCGAGGGTGGATGGGACGGACCCGGCGGAGGGTACAGAGGACACAGGGGCAGAGCTGCTGACTAGGGGCTGTGGGACCGGGCCCTGGGGCTGAGGAAGAGCAGGAAGTCCTAACAGGAGGAATGGGGAGGGGGACCTGTGGCCTCTTTCAGCCCCTTTTCATTGCAGCTGGGGAAACTGAGGCTAAGAGGAGGCAGAGCCAGGTTTGCGACGGCAGCTCTCCTGAACCTACTGCGCTGAACACAAGCTTTGAGGCACACGCTTTAGACGTAGACAATTGTTTGGCTCAAGATCACAAGGAAGAGGGTGTGACAAGCCAGGAACCCAGGGTCCTGACTCGCCAGGACCCTTCCCCCTTCCCCAGGAGGCCATCCTTACAGGGTCTGGAGGAAGGTGTGGAGGCTGGGAGTGAGGGCAGATCCCACAGTCCAGAAGCTTCCCATCATCTAGTCAACAAACGCCAGGCTCTGTGGAAATAACAGAAAAAGAGATGCAGCCAGCTCTCAGGGAGCATATAGACTACTGGGGAAGAGATGTTAAGAAATCACGAATGAATGTAACAGTATAACTGTGACGAGGGCTATGGAGAAGGGGTTCATGGAACTGTGCAAGGATGTAGTAAGGGACCACACTCTACCTGGGAGGTCAAGAAAGTCTTTTGAGGATGCGGTGCTTAGGTTGAGACTCAGGATGAAAAAGGTTACTGTGAGATAATAATTATATATCTATATCGATACCTGCCCCTGGTTCCTGGCACAAGGCTCCTATAACCCTTGTAATTTCCTGACTGATGAGAACACTAGGAGCATCTCTTGTTTTACTGAAGTCACTTGGCTGGGGAGAGTGGTGGTCCCGAATGGCTCCTGGAGGGGGGCTGTCCACCAGGAAGACCAAGCCATGATTAGAAGCTTGGAATTTTCACATACGCACTCCTCAACGCCAACTTCTCCAGAGAGGGGAGAGGGCTGGAAATGGAGTTAGTAGTTGATCATGTCTACACAAAAATCCCAATAGCATGAGTTTCGGGGAGCTTCTAGATGAGTGAACACATCCACGTTCTGAGAGGGTGACACAGCCCAGCTCCACGGGGACAGAGGCTCCTGCGCATGGGACCTTCCCAGGCCTCACCCTATGTATCTCTTCATCTGGCTGTTCATCCGTATCCTTTGTCATAACCTTTAATAAACTACTAAATGTAAGTGCTTCCCTAAGTTGTGTGAGCCACTCTAACAAATTGATTGAACCCTAGGAGGGGGTCATTGGAACTTTCAATCTGTAGCTGGTTGGTCAGAAGCACAGGTAATTACCTGGGCTTGTGACTGGCCTCTGAAGTGTGTGTGTGCGGGGGGTGGGGGGGCAGTCTTATGGGACTGAACCGTTAACCTGTAGAATCTGATTATATCTCTGTGCAGATAGTGTCAGAATTCAGTTGAATTGTAGGACACCTAGTTGGTTTCACAAAGAATTACTTGGTGTAGGGGAAATTCCCTGGGAAGATGGTTTCTTTTCCCCTATACAGTTACCCAGGCAAGAGGGTGGAGTGCATTCCCAGCAGAGGGAATGGCATATGCAAACGTCCTGTCATGGGAGGAAGTACAACATACTCTAGAAATGTGCTCCAAGTTTGCCTTTTCAGGAAGGTGGAGTAGAGGCATCTTCTTCCCCTTTTCTTCTTGAAAATCACCCCATCACACACACACACACACACACACACACACACACACACAATGAGAACAAGAAACAGAAACTCCATCTTCTAAGAAGATATTTCTGACCTCAAACTACCATATTGTAGAAAAGCATCAAATGTTCTAGATTCTAGTATGGTTAAATAATGGAATTATTAAACAATTTTGTCTTCTCTCTAGTTCTAGAACTTGGCTTCCTCAGCCCTGCTCTTTCTTATTGCATTAACTAATAAAATTCCAATGCCTGCCCCTAAGAATGAAAATCTTAATTAACAACTTCTATGAAAACAAGCCTCAGAAAGATGGGAAGTACCTGTCTTTTCTCCCCTGAAGCTGTAGAAACACAAATACTTACTATACTCCATCATAAAAATGAGTTTAAGAATCAGACATGATTGGGAATTCCCTGGCGGTCCAGTGGTTAGGACTCCACACTTTCACGACTGAGGGCATGGGTTTGATCCCTGGATGGGGAACTAAGATACCGTGAGCCATGGTGCAGCCAAAAAAAAAAAGAAAAGAAGAAAAAGAATCAGACGTGATACAGATCAAAACAAGAAATTTCACGAGCGTGTCCATCTTGTTTTCCTGTCCAATGTGGAGACTGTGGAACTATGTATGAAAAACATGTTAGCTCTGTTAATACAAATCCATCCTGAGGAGGACTTCCCTGGTGGCGCAGTGGTTAAGAATCCGCCTGCCAATGCATGGTTCGAGCCCTGGTCTGGGAAGATCCCACATGCCGCGGAGCAACTTAGCCCGTGCGCCACTACTACTGAAGCCTAAGCGCCCTAGAGCCCGCGTGCCACAACTACTGTGCCCACGTGCTGCAACTACTGAAGCCCGTGTTCCTAGAGCCCGTGCTCCGCAACAAGAGAAGCCACCTCAATGAGAAGCCCATGCACTGCAACGAAGAGTAGCCCCTGCTCGCTGCAACTAGAGAAAGCCTGCGTGCAGCAACAAAGACCCAATGCAGCCAAAAAAAAAAAAAAAAAAAAAAAAAAATCCATCCTGGGAAAGGTTGTTTGCACAGAGAGTCTTGAAAGACAGCCAGACTTCAGATTGTACAAAACTCTGTGGAAGTAACTTTTAAATTCCAAAAATAAGACTGGGATGGCAATTGGTTATTTTAACTGATAATATGAGCCAGGATAATTATGTTACAATTGTCATCTGTATGGCTGTTAGCATAACTGACACCATCTTGGGCCCATTCAGCTCCTCCTGTCCTTCCACTGACCTTAGCCAGGACTATACTGTCCTGTCATCAAGGACTTTGTAGTTAATAGATACTGTTTAATAATTGTGAGGTCCAGGTGGCTCTGTGTTTTGTCAGTCTCCAAACAATGATGAAGACCTGCGCTGACTATTCCCGGTGCCCAAGAGACTAGTTACCCATTTATAAATCTTGACTAGAAATGCACTTCTTGTTTCCAAGCACCTACCCCCAAACCTTAAGTTAACTATAAAATTGTCCCAGTGGCCCCTTGGTGGTGCAGAGTGCAGATGCCAATGCTTCTGTATCATCGTCTGCCCCATCCCACCTTGTGATTACCCTATAATAAACTGATCCACTGAGTATATGGAGCTGCTTGCCTCGTTTTTTGGTCTCAAGATACCTTCTCAAGGAATTCCCTGGTTGTGCAGTGGTTAGGACTCGGCGCGTTCACTGCTGTAGCCCTGGGTTCAATCCCTGGTTGGGGAATTAAGATACTGCTAGCCATAGGGCATGGCCAAAAAAAAAAAGATACCTTCTCAGTTTTGTTTTTGTTACCTCCTGCAGCCAACAGTTAGCAAACCAGCCAGGAGACTGAAAATGACAGAGAAATGGGTAAAGGGTTAGTGCAGGGGGGCTGGGGCGGGGGAGCCCATCTCTGGTGGGGGAATCCCAGGCTGGCAAGCCACGGCCACGTGGGGTGACCTGGCTAGGTTTCTGGAATGCTTCCGGCCGGTGTGTGAGCATGGGGATGCCAGGAAAACACCAGAGGGCTTACTAGGTATATTAATCCCAGCCGTGGGAAAGTGAAAGTGGAAAAAAGAAAGTGAGCAAGCTATCAGGCTGTTGCATTACCTTTGCTGTGTGCTCTGAGGATTAGCACAGACAAGGAATTGCAGCTCAGCAGGGAACTAGAGCCAACTAGAGAGGCGCAGGGGTTAGAGAGGGATGTCCAGACGCCATGGTCCACCACCTCAGTCAAAGAAAATACAACAAGAAGAGCACATTGAAGTGATGCATGTAAGATGTCTCAAATGAAGGGCTGTGGGCGGCCCCATTCAAAGGTGTTATTTCAAAGGTGTTATAAATCAGAAGATTGCCTCTCTGTCCCTTTCTGGTTTATATTTCACTCATACCTGATTATGCTGTGGGTTTGGATGTCCTACAGGACCTGGACCTCACAACCACCACGGGCGAGTGCCGGTTACTGATCCCAGGGGTCAAGCTAAAGGGGACCCTGTAAAGTTGCCTATCCCTCGGAGAGTGGTGGCAATAAAACAATATCGCCTACCTGGAGGGCAGGAAGAAGCAATGGCTACCGTCAAGGAATTAGAGAAGGTGGGAGTTATAAGACTGGCCCAAAGCCCATTCAGTAGCCCCACGTGGGGATTTCCCTGGTGGTCGAGTGGTTAAGATTCCACGCTCCCAATGCAGGGGGCCTGGGTTCGATCCCTGGTCAGGGAACTAGATCCCACACGCCGCAACAAAGATCCTGCATGAGGCAATGAAGATCCCGCGTGCCGCCACTAAGACTCGGTGCAGCCAGATAAATAAATAAATATTTTTAAAAAATAGCCCCACGTGGCCAGAGTAAAAACCAAATGGCACCTGACACATGGCAGTAGACTATAGAGAATTAAACAAGGTAACACCCCGTATCTATGCGGCAGTTCCAAACACAGCCCGACTCTTGGATACGATCTCCTCTTCTCTCAAGACATATCGTTGTGTCTCAGATTTGTCTAATGCCTTTCTCAGCATACCCTTAGAAGGGGTTCCCAGGACCAGTGTGCCTTCACGTGGGAAGGGAGACAATGGACTTTTACTGTCTTACCCCAAGGTTATCTGCATAGTCCTACTATACGTCATGGGATGGTGGCCCAGGACTTGGAGAAATGGACTCTTTCTCCCTCTTTTGTTCTCTGTTGTTACATTGATGATATCATGTTAACCTGTGATGACTTGCTCTCTCTTTCCCAAGATGCTGTGTCTCTTCAGGAACGTTTAAAGCTCGGGGATGTGAGGTAAACACTGACAAGAAGCAAAGACTAGGAGAATCAGTAAAGTTCTTGGGAGCTCTCTGGTCTGGTGAGACCACAGTGATGCCCGAGACTGTCATTGATAAAATACAGGCGTATCCGCATCCTGCAATGTAAAAGAACTACAAGCCTTTCTTTGTAGGTGGGCGAGGGTACTGGCAGCCTTTATTCCTCACCTTGCCCAGATATTAAGACCCCTATATGCTTTAGTAAAAAAGGGAACAATCTGGGACTAGAATATCCCACAACAAGAGGCTTTTGAAAAGGCCAAGGTGGTTGTCAAACAAGCCTAAGGACAGAGGGTGTTAATGCCAGTCGTGAATTGGATATAAGTATACATCCAGAAGGGTTTGGATGGGAACTGTGGCAGCAACAAAATGGGAAAAGAATCCTGCTAGGATTCTGGTCTCAATTACAGAAAGGGGGGGTGGAGAACCAGTCTAGTCCAATAGAAAAACAATTGTTAGCAGTTTCCCTAGCCTTTCAGCAAACCGGGGATCTGACCACCAACTTACCCGTCAGCTTACAAACTCCCCTACCTGTGGGTCGATGGATTAAGGACTTTCTTTTAAAGTCTAAGAGTGCCTGTGCGTAGCTGAGTACCTTACACAAGTGCATGCGTACCTTCAACAGAGAAGCACCTCTTACACTGGTCCCCTCTCTCAGGAGTTGCATGTTTTATTAGGGCTGGTGACCACCACAGATGCTCTGACCATCACCTGCTTGCACCCTCTGTAGAGCACAGGTATGAGAAGATACCGGGATGCCCCCTGCTGACACATGGTACACGGATGGCAGCTGTAGGGACAATTCCCCCCTGTACACGACAGCTGTTTGTTTGGATTCTGATGTCATCTGGTTCGAGAAAGGGACTAGACAAAGTAGTCAGTGGGCAGAGCTCAGCGTGGCGTGGCTGGAGACTACTCACGGGTCCACGCCCCTCAACCTTGCCACTGACAGTTGGGCAGTATGGAAAGGCTTGACGTGTGGATGTCTCAGTGGCATCAAGATAATTGGAAAATATAGGGAATTCCCTGGCGGTCCCTTGGTTAGGACTCGGTGCTTTCACTGCCGGGGCCCGGGTTCAATCCCTGGTTGGGGAACTAAGATCCCACAAGCCACACAGTGAGGAAAAAAAAAGAAAAAAGAAAAATTGGAAAATACTAAATAAACCTCTGCGGGGGATGAATTATGGGCTGATATTTGGACTGCCTGCATGCAACCAGGTGCCAGTGTGCCCATGTGGCACGTTTCAGCCCACTCACCCTAACTCTGTCTGGCAATCATGAAGCTGATGCATTAGCCAGGGCAAGAGATCTGCTGCTGGAGGAATTACAGATCCCCTCTGACGTGGTGGAATGGCTCCACTGAAAAGAAAAAGGCTCCATTTGCCCCTCAGATATGCGGATCCCCAAGCTGTGGATCATTTGAAGTGCCGCCCCCTGAGACACCCCCCAGGGCACATCAGACACTCTGACCATCCAGTTACTAGATGGCAAGTGGATACATAGGGCCTTTGTGGGTGTCAGAAGGGTATCAGTGTGCTCTAACCTGTGCCCACACAACCACTGGATCAGTGCAAGCCTTTGCCATTAAGAGCCAATCAGGGGCTTCCCTGGTGGCGCAGTGGTTAAGAATCCGCCTGCCAAGGCAGGGGACACGGGTTCGAGGCCTGCTCCGGGAAGATCCCACATGCCGCGGAGCCCGTGCGTCACAACAACTGAGACTGCACTCTAGAGCCCGCGAGCCACAACTACTGAGCCCATGTGCCACAACTACTGAAGCCTGCGTGCCTAGAGCCCATGTTCCGCAACAAGAAGCCACCGCAATGAGAAGCCCGCACACCGCAACAAAGAGTAGCCCCCGCTCGCTGCAACTAGAGAAAGCCTGTGCACAGCAACAAAGACCAACACAGCCAAAAATAAAATAAATAAATAGATAAATTTATTAAAAAAAAAAAAAAGAGCGAATCAGGCCGTTACAATTAAAGGCTTGTCAAAATTGGAAGTTATGTAAGGAACACTGGCCCAAATTGACAGTGATCAAGGAATTCATTTCACTGGACATGAAATACAAGAGCGGGCAGAAGCCCAAGAAAGTCTTTGGCCTTTCCATTTTCCATACAACCCCACTGCGACTGGCCTGGTTAATTGGATGTTAAAAGCCACCTTAACAGCCCTATCTCCCGACAACACGTTACAAGGTTGGTCCCCTCGGCTGTCTGAAGCTATCAGACTGTAAAATGCAGGCTAACAATCTGCATATGAACGACTGCCTGACTGAACACCAACAAGGGCGTTGAGAAAACAGGTACAAAAGGGAGGTCTTTGCCTATGCAGTGGGAGGAAGGTCTTGTTTTTGTCTGTTTTTTTGTTTTGCAGCTACCACTGGACTTCCCACCTGGTGTTACTGTAATTCATTGGCATTTAAATTGGTCTCCCCCTCCCAGGTGGTATCCTGGATGGGACTCGCCTTGGTATCACCTTCATTCAGGGATTTTATGTGGGAATGGGCCCCAGCAGACCCAGATCACCTCTCCAGAAGCATTAGCACGGGGAACTGAAGTGGATTTAGTCATGTGGGGTCCCACTGAGATCCCTGTATATAATTTTAGTTTACCTACTGAAGGTATTAAGGATAAAATGTGTGATATCACCACTGGGAAAAAATGCCAAAACCAGGGGTGGTTTTGGCCGGTGGAGATCACACGGCTACAGTGTTACTCATGAATGAGGATCTGCTTTATCTTTGGCCCCTAAAACATTTGTCTTATTGCCCATAGTGTCTGCCTCATAAACTTCCTGACTCTGGTTACGGGAAGTGTCTTCCTATGCTGGGCCCCAACATATGCAGAGGTCCACAGTCGTTCTGACTACAGGGTCTGCGGCCCGTTGCCTGTCTCCAGTGCCCAGGGGATGCCGTGGACAGTTCACCCGTTCAACCACATGGAATGGGAACAATGGCTTGGATCGGTGACCAAAAATCCCCTTGGTGATCTGACTCCTACTGAGGAAAGTTCTATGTTTGATCACAGTGACTCTAAACAATATGTTTTTCCCCTGGTGCAAAACTAGTCAAATGATTCCCAGATTTCAGTGGCTTATCATATTTGGGATGGCTTGGGGTAGTTGGGAGCTGAACATGGAGTCTTGAGGTCAGTAGCCCCCATCTGCATAGAAAGGACCAACCATATCCAAACAAATCACGGACATACTGGGTGTCTTCCCTATGAAGTCTGCCAAGTAACACACAAGATATTAAATACTGAATGGACAGGAAAAGAAGCAGCTTCATACAACAGGCTCCTTTATGACTCCCAAACAAGGGATCTGGATATGTGGATCCTATTTGTGCCTTATCTGCCCTGTGGGTGAATGGGCCAATGCACCTTGGGGTTTCCTTCCCTCTCAGGCCATATCTATAGATATATATACATACACATACGTTCTTACTGGAAATTTCCCATAACCTTCCTGCTATTAAGTCCAGGTGGTGGGTCCATCATAGTTTGTCATGGTGGGAATGGCCAACATCTATTTTCCTTCCCCAGTACATAGGTGTAAGTGCCATACGGGAAATCCAGGCGTTAGCACAGTTCACCATGTCAGCTTTGAATGACCCCCTCGAAAGCATCTCTCTATTAAACCAGGAAACTGCTCAAAAGAGAAAAGTGGTGCTGCAAACCATACGGCTTTAGACATGTTGACAGCTGTGCAGGGAGGAGCTTGTACCTTTATTGGGCAGGAACGCTGTGCATTTATACACCTTCATCTGAACCCAACATAACTGATTTAGTTTCCCATATGAAAACAGTCATGAATCATATAAACTTTCCTTTGCTGATGCTTTAACTCGCTGACTTACTTCTCTCCTGGGTAAATGAGGAACCGTAGTTCTTAGTATTCTTCTATGTTTAGTAGTTTGTTCTTGCTGCTGCTTATGCTGTTGCTGCCAATGAGGAATGCAAGCCACCTCCCGAGATCTGTCACTAGTGTCTCTGTGGAAGAATGATGGATAAGAGTGTATGGCTATCAAGACGTCATCAAGATGTCAGGGGTGGAGTGTACGGTGGTTGGCATAACTGACACCATCTTGGGCCCATTCAGCTCCTCCTGTCCTTCCACTGACCCTAGCCAGGACTATACTGTGCAGTAAATGACTCCTCTGTCATCGAGGGTTTTCTAGTTAATAGATACTGTTTAATAATCCTCAGGACCAGGTAACCGCTATGCTCTGTTAGCCTCCAAACAATGACAAAGACCTTCGATGACGTATTCCCAGTGCCCACCAGACTAGTTGCCCATTCATAAATCTTGATTTGGGAAGGCACTTCCTGTTTCCAAGCACATACCTCCATACCCTAAGTTAACTAAAAAATTGTCCTGGTGGCCCCTCAGCCCTGCAGAGTGCAGGTGCAAATGCTTCTGGATCATTGTCCACCAGATCCCACCCTGTGAGTAAGTTACCTTATAATAAACTGATCGGTTGGGTACATGGAGCTGCCGCCTCGATTTTCAGTCTCCAGATACCTTCTCAGTTTGGTGGGCACTTTTCATTATCTCCATCCTCCAACAGTCATCTCTTAATTACTTCTAAGGTTTTCTTCTCTGGAAGAGTGAATCAAAGCAGAAGATAATCTTTGGCAACTCCCTCTCTCCCCATGAAATAAGAACAGGATGAATTAAAAGTAGAATTTTAAAGAACTGTTACCAAACCAAACTTGAGTCCACTCGCCCATGCCCAGTAAAGCCAATCTGCTGACACTGGGTTATGGTGAAGGAAAGTGCAGTGTTTATTGCAGGGCACCAAGCAAGGAGTCCAGGTGGCTAGGGTTCAAAAAGCCCAAACTCCCTGATGGCTTTCAGGGAAAGGTTTTTTTTTTAAATTAATTTATTTATTTTTGGGTGTGTTGGGTCTTTGTTTCTGTGCGAGGGCTTTCTCTAGTTGTGGCAAGCGGGGGCCACTCTTCATTGTGGTGCGCGGGCCTCTCACTGTCGCGGCCTCTCTTGTTGTGGAGCCCAGGCTCCAGATGCACAGGCTCAGTAGTTGTGGCTCACGGGCCCATTTGCTCCATGGCAAGTGGGATCTTCCCAGACAAGGGCTCGAACCCGTGTCCCCTGCATTGGCAGGCAGATTCTCAACCACTGCACCACCAAGGAAGCCCCAGGGAAAGGTTTTTAAAGACAGGATGAGGGACAGGGGTTATGGGGTACATGATTAGCTTATGGGTATTCTTCTGATTGGTTAGTGGTGAGAAAATCAGGAGTCAACATCATCAACCTTCTGGTTCCAACATGTCTGGGGTCTACGTTCTTGTGGGCAGCATAGAGTTAACTTCGTCCCTCTGGTGGGGGTTCCAGTATGAGCAAAACATCTCAAAGGATATGGCTCAGCATATTTTCTCTAGCCCTTGAGGAGGAACTAAAGGTCCTTGACTTTGTTTAATGGGTAAACTATTATTATTTTGTCTTTCGTTTTAATATTTATTTATTTATTTGGCTGCGCAGGGTCTTAGCTGTGGCATGCAGGATCTAGTTCCCTGACCAGAGATTGAACCCGGGCCCCCTGCATTGGGAGCATGGAGTCTTAACCACTGGACCACCAGGGAAGTCCTATTATTTTGTCTTGTTTGACTGTTTTACTTTGTTTCTGCATTTTCTCACTTCTCTGATTAGATTTATCCTTTGGAACTAGGGGAAGGCTTAGGAGGCTAAAGTTTTTCCACAAATAAGAGGCAAGTGGAGGACTTGTGGGGGGTGGTCTGTCCTGGGAAGATACCATAGCGTCCTGCTCAGTTACAGAAGTTTATGGAAATTAAAAATGTAAAAGCAGAAAAAAATTTTAAAAGTTGTAGAACAGTTAGAAGATGAAGTCTATGAAATCTCCTGGAAAGCAGAACAGAAACTCAAGGAGATGAAGAATTGGCCCAGAAGATACAACATACAACTAAAAGATGCTAACAAAAGAGAGAAAAACAAAAAACAAACAACAACAACAAAACCAAAACAAGAAAGTTTCTAGAACTAAGGGTGTGAGTCTCCATATTAAAAAGATTCACAAGTGCCCAGAAACAAGAATGAAAGACCTGCAGAGGGCTGAGCATGTGAAAAATCAGAGCACCAGGGACAGAGAGAAGACTGCCAACCTTCACACACAAGAGATCTGGGATAACAATGACACTGGACTCCCAACAGTGAACATGTTACTCCAAGACTATGAAGCCCTGTTCCAAGTTTGAGGGAATACTGTTTACAACCTGGACCTCATTACCAGCCAGATCACTGTTGAAGAATAAACAATGCTGTACATTAGATTCAGGCTTAGACACAGTCTGAGAGAACTTTTTTTTTAAAGATCATGATAGGGACTTCCCTGGTGGTCCAGTGGGTAAGACTCTGAGCTCCCAATGCAGGGGGCCAGGATTCAGTCCCCGGTCGGGAAACTAGATCTCGCATGCCGCAACTAAGACCCGGTGCAGTCAAAATAAATAAATAAAAATAAATCTTAAAAAAAAATAAAGATCACGATAAAACACACATAACATAAAATTTATCACTAGGTATATAGTTCAGGAGTGTTAAGTATATTCACACTGTCGTACAACCAATCTCCAGAAATTTTTCATCTTACAAAACTGAAACTTGATCCCCATTTTCCCTCCCTCCAGGCCCTGGCAGCCACCCTTCTACTTTCCGTCTCTATGATTTTGACTACTCTAGATACCTTACATAAGTGGAATCATACAACATTTGTCCTTTTGTCACTGGCTTATTTCACTAGCATAATGTCCTCAAGGTTCATCCATGTTGTAGCATATGTCAGGATTTCCTTCCTTTTTAAGGCTGAATAATATTCCATTTTATGTAATATATACCACATTCTGTTTATCTATTCATCTGTTGATGAACACTTGGGTTCCTTCCACCTCCTGGGTATTGTCAATAACACTGCTATGAACATGTGGCTGTACGAATATCTGTTTGAGTCCCTGCATTCAATTCTTTTGGATATATACCTAGAAGTGGCATTGCTGGATCACATGATAACTCTATTGTTAATATTTTGAGGAAGAGATAACTTCTTTTAACCTCTGCTGAAAGGAGACAGCAGACCCCACTGTTCCCCCCAAGCCCAGAAACTACATAGAGGTTTTTGTAGTGTTTGGAACCCAAAGCCTGACCCCTGCTCCCAGAACTGAGCCCACTTCCTTCCCTCTGCTCGCCAGCCATGCAGGTGCTGCAGTCCCTGCTGGGAGAGAAGCATTTGATGCAGGGAGCAGGGAGTTTTGGTTCTATCCAGTCCCAGCTGGGACATGCCGGGGCAAAAAGCTCTTTGGGCTCACACTCACTTCCCCAGACCCAAGCCCCATGGTTCCACTTTCTGTGTTCCCGCTCTGCTCCGCCCCCAGTTCCCTCCTTGGGACCTCGCTTGTTCCCAGGCCTGAGCAGCTCCTGCCCGGCCCCCCTCAGCTGCCATCCCTACTGATCTGCGCCCTTGCAAGATGTCTTGGGACCCTCCACTACCCCCACCCCCAGAGCCAGCATCCCCTAGGCCTTCCCTGAGGTCCTGGGGCTTGAAGAGGACTTGCAGCTAACTTTCCACCACACAGGAGGGAGCAGAGTCAGTCCTTCGGAGTTTCACAACCAGACATGGCTCCTCCTTAAGGAGATGCGAGTACTGAATATCTTTTTCCAGAAGGGACGTTCCCCCAGTGAACATCTACCGGGAAGGGGCATCCCTCTAGGACGGTCCCCACAGCTGTCTCAGGGAACGCTTGACAGAGAGTCATTCATGTATACAAACCAAGCTACAGAAAATCTAGCAAACAGGCAAAGACGATAGATCACCCCTCAAGCCCCCATGGTTCCCAGCTCCGGGAACGTTACTGGTCTCCCGTGAGTTTTCTGCACAAGATGGGCAACTCGATGTGTGTCTGCTCTGGTGGGGCGCCCTCGACCCCCAGAGGTACCATCACGTGGCAGACTGTCGTTCGACCTGTGAAAGGGCACACGTCTCATAGCCATCAGGGCCAGTGCCAGAGGAAGAAGTCCACAGGAGCCCAGGGAAGGCTGCAGGCTGTGGGACAGAAGCCTTGTAACCTAGCAACCAGCGTGCAGAGGGCTTCCAGCCTCTGCCAGCTGACTCACCCCTGAGCAGAGGCAGCCTCCTCCTCTCTCCCACATCTTGGCCTTGACCTTCCTGAGTGCTGGCGTGTTTTCCACCACCTTGGACCAACATGTCACACTGGTGGACATTGAAGTGGACAGCAGGACATTGTAACCACCATGTCCAGCACTGCACCATCATTAGTCCCCTTCCCTTCCTGGAAAGGATCATCCCGCCCACTCAGATGTTGCCTGAAAACCCCAGGCCACATGACAACACCTGCAAGAGTGGATGGTGCCAATGCAGCAGCAAGGGCTCCAGTCCCCCTGAGTCCCCCTGACCATCGGCTGCCCACAGCAGGCCCCGAGCCCGTCACCTTCAGACTCCAAAAACCTGACAGAGATTGTGGAGGAAACTCCAGCCCTTGGTCCTGGCAGGCACCCTCCTCTCGGCTCCTTCCCATGGCAGCTCCCCAGCCTTTCTGTGAGCCTGGGCTTCCCTCTCCACACCCCACTCGGCTCTTGAGGGACCTGGGGAGGCCCAGACCAGTGTTTTGGGGGTGGAAAGGGCTCGGGTGACGGCCAGCATAGGCCTGGCTTCCAATTCCATTTCCTCCATTTGCATGATGTGTAAGAGCAAAGAAGAGTTTCCCACTCAGACTCTTATTTTCCTAAAATAGAAAGCAGGGTGGTGGGAGAAGGAAATGAGAGCTGAGATCTCTAAGAAATGACACAGGCACAGGAGGCCCTAGGGAAATAATAGTGATAACAGATATCGAGCACTTGGCATGTGCCCAGATGCCTATGTTACACTATCATTTTCACCAACACCCCACTCTCACCAGTCCCCATTGTACAGAGGAGACTGAGACTCAGAGAGTTTAAGGAACTTGCCCAAGGTCATACAGCTAAGTGATGGAGCCAGGATTCAAGCTCAGCTCTATCTCCAAAGCCCATCTTTTTTTTTTTTTTAAAGTTATTTATTTATTTATTTTTGGCTGCATTGGGTCTTTGTCATTGGGTCTTTGTTGCTGCACGTGGGCTTTCTCTAGTTGCGGCGAGCAGGGGCTACTCTTCATTGTGGTGTGCAGGCTTCTCATTGTGGTGGCTTCTCTTGTTGCGGAGCACGGGCTCTAGGCATGCAGGCTTCAGTAGTTGTGGCACATGGGCTCAATAGTTGTGGCATGTGGACTCTAGAGCACAGGCTCAGTAGTTGTGGCGCACGGGCTTAGTTGCTCCGTGGCATGTGGGATCTTCCCAGACCAGGGCTCGAACCCGCGTCCCATGCATTGGCAGGCGGATTCTCCTTAAATTTATTTATTTACGTATTTATTTATTTTTGGCTGCATTGGGTCTTGGTTGCTGCACGCAGGCTTTCTCTAGTTGTGATGAGTGGGGGCTACTCTTCGTTGCGGTGCACGGGCTTCTCATTGCGGTGGCTTCTTTTGTTGTGGAGCACGGGTTCTAGGCGCACAGGCTTCAGTATTTGCAGCACGTGGGCTCAGTAGTTGTGGCTCGCGGGCTCTAGAGCACAGGTTCAGTAGTTGTGGCGCACGGGCTTAGTTGCTCCGCGGCATGTGGGAGCTTCCCGGACCAGGGCTCGAACCCGTGTCCCTGCATTGGCAGGCAAATTCTTAACCACTGTGTGGCAGGCGGATTCTTAACCACTGCACCACCAGGGAAGTCCTGAAAACCCATCTTTTTATTCTTCATCCTCTACTATTATTCTAGACAAAATTGGGTTGTGTAGAAATCTGTCAGACTTACGTGATCCCCTGAAACATATGGGGGAGAGATGAAGAATTGCCGTTTTCTCTGGCCTGCTGAAGGAGCAGCAGAGCTGGGTTAAAATCCAAGCATCTCCACTTTCTCATTGTCCAATCTTAGGCAAGTCCCTTCACTTGTCTGAGCCTCAGTTTCCTCATCTGTAAAGTGGGAATAACATTTGTCTTGCCTACTCATAGGGAGGATTAACTGAGTGAACGGTTGTATAGGTCCTGCTTGGAGGCCCTAGGGGTTCAGAGAATCACCCTTGGTGGTGTTTCTGGAAACATGTGGAAATGTCCCCTCCATCCCATCTCCTCTGCTTAGCAGACACTGTTCCTTGGTCTGGGGCCCCATGCGTGCCTCTGTGTCCTGCTCCTCTCAGCTCTTGCAAAGGTCTCTCTCCTTCCTTATCTTACTGCATCCAGCGGAGGCTCAGCAGCCTGTCAGCAGGACTGAAATACACCCTAAGAAGCTGTAAAAGCAAGCACGCCATCTGACCCAGAAATTCCGCCTCAGGAATCTATCCCAAGGAAGTCTTTTCCACCCATTCATCCAGTGAGTCATCAACAATGATGCTGATCATTGAGCACCTACTGTGTGCCAGGCCCTGTGCACTATGCTGGGGGTACAGTGGGGGGCAAAGCAGACTGGTACCCTGGTCTCTGCCCCTCAGAAGCCACCTGTCTAATTGCTGAGGAACAATTAAGCAAATAATTACACAGATAAATATACAACTGCAAATTGGAATGGCAAGGAAATGGTTTCAGTATGTCGGTTGTAGTAGGCTTTTGCCTACTGATTTTGGTAAGTCCACTTCTGTGCCCAGGAATCTGGGAGAATGCTCACAAGATAAAACCAAGTGAAGGGGTGGATTTGAAATTTCTGTTGAGGGTTATTACACAGGAACAACTTCTTCTTCCTCTCCTTCTTCTCCCTCTTCTCCTTCTTCCTCTCCTTCTCCTTCTCCTTCTTCTTCTTCTTCTTGCAAAGCTGAATTTATTTATTTATCTATCAATTTATTTATCTGTCTTCCAGTTTTCTTGATATAGTTGGCATACAGCACTGTATAAATTTCAGGTGTCAGCATAATGATCTGACTTGCACACTTCGTGAAGATTAGTGAATATGCATCAGCTCATATAGGTACAAAAATAAAGAAATAAAAAAAAAGTTTTTTCCTTGTGATGAGAACTCTTATGATTTGCCCTTAACAACTTTCATATATAACATACATCAGTGTTAGTTGTATTTATCATGTTCTACATTATATACCTAGTACTATTTATCTTATAACTGTACCTTTTGCCTGTCTTCTTCCGATTTCCCCTCCCACTACCTATACCTCTGGTAACTACAAATCTGATCTCTTTTCCTTTGAGTTTGTTTGTCTTTTGAAGTATAATTGACCTACGACACTATGTTAGTTCCTGCTGCACAACACAGTGATTCAATATTTCTATACATTTCAAAATGATCACCATACTAAGATATAACGTAGTTATTGACTATATTCCTCACACTGTATATTTCTTACTGGTGACTCATTTATTTTGCAAGTGGAAGTTTGTACTACAGGAGCTTCTTCTTGAAGGTCAGGGCTGGACCTGATTTCAGCTGGGCCATGGGACAGGCAGTGGTGTCTGTAAATGTCTATGCAAGGAAAGAAAAAGACGGAAAGAAAAAGACAAAAAGTACAGGCAACACAGTGGCAAGGAGCACTCTCAGCTACCAGAGTATGGTTTCTAAACACCATTCTCCAATAAAAGGAAGCAAGTCTTCTGGGAGAAATGCCTGATTGTAGGGTGAGGGCAGGGAAAAGACAAGATGACCCTGGAGCATCTGATAGCACCAGGCAGTAAGGAAGTGCTCAGAGAAGGGAACAATGGGGGTATGGCAAAGGGTCCCAGGAGCCAGACTTGGCGAACTCCCAAAGCTGGAACAATCTGAGAAACAAAATAAATAATGTAGTATTAGATTATAGTCAAAAGTATAAATTAAATATACATGAGTCCATACTGACATAAATAATTGAATAAATAAATGGGGGAGAAGAGACAAATCTTTCTTACAGAAGAATTCCAAATAATTTATTTGGATGCTGCCCCCTCCAGGAAGCGGGGCGGAGTTCCCCCTGAGTGTTCCTTCCAAAGAGCAGCTTTACTGTGGTGAAACCTGGAAACACCACCTTAACCAAGTGGTCAAGTTTAACATCACAGTGAGAAGTCACGCTGATATGTCATGTGCCCCCGGCAGGGTGTGATGAGAAGGACACCTCACCTTGGTAGTATCCTCCCCCTAAAATTCATAACCCCAGTCTAGTCATGAGGAAGACATCAGAAAACAAAAACAACAACAAATTGAGGGACATTCTGCAAAAATACCTGACCAGTACTCTTTAAGACGGTCAAGGTTATAAGAACAAGGTCAAGGAAAGGTTGAGAAAGTGTCACAGACAGGAGACATTATGACTAAATGCAACATGGAATCCTGGTTGGGATCCTGAGCCAGAAAAAGGACAGCAGTGAAAAAACAGATAAAATCCAAATAAAGTCTGTAGTTCAGTTAACAGCAACGCAGCAATGTTGGTTTCTTAGGTTTGGCAAATGCATCCTGGTAATGTGAGATGTTACCAACAGGGGAATTTGAAACTAGCTGAGGGATATATGGGAAATCTCTACTATTTTTGCAACTTTAAATCAAAAATTAACAACAAACAAACAAACCACCACACACACACCCAGGCAGAATAAACAGTAGAAAGAAACACAGCAAAATGTTCGTTATATTTGGGAAAAGAATGTTCTATTTTTATTTGTCAAATGTCTTTAATTAGGGTTTATTCTTTTTATTTTAAACTTTTGTTATTATTTCTGATTAGAAGTCTTCTGTTATTTTATAGGGACAAAAAACGAAATAAAGCATTTTGTACAATATCTATATCATCTCATTTAATCCTCACGATCAGTTTAGAAAAGATTCTTTCTACCATTTTATAGATGAGGAAACTAAAACTCAACATCAAAGTGATTTGCCTAAAATTATATAACAAGGCAGAGGAGGAGCTGGGACTTGAACCTCTGTCTGACTCCTGAGGCACAGGGAGATGGAAAATCCTTATCCCCTCTGGGGTCAGGAGAAGTGGTTGGTCTCTCTCCTAAGCAGATTTCTCTTTAGCCCAAGGAAGAATTTTTAAGTAGAACTGCGTCCTGGAAAGGTAATGAGCGGCAGAGGACCATGGAGTGTCCCGGAGAGGGATTCGGGAGACCTGATGCTCTATCTTCCTCCTCAGACCCAAAGCGCAGGCTGTGTCCCTCCTGTGCGACTCAGAACTGCACCAGGAGGGCCGTGTTTCCTCGTTCGGAGAGAACAGGGGGTGATAACGGGGGTGGGTGGGAGTCGGGGGTTTCTTCTTCATCTTCATCCTCGTCCTCCCTCCACTATGGGGCACCTCACTGACGACTGGGCACGTAGGGACCAGCTTTTATTTACTCAGAGCCTCCCGGATGTCAGGTCCTGGTCTTGACCTTCTAAATCCTGCCACCAATGTGAGAGGTGGGTACTGCAACCCCCTTGTAGAAACAAGGGAACTGAGGCCGGGAGAGAGAGGTGGCGCGTCCCAGAACGCGGCGTCGCATTCCCAACGCCCCTGGGCGGGGCGCTCCAGCCAACCCCGCCCCGCTGGGCCGGCCGGGCGGGGTTGCCGCGCTCGGCGGCGGGCGGGCAGTTCAGTCCGCGTCCAGCGAGCCGCGCGGACCATGGAGCCCGTGTCGCTGCAGGACTTCGTGTGCGCCCTGGACCCTGCCTCCCTCCCGCGTGTGCTGCGGGTCTGCTCGGGTGTCTACTTCCAGGGTGAGTGAAGGGCCGAGACCCCTCCGACCCCGGCCCCGCGGCGGACCGGTTCTCCCTGCCAGGGCGTTAGAAACCCGGGACCCTGCGCCCTGGGTTCGAATCCCGACGCTGCCGCTACCCAAGCTGTGTGATTTGGGGCCACACTCCAACTTCTCCGGGTCACGGCTTTTGCTTCCGTGGAATGCGGGATCGCTGATTGCCCCGCAGGGTGGTGATGGAAAGTCCATGAGCTCAGATACTCAAGTGGGTGGAACCGAGCCAAGCTGGGGTGGAACGGTGGTGCGCATTGCATGAGGTCCGACCGTGCGGGGTCGCGGCATTCAGGCGCTCACGACGCCGGGCTGTTGTTTGATTCTGAAGAGCCAGGTCAGCCTTCCCCTCCGTATGCCCTCCCATTTCCTCCCCCTCGACGCCTATCTACACGTCCTTCCTTCAGTCCCCCCATCCCGCCTTTGCTCTCTGCTTGGCACTGGGCCGTACTTGATCCGATCAACTCTTCAGTTCTCAGCTAAAATGATTCCTCCTCCGGGAAGCCTTCCTGGCTCCTTGCACACCTGCACATCTGCCCACCTGGCCGCAGCCCGCCTGGTTCACAGGGATGGTACACAGCTGGGGCTTAGTAGTCATTGCCTGAAAGAGTGAGAGGGGAGGGATTGACAGGCAGTGAGGGGAGAGACGGCGGCTCTGAGGGTGAGGGAGGACCTGTGGGCAACTGAGTGGGAAAGGTGGAGGAGGAGGAGAGAGGGAAGTGAGAGTCTGGGTGGGGTGCGGGAGGCTCCTTCCTTAGAGAGCAAACTATTTCTGAGTGCCCTGCCTCATCCTGTTGCCTCCATCCGCTCCCTTGCTCTACCACAGCAGCTTCCAGAAAAGTGTTCTGAGGCCCCAAGTGGGGTTCCTAGATCAAGGGTGAGACACATGGAGGGCCCCACAGGGGGCAGGACGGGCCACCACACCATGGGGTCTCGCCAGGCCCACTTGGGACTCTGAGGGATCTGGGTTCAAATCCTGCTCTCTCTGGGGGCTTCCTGCAGGCATCTGTGCTCTGTTTGCCCTCCTCCTGACACCCCCTCCCACTGTGTGTCACAATACTTGCGTTTCCTCATTATGCTCCCCCTGGGGGGGGTGCGGGAGTGGCGGAAGTGAGGGTAAGAGAAGAATCTGACAGGATGAGAGTGTGGGAGTGGGGTGAGGTGGAGGGGGGCAGGTGGTGATACTGATGGGGCAGATGCCTGTGGTCACCGCGTGGTTAGGAGCCCCAGTTTGGAGGCAAATGTCCTGGGCGGAGTCCCAATTCTGCCTCCTATTACCTGATTATCTCGGGCGGCCCATTCACCCTTGCCAAGGCTCGGTTTCCGTATTTAGGAAAGAGAAACTGTCCTTCCCTCCAGGGGCAGTCATGAGTCTTAAGTGCCATGACACATCTGCAGTGCCGAGCACAGCGCCGGGCATATAGTTAGTTCTCGGCACCAGGGCTGCTCTTGTTACCAGCCCCGAGCGTCTGTAGACAGAAGTGTGTGTTTTATGAGCCTGTGTGTATTTTCCTGGGGATAAGGGGTGGGATTTTCATCCGTTTCTCAGGGCTGTTGTAAAGGACCCTGCTGGGGCTGCCCTGGGGGTGGAGTAGAGGCAGGTGGCCTGGAGGCTCGCCCACCCGCACTGTCTGTCCCTCATCAGCAGGATGGGTCGCTGTGTGTGAGAGATCTTTACTGAGCACCTTCCATGCTCTGGACCCTGCTATAGCCCTTTAAACCTTGTAAGTCAGGGCCCAGACCCGCCTACTGGGCCCACCCTGTCAGCGGCCCGCCATCCTCTCCTGTGCTTCCCTTAACAGAAAGTCATCTGAAGAAGAAAGCGCCAGTGTGGGTGTTTGGCTTTGTGTGATCTCGGGGCAGTCACTGAACCTCCCTGGGCCTGATTTTGTAGCTAATAAGGGAACTGGGATTTACTGGGTTGTTTACTCATTCATGACTTAAACACACACACTTCGGGGCTGGGCCTGTGCTGGCTGAGATGGATCAGTCCTGCCCTGTGAGCTGAGTTCGGGAGGCAAGGGGATGTGACCACAGAGGGGTACAGTCAGTGCTAAAACAAGGCAGAGCGGCCTCAGGGAAGGGCACTCCAGGCACCGCAACAATGTGTGCAAAGGTGTGGCCGAGCAGTGCCTGGGGGGAGCAGGGCACGGGCCGCCCAGCGCTTGGCCTTTACTGAACGGGTGAAACTGGCTCTTTGTCTCCGCAGGCTCTGTCTATGAGATCTCTGGGAATGAGTGCTCCCTCTCCACAGGAGACCTGATCAAGGTCACCTGTGTTCGCCTCCAGAAGGTGGTCTGCGAGAACCCGGGGACGGGCCAGACCATGGAGCTCGCTCCCAACTTCCAGGGTAAGGCAGGCACCTCTATCTCCCTGAGTGCCCTGGAACCCTCCAGGCACACCCTCGGGCACACGCAACCCCAGCACAAACTCCCACCCCTCTGGGTGGGCACACACTGCTCTCACATCCACCGCTACCCAGCCCCGAGACCCGAATGTCCTCTGAGTGCTCTGACGGTGCCCTGAGCTGGCGTCACTGCATCCTCTCCGTGTCCATCTCTGATTACATCTGCCTCTTGGCTGGGCCTTTTTTTGTTTCATGTCTTTGTCCACATGCCAGTTTTTGTATTCGCTCCCACATTCACTCACCAAACATTTATTGACACTTGCTGTGTGCCAGGCCTCGTGCTGGGGGCTGGGGTGTGGGGTTCGGGATGAAGCAGATGCAGCCCTCTCCGGTGGGGAGTTTCCAGGATGGCAGTGAGGAGGACAACAGCACAAGTAGGCACCAGTTTGGAGAGGGCTCCGGGCAGGAGTGGCCTGCCTCAGAGGTCTGTGCAGGCTTCCTGGAGGAGGTGGCACCTCAGCTGGAGGAAGGATCCCAGCTAGAGGGAGTAGCATGAGCACACTGGTGCTCCAGAAACCCCCCGTAGCGCAGTCACTGGAGGAGGTGTGTAGTGTGGTGGACCATGGGCCTGGACGCTGAAGCCAGCAGCCTGGATGGGAATCCCACCTCTGCCGGCTACTAGCTGTGGCCGTGGTTAGCTTCCTCTTCTGTAATGGGGCAGTCAGCCTTGATGTGACGATTAAGTGAGTTGCCATGTATGATGCACTTAGAACAGGGCTGGGCTCAGAGCAGGCACCCTCTGCAGGCTTGTTCTCAGTATGGTTTCCTGTGATGGCTGAAGGGGACCAGTGAGGGCATGGGTTCCAGGTGAGGGGAAGTGGTGGGGAGGTGAGTGGGAGTCAGACCGCAGGGGGGCGGGGGGAGCTTGTGTGGGGCACGGACACATTTCGTTCTTTTTTTTTAATTTAATTTTTAAATAAATTTATTTATTTATTTAATTTTTGGCTGTGTTGGGTCTTCGTTGCTGCGCGTGGGCTTTTCTCTAGTTGCGGCGAGTGGGGGCTACTGTTCGTTGCGGTGCGCGGGCTTCTCACTGTGGTGGCTTCTCTTGCTGCGGAGCACGGGCTCTAGGCGCATGGGTTTCAGTAGTTGCAGCATGCAGGCTCAGTAGTTGTGGCTCGTGGGCTCTAGAGCGCAGGCTCAGTAGTTGTGGCGCACGGGCTTAGCTGCTCCGTGGCATGTGGGATCTTTCCAGACCAGGGATCGAACCCGTGTCCCCTGCATTGGCAGGCGGATTCTTAAGCACTGCGCCACAGCACTGCGCCACCAGGGAAGTTCCCACATTTCGGTCTTTATTTTGAAGGTATTAAGTAGCCAAAGAGCTTTTAAATAGGGAAGTGATGTGTTTTGTTTTGTATTTTGAGGTTTTTAAAAAATTTGAAATAATTTCAAATTTACAGAAGACTTGCTAGAACTCCTGTATACTGTTTATCCAGATTGACCAGTTAAGCATGTTGTTACATTTGCATTCCCTCTCTCTGTATATTATATATACATACACACACACACATATATACATATGAACATATATTACTATATATGTGTGTGTATATATATCTTTTTTCTGAACCATCTGAGAGTTATAGACATGATGCCCCATTACATCTGAATATTACTCCCAATATTTAGCTTAGCTCCTAAAAAACAAGGACATTCACTCACAAAACTGTAGTTCAGTGATTAAATTCAGGAAATTTAATATTGATACAATACTACTGTCTAACCCACAGTCTGTATTCAGATTTCACCAGCTGCCCTACTAATGTCCTTGATAGCCCGGTGTTTGCCTTGATCCAGAATCTAGTCCCAGATTGCACATGACATTCAGTTGGCCTCCTTTAGTCTCCTTCAGGCTGGAATAGTTCCTCAGCCTTCCTTTGTCTTGATATCAACATTTTTGAAGAGTCCAGATCAGTACGTTTGCAGAATGTCCCTCAGACCGACTTTGTGTGGTGCTTCCTTGAATAGATTTGTGTTGAGGGTTTTGGGCAGGAAGACCCTGGAAGTGATATTATGTCCAGACATGGGGTATTTTAGGCCAGTCTGGTGGCAGAAGAATGGACAGGGCAGGGGGAGGGGTAGAGGGGTGGTCAGAGGTCATTTGGCCGGTAGCTCCTGGGTTTCTAGTTTGGGAGGGACTGTGGCACTCACCCACCCAGGATGGGGTGGTAGGTGCTGGTGTGTGGGAATGGAGCAGTGGTGAGGTATCTGGAGACAAAGATGGCAAAGTGAGAGGCAGGTGGGGTCGGGAGGTAGGAAAATGTGGCAGTGTGTCTGTTCTGTCTCTGGTGACAATCCCTCTGTGTCCGTGCCTGTGTGAGCAGGAACTGTCCCCACCCCTGCCCTCACTGTCCATTTGCAATGGTCACTTGCTGCCTGCCGTCCCTCAGCCCTGCAGCCTGGATATCCAAGTGCTGGCCCACCCTTGGCCCCTGTCCTCGGGGGATTCTGGCTGGTTCTCTGCAGCCAGATCTGGGCATGGGATATGCGGCCCTGGGCCCGGCAAAGGTCTGCCCCACCCTGACACCCACTGCTGTGCCCCACAGGCAACTTCAGCCCCCTCACTGGCCCCCGGAGCTATGGAACCCTGGAGGAGCTGGTCTCTGCTGCAACCCAGAGCTCCAAGCAGCTGCCCATCTGCTTCATGTCGACCCACAGAATCACCACCAAGGCCAGGGTGGTGCCTCAGGAGCAGCCCCTCAAGCTTGAGGCTGTGGAAATGCACCTCGGGACCTGCTGTGCCTGCTGTGTGCTGGGCACCGGGGCCCAGCAGGTCCTTCTGCACCTGCCCCTGTCCCAGAAGGGGCCCTTCTGGGAACTGCAGCCTGGGCCCCCTCGGACTCTGCTCCAGGTGCTGCAGGACCCGGCCCTGAGGGACACCATCCTCACCTGCCCCGCCCTCCCCTGGCGCTCCCTGACCCTGATGCCCCAGTACGAGGTCGAAGCCATCATGCACTGTGAGTTCCCCGGGCAGGTGGGTGGGCCTGGGGGCGGGAGGGGCAGAGGAGGCCCTGGGGAGCTGCTCTGATGGGAAGATGCCCCCTATCCCCGTGGATAATCCAGGGATTCCAGGTGGTTTACCTGGTATATACAACGTAACAGAATAAAGAATCCCCAATAGTGGAAGTTAGGTGCAAAAGGAGATAGGAAAACGGGTAACTTGAGTGAGGTCCCACGTACTTTATAAAGTTTGGCAAAAGTCGGGTTGTGAGGTTGCCCGCAGCTAGGACAAAGAAACATAGTGTTAGAAAGTGCAGCGTTGACCGTTTGCTCAGGAGAAATATATTTCCCTGTTGCTGGGGAGAGCAGGATTGTTCGTGAAGGGCCTCCCGTCTGGGAGGGTACTGTCTGGCCGAATCCCCCGGCTGTTTCATAGGTTACTTCTTAGGACAGGCTGGTGGCTGCACAGAGGGTTGGTGAAACAGAGGCAGAACCTGGCCAGGTCTGGCCGGTCGGAGGCCCAGCTGGAGCAGAGGTAGAAGAATGGGTGTATGTGTAGAGGTCCCCAGGGCACCCCCATTCTTCTACCTCCACTCAGCCTTGGCCTCTTGACTGGCCAGGTTCTGCCTCTGCCTCACCAACCCTTCTCTGGATTCTGCCAGCAGTCTGACTGAGGACTGTCCTAAGAAACAACCTATGCTTTGTTTACTAGTTTTTGTAAAAATAACGAGTTGGCTACCCTGGAGAATGAGGCAGCTCAGGTAATTTACAAAGCATTCTGAAGAAAAAACACAACAGCGTAACGAACCCGCATGTGCCCATCTCCCAGCTTCAGCCAATTATCAGCTCATCTGGCACAGGGCAAAAATCCCAACCACGTGACCTGAGGGAAGTCACCACCACTCCTCGGAGCCCCAGTGTTCTCATCTGCAAAACAGGGAGAACATTCCCTGTTCTGTCTTCCGTGTGGTGCGGCTCAGACAACATAGTGGGTGGGCTAGTTTTCCTCAGACTCTTACAGAGTTTATGCACCAGGCGCTATCAATGCCAGGACAGGGGGAGGCTGTCCAAAGTCATGTAGTCAGTGTCTTTCTTGATTTGGTTCTATCTATTTAAATCCAGAAAGGATTTGGAAAGACAGCTTATAAAATTACATTCAAAATTCAATTAAAATTTTTAAAGGGAACTGATTGGATATTCAGTGATATTAAGGAAGTATCAAATTATTATTACTTCAATGTGATCATAGCCTAGCGGTTATTATTTTTGAAATTTTAATTACCCCTTCTTTTAGCAATACACATTGAAATAGTCACAGATGGCAAGATGTGATTATTCTGATTCCAAATAATCCAGTGGAGGGGGAATGGATAGATGGGGGTATAAAGGAAAGAAAATGGGCCATGGGTTAAATGTTGAAGCTGGGTGACAGGTACATTGGGGTTCACTATACTATTCTACTTTTATAAATATTTTAAAAACTTTTTATAGTAACTTTTTAAAAAGAGGTTGAAGGAAAGAGTGGGCAAGGAATCTGGTACGATAGGAAAACGCTGGTAGGAAAGAAAAGATGAAGACAGGAAAGAGGTTAGCAGGCTCAGACCTCTGAGGGGTGGAGCGTGCGCGCCAGGGCTGACCTCTCCCCTCCACAGTGCGCAGGACCATCGTGAAGATCCCCTCCACCCTGGAGGTTGACGTGGAGGATATCACCGCCTCCTCTCAGCACATCCACTTCATGCAACCGCTGCTGCTGAGCGAGGCCCTGGCCCGGGGAGGCCCCTTCCCCCTGCCCACAGAGATCCTGGAAGTTCCGGAGGGGCCCCCCATCTTCCTCAGCCCGTGGCTGAGCTCCTTACAGAAGGGCCAGAGGCTCTGCATCTACGGCCTGGCCTCGCCACCCTGGCGGTTCCTGGCCTCAACCAAGGGCCGGAAAGTGCCCAGACACTTCATGATCTCCGGGGCCTACCAGGGCAAGCTGCGGCGGCGGCCGAGAGAGTTCCCCACGGCCTACGACCTCCTGGGTGCTCTCCAGCCAGGCCAGCCACTCCGGGTAGTGGCCACAAAGGACTGTGAAGGAGACGGGTTTGAGAACCCCGGGTTCATGTCCCTGGCCATGGGAGACAGGCTGGAGGTGTTGGGGTCTGGCCAGGCCCTTGGGGTTCAAGAGAGGGACATGGACGTCCTGGTGTGTCAGCGGCTGAGTGACCAGCCTGGGGAGGGAGAGGAGTATGAAGAGGCAGAGGACCAAGAACAGATTCTGCTGCCCCTCCACCTCTCTGGCGGCTTCGTGGAAGAGTTGGGTGATGGCCGGCGCTACAGCCTGCAGGATCTGATTGCCCAGTTCTCACTGCCCTGTGAGGTCAAGGTGGTGGCCAAGGACGCCAGCCACCCTGATGACCCTCTGCCCTCCTTCCTGGGCCTGCGGCTGGAGGAGAAGATCATGGAGCCCTTCTTGGTGGTCAGCCTAGACTCCAACCCTGAGATGTGCTTCGAGGTCCCTCCCCGGTGGCTGGACCTGACTGTCGTGGAAGCCGAGGGGCAGCCAAGCCAGCCGGCTGGGCCCCTCCCTGTAGTCCCAGTGGAGGAGCTGACAGAGGCCTTCTATTATCACCTTCGGAAGTCACCGGCCTTTGAGGGTCAAGCTCCCCCGCCCAGGCCTCCGAAAAGTAAGGGCCTCAGTGGGCAGAAGAAGCAGGTCAGCAAGGCGAAAGGCGTCAAGGTACCAACAGAACCCAAGTGGGCCGGGAGGGGCCACCTGTAGGGATCATTGGGGTCCTGCCATTTCTTCTTTGTCTGCCTGGCATCACGTGTCTCTTACAGCTGTACAGAACGTGCAGTTTCTTTCTTTATTTAGTTAGTTAGTTTTGAATTTTATTTTTTTATACAGCAGGTTCTTATTAGTTATCTATTTTGTACACATTAGTGTATATATGTCAACCCCGATCTCCCAGTTCATCCCACCGCCGCCACTACCCACCCACACCCGCTTTCGCCCCTTGGGGTCCATATGCTTGTTCTCTACATCTGTCTCTATTTCCAGAACGTGCAGTTTATAAACGTGCACGCTTTGTACCTATTATTCGATCCTGACCATCCTGACAATGGTGTGATCATCCATATTTTACAGTCGAGAAAATGAGGTCTCAGCGACTGTGAGACTCGCCCAAAGTCACACAGTTTATATACGGGGGGGGCCTGAACTGGAGCGGAAGCATTGTGACTCCAAGTTCACGGTGCTTTACCTCTCTCTGCTACCCCTGCTGTCACTCCTTAGCTCAAGCTACAGCATTTTTCACCTAAACTCTTTCAGCAGCCTCTTCAACCCCTCCCCACGGCTGTCAGAACGGCCTCCCACATCCTTCCCTGGTCACTATGGGGCCTCAGCCCCACCTTCTGAAACCTTCCGTGGCTCCCCATTGCTGGGGTAATGCGAACCCCTTAACACGGTATCCAGGGTCCTTCATAGCTGACTTCAGTCTCACCTTCCCAGGCCCACCTTCCACCACTGCTCAGCAGCTCCAACCACAGAGGAACTCCTGACGCTCTCGGTATGCCAGGATTCCTGCCTCAGCACTTCACACACGCCAGTCCTTTTGCCAGGAACGTTCTTCCTCCTTTCAGACTCACGGGCAAGGCTCAGCTCACCTTTCCTCCAAGGCGGTGACAGTTCTCCCTCTTCTGTAGTCACACTGCACGCTGTACATAGCTTGGAGGTGGGAGGCCATGTAGTTTTAATTAGTTGTACTTGGCCTCTGGCTAGAACAAGAGTCCTGTGGGGCAGGGACCTCCCACTCCAAGGCAGGCAGAGAAAGTGCTAGTGAGTCCGAACTGAACCAAACTGAATCACAACAAGCGGGCAAAGAATGTCAGAGTCAGAAACACGAAGTTCACGTCCCTGTTTCCTCACTCCGTGGGCTGTACTTCCTCTCTGGGCATGTTCCCTCACCAGTGAGCCTGGGATAACACCACTAACTCTCAGTGCTGTTTTGTTAGCCTCTACTAGTGGGGCGCTTACCCTGGGGTGGCCCCTTACACGTACGTACTGCCCCACCCAGCTCTCACGGCGTCCCTCTGAGGTGGGCGCTGATAGCCATGCTCTGCTGAGAATGGGGGGCATGGGGGGGTCGGGGGGGGAGTGATCTACATAAAAAGCACTTTGTAAACTGTAACAAGCATACTGTTTTGGGATGTGCAGAGACTTGGATTTCGTACTGTGTGGGGAGGCAGTGGGATGGCAGTGGAAGTTAAAAAGATGAACCCTGCGTGATCTCAGCCCCAGAAGGGGCTCGTATCTGTGGGGCAGGGGGTAGGGTAGTCGTTTTCTGACAGAACCAAAAATAGACTGGGACATCTGAAACACAGGCCTTGTGACAGTGCTGGAAAGAATGTGGTACAAAGAGTTGAGACCTCCGTCCCAGCCTTGGTTCCTGATGGCTCCTCTGGGATGGCTCCTGCTTTTTGCCCTAGAACCAGCAATATCCCCCCCTGGGAGTCAGTATTCTCTGCTGCTCATCAGGGAGCCGTACTGTTTGCTTCTGAAAGCATGACGTGGTGGGAAGAGGAGCAGCTTTACAGGCCACAGACATGGTTCTGCGTCCGAAGCCTGGCCCAGCCAGGGATCCCCTGTGCGAGGCTTGACGTGGCACGCTCTTTCTGAGCCTGGTTCCTCACGTGTGAACTGGGGACTCAAACAGCTCAGAGAGTCACTTGAGGATGAATGAACGGATATGCATACAGCTTCTGGCACATGGCAGGATTTCAGTAAAAGTCCTCTTCCTTCTGGGACCCCTCTCAGCTCTGCACTCTGTTTGTCCTGAGGCTTTGTGACTACTTTTTTCTCCTTCAGCAAAAGACTTGGAGGACAATGACCAAATCCCTGTGTAAAAACGCAGGGACACCCTGTCTCTAGCCCCCAACCCTGTCATCTCTCACCCTGGCCCCTTTCTCCCCTGCCAAAGAACAGTTCAAGTGCTTGTAGCAAAAACACCTGGGGTCCTGAGAAGCCATACACTGAAAAGGAAGTTCAGAGGGGAGCAGAGGAAGTGAGATTTGAAGGAAATTGCATTTCATGTACTCTCTTACTCCATTTCTTGGGACCCTGCTAACTTCTGCTTTTTCTCCCACTTAGTCTTCTGAAGCCTTCCAATTGCAGAAATCATCTCTGCTGCCTAAACCCAAGAGGAAGACCTTCCCAAAGGTCACCAAGGACAGCTGCAATTTATACAGTGAGATTCCTGGTCACAAGAAGGGTCTCAGGCTCACTAAGCCCATCACTCAGGATACAGGTGAGTCTGTCAGCCCCTGTTCACCCCTGTCTTTCCTTCTCCCCGCCCCCATGCCATTCTGCTGCTGCTTTTGCCTCTGATGGTGCTGGCCATACCCTCAGCAGGGCCCTGCCCGTGAGCGACCCTTCCACAGTCCCAGTTGGATGGACAGGCCTATATGAGATGGGCTGAGGCTGAAGGGTCCCTACTGTCCTTCTCCCAGTGGCTCCAGGGCCCTGGCAAGGAAAATGAGTTCATCCCCCAACTACCCTCCCCAAGGCACACAGGAGAATGTTTGCGAAGTGTTCAGACACAACAAACTGTGGTTTCTGGGCTAGCAAGGACCTTAGAGCATCCAGACCAAGCCCTCCCCTGTTCAAGGGAGGAAAGTACCCTAAAGAGGGGAAGGAACCTAAGGCCAAAGGTCCTCACTGACTTGGATTCTTTTGCAGATGATGAACATGATTACGAAGAAATACTTGAGCAGTTTCCGAAAACCCTCTAGGTGCTGGAGGAACCTTACTTCCTAACTGCTGCTTCTTAGGGAACCCGAGATATCAGCCAACTATTACACGCTTTTAGAGGACCTTGGACAAGGTCTCTCAGAAATCAGACTGTGGACAAGGAGTGGCCGGGTGGGGACGGACTGGAAATAGGAAAGACCCTGCACCAGCTTCCCTTTGGCTTCTTTGGGCCCAGCACCTTGCATTTGGCTCCTTCAGCCTCGGAGCTTTGGTATCAAGTAGCCAGCTGGGTTCTACTCAGTCCTGCACCCCAACACCAGTTGCCCCACTGGTTAGTGCAGAAAGGAATCCAAGAGACTGCCCACCTTGGTGACGGCAGCACAGTGCCTCCTGCCTCTTGGTAAAGGGGCCTCAATCCTGATCACACACTGCACTGAGAGGCTTTTGTAATGTTGGCCGCCCCTGCTCCACTCTCTCCTCCCTCTCCCCGTCCCCCACCCAGGCTCTGAGCCCCTGAGGGACCAGGACTGTCTTCCTCATCTCTGCAGCACCCAGCACATGACAGCTGTAGGTGACTATCCAAGATGATTTCACTTTAAAACCACAGAATAAAAATGACATCTGAGCTTCCGGAAAAATGATAAGAGATTATCACTTATTAAGTTCTGTCTGTGTACCAGACCCTTTACAAACCCTATCTAAATCAACTCTCTGAGGTAGACAAGGCCTGGTTTTAAAGGTTGGGAAACAAGCTAGTCTAGTGTGCTTCAGCGGGCAGGCTAGTCATGGGCCTGGGTCAGGATCCTTGCTCACCACCTACAAGTGATTTTAACCTCTCTAAGCTTCAGTTTCTTCACATGCGAAATGAAACTAAGTTATCTACCTCAAAAGATTGTTTTAAGGATCGATTGAGATAATGTCTGTACAGCATTTAGCACAGTGCCTGGCTCATAATAAACATTCAATAAACATGTTAGTATCATTACTGTTGACCAAGATTAGAGAGTTGTACCTGTCTCTAAAACCAACACCCCTTTCACATGCTTACGCTGTCTCCTAGTCATGGAATTCATCCCAGTGTTTATACTATGTTCCTGGGCTGTGGAGACAGAGCCAGTATAACGAGATAAGAGAAGAAATACAAGCCTGTGTCTATGCAGAGAATAACTAACTCCGTTTCCAGGGTCAGTTAAGGCCTGTTCAGTAAGGTAAGACCACAGCCCTCACTTCCTAGAAGTAGTGGGACTTTGGTTTCTTGGGCTAATGCAGTCACGGAACTAAGCACCATGGTCAGCAGAGGAGAGGAGAGAGACAAAAAGATGGAAGGAGTGTCCAGTGGAGGCGGGAGCCGAAAGAGGGTCAAATTCCCACTCCTGGATTCTAGGCACTACACCTGAGTGTGTCCTTCCTTTGCCTCCTAACATCCCTCTGGCTCTCTGGACCCATGTACTTCCCAGGCCGCCACACTCCAGCAGGGCATTCTCCAGGTGACCACTGAGTGGTGACTACATGCTGCTGGGCCAGTCCCCAATATCTAGCACCCATGCTCATCTCCACACCAGTTCCCATGCCCTCCTCCACAGATGCAATCTCTACCACACAGGAGGACCCTGAGGAAGAGAGTACTCTGGGAAAAGCAATAAGCAAGAGACAGAAAGTTCCTCCCTGGCACCGAACCCCTAGGGATCACGACCTCATGCAAATGTCAACAGTTTCACTTTCATGTTTGCAGTTAATCCTGGCGCCAAATTGAGCAAGATCACAAAAGCGGGGCAGAGGAGAGGGCCACCATTTCCCACAAAAGGGGATTTCGGAGTGGCCAAATGCTACCATGAGGAGAAAGGCAGCAATTTCATAGCAGGGAAAGCTGGGCTTCAAAGGAAAACATGTTTGAAAACCACAATTGTGAATGTCTTACTAGAGCAGTGAGGGTAGGAAGGGAATGGACCAAAGGCAGATACCACCCTCAGGGTGCTTTTGTCTTCTTTACCTCTGGAATAAACCGCTGGGTGGTGGGGAGGGAATTATAATGGGACTAGAGATTCCCCGAAGCAGTGGTCTCCAAAGTGAGCACACAAGATGACTGACTGGGAAACAGAGAATTACAGTTGACCCCCCACACGGTCAAAAAATCCACATACAACTTTACAGTTGGCCCTCCGCACCTGCAGATTCAACCAACTGCAGACCGTGTAGTATGTGTTTATTGGAAAAAATCCGCGTATAAGTGGACCGGCACAGCTCAAACCGTGATGTTCAAGGGTCAACTGTATTGGTACATCCTTTCATATTTATTTTTAATATCCTTTTTCATTTCTAATTTTGAGTGTTTTGTAATATATATAACAAACTAATATAGTAACAGAAGTAAATAACTGCTAAATAAATGAATATAACCTGGGGATGCATGCTCAAAAATTTATCAAGAGTTTTGAATTTCCCTCAACAGCATTTTAAAAAACAAATTAAAAAAAAAACAAACAAATCTATTAACTCACATCGGACACTAATTCTTACTGGCTTTTCTCTAGTTAAATCCAATAAAGTAACACTATTTCCCAAGGAGCCTCATCTCCCACCTGTACACCTAAAGAGATCTTCCTGAGACTAGGCTGGACTCATGGCTTGGCTGTGACACTGGGGATTTCTGAGAACTTGGGTCACAGTGCTGTTCCTGCTGTCTCAACAATGTACCAAGAGAACACTGTATACCTGACATCCCAGGTGACCACAAATATCCAAAATGCAAGTTCCCCTGGCTTGAGCAGGTAGAAGCTCCACAGAGGCTGGCGGTTCACTCTGCTGAGCAGTGGCCTACCTCTGCTCAGCCCCACGGGCCTCCGTAGTGCTCAGGATCCACAGAGCTCCTGTGAGACCGTGTCACTGCCAAGGTGGCAGGGAATTCAGTATCCCTGAGTAGCTACTCTGTGTTACTGGGAATGCTGAATCAGCAAGTGCTGGGACACCAATCTCTTATTTTGCTTTATATTCCTAGTAGCTGACCAATGGGTTGACACAGTAGGTATTCAATAAACACTCGCTGAATTAATGAGTAAGTAGTTTTTGATTGCTAAATCATCGAATTCAAAATCAAAAGAAAAAGTGACTTCCACCCAGAACCACTGCTATTGCCCCCTTGCCCATTTGAGGGCATTAGCATGGTAACTAGAAAGAGAAGTCCACCACCCATAAAAGTATCCTATCATGCATTCCATATTCAAATGTATATGCTTTTTTAAACCTGTTTTTAGCCATTGTTCTTTCTTTTAGGAAACAATCAAGAATGGACATACTTGCAAATGAACATACTGGTTGACTGACTTTTAAGCATCTGCACAGCTCCCCAGATGGGAACTATCCTGCATGTACAGAAAATAACAACCACATTGTTGTTCACTGTCAGAAACCAAGGGGGTGGAGCCTTCTCCACACAGCTGCTGGTAGATCTCATTTAGAAACACAGTTAAAACAGTTATAGAACTTTTATTTGCATGTTACACCTCATTAACTTATCTCAGAATTAGCTGAGATGATAAAGTATTAATTATTACAGTGTAAAAAAATAAGAACATTTTTACAAGCTACTGCAATAGAACTATTTTATTAAACATATGAATGTACTTATTTTGTACAAAATACATATCTTACTCTCTGCCCCATGAAACCACCATTCTAGAACCCCATGCTTATAAAAACACACTTTGGGCAGCAATTATGACAAGGTGAAAGAAAGTGCAATTCTGAAAGTAACAACACATAACCAAAGTGGGGAACAAAAACAGGCAGAGGTTAGTGGGCTTCGTGGCTAGCTCTCTGCTGACAGGCCCTCGTCCTACTCTTAACAGGAAACAATTTAGCAATAAAAACTCCTGCGTATTATTTCAGTAATACCGCCCAACCCTCTTGGTAGCATCCCTCTTCCAATTCCATTTATCCTGATATTGTAACTAATTTGTAACTTCTTTAAGAAATTCCGCCCTGGTTTACATCCCTGTCAGTTGCCCATATCCCTCTGAGCTTCAAAAACACAGAACAGTAGTAAGTTTCAAAAGGAGTCAATTGAAACCTTTTATAGATGAAACCTGCTTCCTAGAAGTCAACCTGCCAAATATATGCACAGCTGGAGACAAGAGATTGCATAAAAAGTCCAGCTGGAAAATATCTCGGGTACCCAATTAGATCCAGTTATTCTGCGTCTGTGGATTTAAAATGATCATCATCCACAGTGGAATAGATGTGTCCCTCGTTGCTTAGAAAATCCACAGCTTGCCTAGAAAGAAAGAAAAAACCAAATGCAGAAGAAAGGAAACTGCCTTTTGGATATGGCCGAATATGTAAACTTCACTCATTTCCCTACTTTCTATCTTAGCTGAGAAGAATTCATGGCCATTTTGCTCACGGAAGGCTCTTGCAGGGAGAAACACCAGTAAAATTACAAAACTGAGGTAATCCATGGAGACAAAGGCTTTAGGGCTGCCTTGGATGCCTCTCCCAAGCTGTGTAAAGCAAAGAAAACAGGACCTCACTTAAATACCAGTCTAAGCAAACTGAAACCAGGATCTAAAGCTATAGTTCCAGTTGCATATAATGTCTCCTAGTATAAACAGCTATATAAAAAAAAATAGCTCCTCACTCATCCACTGACCCTCTCATTCCCCTCCGGGAAATCAAGTTGCAAGAAGGAAAGGAAAGGTCTTTCTAGAAATGGTATGACACCTTCAGATCCTTAAAGGCCCTCAGGGTCAGTGTCAGTAACATATTTAATAAGAGTAACAATTTATAGAGCACCTACTATCGTGACAGACATTCTGCACCTCACCATCACAGAAACTCTAAGATAGGAATTATTATCCTCATCTTATAGGACAGGAAATGGAATCAGACCTGAGTATTCTTTTCTATCGAGACCTAGAATATCAACTGATTGATAGTAACAACTATCACAAACACCATAATACTCAGTTTGTTTGATTAGTTCATTGGAATCAGGAAGCTGCTTCTCTAACAGGTTATCAGGACAAGGATGTTGGAAGGACTGTCTAATGGCTTCAGGTCCAGATAGCCTGAGGAACACTCTCCACAGTGGGGACAGTAACGCCGTGCAAATGCACACCTGAGGACCAGGAGCTCAGGATCTCATTCCTCCAGACTAAATTCCACAAGAGGTATCTGGTCAATTTTTGCTCAAAATTACATCCCTTCCACATAATGGGACTTAGTATTTGCTGAATGAAAAATGAATGAGTGAAGTGACAGGCAGCACCATCTTTGTGAGTCCTTTTTCTATTCTTCCATGACTGAACAACTTCCCTTTTGTTAGTCAACAGTTTTTTTTTTAATTTTTTAAACTTACTTCTCATTACCGGGAAATCCTGGTGAGGGGAAATGGGTACAATTCTGGAGCCCTAGTTCACAGAAACCAAATACTCACTTGATTGAGGCTACGGTCATGTGTTGGAGCTGATTCTTGAGATCCTGAAAGTTCAATCCTTCAGGCCTTGGGCAAGCCTTAATCAAATTCAGTACCTGAAGATTCAAATCAGAAAGATTTTAGCAACTACTTTGAATCAGCTCCCCTGTGTAAGCCAGAATCCCTTTATAGGAAAGAAATGAGTCGGGTACTTAGCACCATTAAGGAAGTAACATAATTTACAACTGTCTGTGTCTTGCATGTCTGGAGCCACTCAGCTGTTTACCTGGTTCTGGGCCACAGTGAGGCCATTTGTTGGCATGAAGCTATTCCCACCAAAGTTCCCAGCTTCACCCATTCCTGGATTGCTGATAGATGCTCTCCCTGCTGAGGGCTGAATTAAGAAATAAGTTTACAACATTAGTAAATTCACCAATTTAAACACAGTCCTTGCTCTTTTAAATAGCTTAATAAGTAGTTTACAAAAAACAATTTAAGCAGAGTTTTTTTTTTTTTTTTTTTGGCTGCGCCACACGGCTTGTGGGATCTTAGTTCCCTGACCAGGGATTGAACCCAGGCCATGTGAAAGCGTGGTTAGATTCCTAACCACTGGACTGCCAGGGAATTCCCTAAGCAGAGTTTTCCCAATAACAATTGCTTCCCTTGGAAAGGACAGCTATTATCTAATGAGTATTTCATCGGAAGGTAAAGTCATTCTCTGAAGCATATCATATCAAACAGAGAGAAAGGTACTTCCTGGATCCTCCTTTTCTTTTGTGATGTGACAGGAACCAGAGGAAAAATAGCACTGAGAAGAAAATTACTGGGATCTGCTATAGTGGTATCTAGGATCTGCTATAGTGGTATCTATCTCTGGTGCTTCAATCATGCAAGCATTTACTGAGCGTCAACTAGGCATGAAGCATTACAAGGAGAGAAAAGGAGACATAGTTCTCATCACCCTCTCTTTTCTTCTTTTTTACCACCAAACTTTTAAAAAATAATAGATTATAGTCACTGTTTACATTTCCCAGCACTATTTGGATTCTCTCCAAATATACCTCTGAAACTGTTCTCACCAAACTTACCAATGCTTATCAACCAACACAGCCAGTAATCCCTTTCAGTCCTCATAACACTTGACCTCTCAGAAGCAGACACTGCTGACCACACCCTTCTTGAAATGTACCCCTCCCTAGGCTTCCTGACACCATATTCTTCTGGTTCTCCAATTAAGTTTCAAACTATACCTTCTCAGTATCCCTTCTCAGCCTCTTTGTCTACCTGTCTTCCAAAAAGCTGATAGTTCCCCCAGGATTTCATCCCAGACCTCCTCCGAGGCCACAAATCCTTGTTCCCAACCATCTACTGAAGACTTCCACTTAGCTATCTCACGCACTTCAAAATAAAGTTCACTACTTTCCTCCCCAAACCTGCTTGCCCTGGTATATTCCATTTCTATTAGTAAGTCCAAGCCCAGTGCTGTAGACCTCGGCCATCTTTGAGTCTCCACTCGCTCACCTCCCCCCATCTGTCACCACAGCCCATTAATACAACGTTCAGCGGTTCGAATTGGTCCTCATCACCCCTGGTCTCCTGACTGGTGTCTCAGCTGCAAGTCTCTCCTACTCCAACCAATCCTCCTCACTGCTCCAAGTAATAACTTCTGATCATGTCTCTCCTCCACCTAAAAGCTTTCAGCTGGCTCCCCCTGCTTGTGAAAATAATATAAAACTCCCGGACATTCAAGACCTACCACAACTAGACATCAAAGTCTGTATTTTATTCTTGACCACCCCCTTTCAACACAGGGAATTCTTGCCAGTCACACACATGCCTCTGACACGTTATTCCGTGTCTGGAATGCCCCTCCCCTCAGCTGCCTGGGAAACACTTCTCATGCTTCAAAGCCCAACTTAGTTGTCACTGCCTTTGTGAAGACTTCCCTGACATACCCCAGGCCAAAGTTAGTTGTGTTCTTCCTTCTTGGCTCTCACAGCATTAGGCCCATTCCCTCTCATAGTAGCCATCACACTGTTTGCCTGTCACTTTCCCCCATAAGCCCCTTCAGCTTTGCACAGTGCCTGGTGGGCAGCAGGTGCTCAGTCAATGTTTAATTTATTGAACTGAATAAAGATGACAAAAGATTAAATATGTTAAGTACTCATTACAGGTAAAAGAGCATTGTGGAAGCTCATCAGTGAAATCCCATGCAGTCAAGAGACTCATTCATTCAACAAACGTTCATTAGGACTTCCCTGGTGGCGCAGTGGTTAAGAATCCACCTGCCAGTGCAGGGGACACGGGTTTGAGCCCTGGTCCGGGAAGATCCCACATGCCGCAGAGCAACTAAGCCCGCGGGCCACAGCTACTGAGCCTGCGCTCTAGTGCACCTGTGCCACAACTACTGAAGCCCGCGCGCCTAGAGCCTGTGCTCCGCAACAAGAGAAGCCACCACAGTGAGAAGCCCACGCACCGCAACGAAGAGTAGCCCTCGCTCGCCGCAACTAGAGAAAGCCCGCGCACAGCAAGGAAGACCCAACGCAGACAAAAAAAAAAAAAAAAAAAAAAGTTCATTAAATGCCAATGCTTCGAGGTCATTAAAAAAAAAATACCAAAATTCAGTCATGGTCTCTTGTTTTCAAGCTAGATGCCTTCACATTGCTTGCTGGTGAAACAGAAGTCCTATTTTATGATCCAGTAATACTGAACTGAACGCTATTTCTTCCCGGGATACCTCTGCTGAAATGACCTCATGTTCTGCTTCAGGTGCGCCCCTGCTCCCGTATGTGTATTTTAAGACTTGGTTTAGGCATCACCTCCTCCAGGAGGCCCTTCTTGATGTCCAGGTCAGGACAGGAAACTCTTCTCTGTGGTTCCACAGCACCCTGCAGTTGCCACTCCTCACTGCTTTCACTGCTTAAGTGATCTGAACCCTCAACGCTTAAGGCAAACTCTTTGAGGGAAAGGATTATTTTATTTACTCCTCAATATAACTGTCTATACTCACAGCTTCCACCCATCCTCACTTTAAAACCATTTTTATCATAGAACATTTGATACATATGTATAGGTTATGAAGTACAGTCATAAAATAAACACCCTAAACTTTCTACCCAGTCCCATTCTTTTTAACCCACATTTCCCCTATCCGCTGCTGAAGCCTCTCTTCTGAAGATCCACGTTTCCAAATCCGACAGACCTCTCTCATCACCTTACTCGACTTCTAGGCAGCATTCTACAGTTGAACTCCACTCCCTCCTTAAAGTACTCTTTTCAGAATATTCTACAGAATCACATTTCCTGATTTTCCTCCTGCCCAACTGGCAACTTCTTTGACTTTCTCTGGCTCCTGCTGTGCCTCCAGACTCCTAAAGGTTAGTGTCTCAGAGCTTAGGTCTCTTACCTCTTAACTCACCAGATATCTCGTCTCATCCGAGGCTTTAAATACCATCCACACAATGACTCCCAACGCTCTCTCTCTACCCCTGACCTCTCCTTTGAGTCCCAGCCTTATACAGTCAACCATCCATTCTGGTCTCCATTTGGGTGTCCGACACGTCGCATTTGCTAAGTCCAGAACAGAACTCTGGATTTTACCCTTCAAACCTGCTAGCTTCATCTAGTTACTCAAGCCCCAAACCTAGGAGTTATTTTTGAACCCTCTCTTTTCTTTATATCCTGTATCTAAACCAAAAAGTCCTGTCAGCTCTACCTTCGAAATGTATTAGAATCCAACCACTTCTTACCCAGCTGCTGCTACCATTCCCCAGAATTACTTCTGTTGCTATTGCTGGTGCCTCATAGTCTACTCTCCACACAGCAGCTGAAGTGAGTTTTTGAAAAGGTAAATCAGACCACATCACTTCCCTAGTCAAAACCTTCTAAAGGTTTAGTGTCAATTAGGAAAAAGTAATCCATACTATGGCCTACAAAGCCCTACACGATCGGGGTCTCGCTCCCTTGCCTACATCCCTGCACCACCTCCCCTGTCATTTGCTTCACTCCAGACAGTCTGGCCTTCTTGCTGGTCTCAAGTATGCCAAGCTTGTTCCAGTCTCATGGCTTCTGACTTTTTATTACCGCTGCTTGGAATGTTCTTCTCTCATTTAAAATTATACCATTCTTATTTCCTCCATCACTGTCTTCTCCTACTCTGCTTAATTTCAGAGTACCTATAACTACCTAAAATTATATTTGTTTTCTTGTTGATGGTCCATTTCTCTCAAGAATATAAATTTGAGGGCAGACACTTTACCCATCTTGTTCACTGCTATATTCCCAGGGCCTAGAATAATGACTGGCATATACTAGGCTCAATAAATTGAATGAATTTATCTTTGTATCCCCAGTGCTTAGCAAAGTGCTTGGCACAGAACAAGATGCAACAGCTCCAGTCCCTCCTACTGTAACCAGTCCTCCACCTTGCCACCGGAATCATCTAAGGGCACTCTAATACTCAGATCAGCAAACCCATTATGTGGTCCTAGATAGACTCGCCAAATTGAATTTGTACCACAGAAAATGTTGAGAAATTTCGATATGAAGCAAGAAATATAATTGCAGGGACAAAATAATGGTGCATAAATTATCCTGTTTAGCCAATAGGTTGGAAGGAAAGCAGCAAAATGCTATCTTAGTTGGGGTTTTTCTCTGAATATGGACTGAAAATCCTGAAGCTAAGAGCTCAGCCGATAATTATGTGTCTACACTTGAAGCTTGTCTTGGCTTCACCCATCCAAGCCACTGGGGTTAGAGGAACTTGTAATTTTGAGAGGAAAGTGTTTCATCAGGAATAAAGTAACACAGCAAAGCTCATGGAGAAAATTTTTTCTGAGGACTGAATGATGCCTTTCTTGTGGCTCAATCTTCAAAATGTCAAGGAAATCAAAGCCAGAGCACAGAAGCGGTTTATGTTTTTTCAGGGAAGAGAAAAAACGACGAGAATGAAGCTGCTCACCTGGCTGTTGGACTTGCTCAGCATCATGTGTGCATTGACTACTTCCAGAATATGTGTGGTGAACTCATTCATATCCTCCAGGGGCATGATCTTAAAGGCTACCAGACTTTTCTTGTTCTATTAAAATAAAGAGAGAAATGTGAACAAAGAATGAGCACATTCAAGTCAATTTCAGGTCAAAACATTGTGGTTCTTTTCTTGGTTATAGTATTTTACTAAATGAGGAAAATGTGTTATATACTGAAAATTTTTAACTCAGAGTTAATCCAAATACAGTCAATGAAATATAGTCAAAAGAACAAAACTAGCACAGAGATGTTCAATGACTTTCCCAAGGTTATACAACCAGAGTCTAGTCTCCAAATCCAGTGTCCGCCTTCTACACCTAATGAATGGCACAGATGGCAACTGTAGGCTGAGATCTTGTTCTTTCTCTACCTTTCTGTTTGTTTTATATTGAGGAAACCCATTATTCCTTTTGAAGAAGAAAATAATGAAATAACTTCAATATAACTCCCATTAAATATAGACTTACTAAGTCTTAAGTATCCTAAACTTAGGCATGACCCCAGAAACTGCTTCATGCAG
The DNA here is from genome assembly GCF_965194805.1 of Balaenoptera borealis. NCBI lineage: Eukaryota > Metazoa > Chordata > Mammalia > Artiodactyla > Balaenopteridae > Balaenoptera > Balaenoptera borealis. The sequence continues at coordinate 172,425,613 of NC_138860.1, read as the reverse complement.
ATACATTTTAACTGTTGTTTTTTTCCTGACTTTACCTGAAAAGATCTCAGATGACCAGCCACTTTCACATATGTTTCTGGAGGAACCACAGTGTTTTCACTGCTGGCATCCTAAACAGAAAAAATACAAACACACCACTTAGGTTTTAGTGATGCTGGTGAAAGCCTCTTCAAAATTTCTAAATTATGTACAGAAAGAGAAAGTTACAAAGTAAGAGCTAAAGGATCCTAATGTAGCACTACCTAGTTTGCCCTGCCTTTTAGAATTTAATTTTTTAAAAATAAAACCAGGAATTAGAATAAAAATATCCAAGTTCTATGTTATGCACATCAAACAACAAGCAAACAATTATGGGACTCTCATTCAGTGCTCTTAGGCACACAACTTTCTGGTGGACATACTTATTGGCATAGCAACTTTACTTTTAGAAATTTAAGAAAATAAAGAACATGTATTAAGATTTAGCTTTAATATGGTCAACTAATCTATGACAAAGGAGACAAGGATATACAATAGAGGAAAGACAGTCACTTCAATAAGTGGTGCTGGGAAAACTGCACAGCTTCATGTAAAAGAATGAAATTAGAATACTCCCTAACACCATACACAAAAATAAACTCAAAATGGATTAAAGACCTAAATGTAAAGCCAGACACTATAAAACTCTTAGAGGAAAACATAGCAAGAACTCTCTTTGACATAAATCACAGCAAGATCTTTTTTGATCCACCTCCTAGAGTTATGGAAATAAAAACAAAAATAAACAAATGGGACCTAATGAAACTTAAAAGCTTTTGCAAAGCAAAGGAAACTACAAACAAGACGAAAAGACAACCCTCAGAATGGGAGAAAATATTTGCAAATGAATCAACGGACAAAGGATTAATCTCCAAAATATATAAACAGGTCATGCAGCTTGATATTAAAAGAACAAACAACCCAATCAAAAAATGGGCAGAAGACCTAAATAGACATTTCTCCAAAGATGACATACAGATGGCCAAGAAGCACATGAAAAGCTGCTCAACATCACTAATTATTAGAGAAATGCAAATCAAAACTACAATGAGGCATCACTTCACACCAGTTAGAATGGGCATCATAAGAAAATCTACAAACAACAAATGCTGGAGAGGGTGTGGAGAAAAGGGAACCCTCTTGCACTATTGGTTGGAATGTAAAGTGATACAGCCACTATGGAGAACAGTACGGAAGTTCCTTAAAAAACTAAAAATAGAATTACCATATGACCCAGCAATCCCACTACTGGGCATATACCCTGAGAAGACCATAATTCAAAGACACATGCACCCCAATGTTCATTGCAGCACTATTTACAATAGCCAGGTCATGCAAGCAACCTAAATGCCCACAGACAGACGAATGGATAAAGAAGATGTGGTACATATATACAATGGAATATTACTCAGCCATAAAAAGGAACGAAATTGGGTCATGTGTAGAGATGTAGATATTAACGCGTATATGTGGAACCTAGAAAAATGGTACAGATGAACCGGTTTGCAGGGCAGAAATTGAGACACAGATATAGACAACAAACATATGGACACCAAGGGGGGAAAGTGGCGGGGGGTGGGGGTGGTGGTGTGATGAATTGGGCGATTGGGATTGACATGTATACACTGATGTGTATAAAATGGATAACTAATAAGAACCTGCTATATAAAAAAATAAAATAAAATTCAAAAATTCAAAAAAAAAAAGATTTCGCTTTAAGAGTATTCATCACAGCATAGTTTTGAATACTAAAACATTTTAAACAACCTACATATCCAACAAAAGGTGCACATTCGTATAATGGGTTAGTTTATACTGTTGCAAATGATAATGCAGAATACTATTCATTGTCTGGAAAGACCTGCTGTGACTCATGGAAAAAAGCTTATTTCCCACATGGGGAAACATATACATCAAAACGTTAACAAAAGTTAACTTGGATAATTATAAATGATTTTAATATTTCTTTTTGGGTTTTCTAGACTATGTACCTATTATTTATAAGAAAAATACATAAGCTGACTCAAAGTTCTTTTTGATTATAAAATACATGACGATAAAAAAACTAGAATATAGAATCTATGTGTTTAAAAATAAAAAACACCCCAATTCCCATTATCTGGAGATTATCAACTATTTGCATTTCACTCTACCTATTATTTTACATAGCTGTATCTATACCACAGATAAAACTTTGTATTCTCTCAAAGAACATTTTAAAACAACTTGGAACTAACACAACATTGTAAATCAACTATACTGCAATAAAAATTAAAAACAAACAAACACTTGCAAAAAGTAAAGCTGGATCTATACTTCTCTCCTTTTACCAAAATACATCATTTAATTATAAAAAGACTTAATCATATATAGAGATATAAAAAGAAACCACAGAAATTATAGAAGGAAACATGAATTGAAAAATAATCTGAAACGAGGAAAAGCTTTTCAAAGTCAAAAGACAAACTAGAGAAATCATATAATTATGATAAGAGGTTACTATTTTTCAGGCTCTTGCAAACAAAAATAAATAACCAAACACTCCTGGGGAATCAAAGGACTTAGACAACTATAAATCCCCCCACAAATTAATATTGAATAAAGTTAAAAAAAAAAATCCAATCTCACTAAAACCAAAGAATCACACATAAAAAGTGAGAAAATTCTCAATGACAAGACTATTTTTAAACTATGATACAAAAATTTAACACTCATAAAACCTACAGTTAGGGTGTGGAGAACTAACGGAGAACTCTCATGCACAAAGTAAATTGGTACCTTTATGGAAGGGAATAAAAAATGTAAAAACGTAAATGTAAGATTAACCAAAAAAGAAAGTAGGAACATGTAATATGTGTATGTCCTCCAGAAAACCTAGTTTAAATTAATCTTAAGGAGATTATCTCAATCATGCAGACATGTACACAAAGATACTCACCGCTGCATTGTCTATAATAACAAACGATGGAAATAAGCTAAATGTTTCCTGACTGGGTCTATAAGTAAGGGGTGATATATCCTTATGATGGAATAGGCAGTCACCAAAATTGATGATGTAAATCTGTATTTATTGACATTAAGAAATCAGTTCCACTACGTAGTTTTGAGCGAAAAGAGCAGATTACAGAGCAGTTGCATATCATATTATCCTTTAGGTAAAACTGTAAGCATACATCTCATAAATGTACAGATATGCAGAGAGAAACGTCTGAAAGGGTATTTCCCAAAATGTGTTGTAACAGTAGTCATCTTTGGGATGTGGGGTTTCAGGGGATCTTTAAATGTTTATAAGTGAGCACCATACATTTTGCATGAGCATGCAGTATTAGGCATCTCTAGTAACTACCTTCCCCCTCGATGGCAGGGACTGTGTCTTTTGCATTCTTTGTCTACCTGGAACCAAGCAGTCTGGTTCAGAATCAGTACTCCAATAATAACTGTTGAATGAATTCTCCTGTATTTTTCTGAGGTGCAAAAAATAAAGAATGCATAACTATCAAGTTAATTCTTCACAAACGACTTGTGGTTTTTGAAGTGAAAATAGCATACAAAGTATGCATTATCCAAATGTTCTATAAGGAATGTATTTTAAAAACAACATTAAAAAACCAAGAGGCCTTCTGCCCAATTAAAAAATAAAAAGGGGGCTTCCCTGGTGGCATAGTGGTTAAGAATCTGCCTGCCAATGTAGGTGACACAGGTTCGATCCCTGGCCCAGGAAGATCCCACATGCTGCGGAGCCACTAAGCCCGTGCACCACAACTACTGAGCCTGTGCTCTAGAGCCCATGAGCCACAACTACTGAGCCCACATGCCACAGCTACTGAATCCCGCGTGCCTAGAGCCCGTGCTCTGCAACAAGAGAAGCCACGACATGAGAAACCTGCGCATCACAACAAAGAGCAGCCCCCGCTCGCCGCAACTAGATAAAGCCCGCGCACAGCAACAAAGACCCAACACAGCCAAATAAATAAATAAATAAATAAATCTTAAAAAATAAATAAAATAATTTAAAAAAATAAAAAGGGTAAAAAGAATATATTTTCTTTACGTCTATTTTCTCCATGTTTATACACACACTCATATACATGTTGCTCTGCAAAAATGGGGCCACACCATGCATACTACCTTTAACATGCTCTTTTCCTCTCAACAATTTATGGTAAACACTCCTTTGTGACAATACATACATTTCTACATCATTTGCAGTATTTAAAAAAATATACCATGATTTAATTAATAATATCCTATTGCTAACATTGAGATTCCTTTTAGTTTTCCATTATTATAAATAATGTGATGATCAACAATCTTACAACTGAATCTTTGCGTGTATCTTTAATTATTCCTTAATGTAAATTTCTGGCAGTGGAGTGCTAGGTCAACATTTCTGTGATGATTTTGATCATTGGCTGATTTTTGAGAAAGGTGATACTCATAACATCAAGGTAGGATGGTATCCACTTCCCCAAACAGTGACAAATCACTCCATAAATTAAGCGCCTACTGCTCTCAATAGAAGTGGACATTGCCATTCTCTTTTCTCCTTTGCCAATTTAATAAGTTAAAATGGTATCTTAATGTTTAGTAAACTTGCTTTTCTTATTGGTGTTGCAATTTGTATTTCATCTATTATGAATTACTTGTGCATTTCTTTGCCCATTTTCCTAAGGTGTGGTTGCTTTTTCCTTTTTGCTTTGTAAGAACTTTCAATAATCGAAAATTTAAAATGTTTGTAATATTTTGCAAAAAATTTTCCCACTAATTTAAATATTTACTCAGGGCCCACTATGTAACTGGCACTGTTCTAGGTGCTAGGGATACAGTGCCAACATAAAAATCCTTGTTCTCACAGAGTTTACGTTCTAGTGTGTCCTGTTACCTGCCCTTTGTTTATAGTATTTTGGGAAGTTTAAAAGATTTAAAATTTTTTATGACATCAAATGTATTGGTCTTTCATGTTAGGGTTTCTGCCTTCGATGTCTTGCTTATGTTTTATTTTTATAATAAGATCCGCCTTTAAAAAGTAAGACTAAAAAAGTTCAACATCTCCAAAGTCCCGAAGTAACCCCACCCTGATTCAAAAACAACTACTTACATCTGTGTCAACCCACTGGCGAACATCCATGGGTGCAGCCGTCATGTCATCTATTTTGTAAACAATGTTGGTTGCAGCCTTCTCTGCATTTCTGATTATCCCCACAATAGTGACCTAGACCAGAAGAAAAAAAAATTTGGTTTTCTTGGAAACCAAAGCAACACTTATGTATTTTTTTAAAAATATTTATTTATTTATTTATTTGGCTGCACTGGGTCTTAGTTGTGGCACGTGGGATCTTTGTTGCAGCATGCAGGATCTTTAGTTGTGGCATGTATGTTCTTAGTTGCGGCATGCAGGATCTAGTTCCCTGACCAGGGATTGAACCTGGGCCCCCTGCATTGGGAGCGTGGAATCTTAACCACTGGACCACCAGGGAAGTCCCTATGTATTTTTTTTCATAAATTTATTTATTTATTTATTTATTTTAGGCTGCATCGGGTCTTCGTTGCTGTGCGCAGGCTCTCTCTAGTTGCAGTGAGCAGGGGCTACTCTTTGTTGCAGTGCGCGGGCTTCTCATTGCAGTGGCTTCTCTCGTTGCGGAGCATGGGCTCTAGGCGCACGGGCTTCAGTAGTTGTGGCTCGCGGGCTCTAGAGCGCAGGCTCAGTAGTTGTGGCGCACAGGCTTAGCTGCTCCACAGCATGTGGGATCTTCTCAGACCAGGGCTCGAACCCGTGTCCCCTGCATTGAGGCGGATTCTTAACCACTGCGCCACCAGGGAAGTCCCCTATGTATTTTTAAATGATGTTAGTTTTATCTCATTCTTCATTCCTATGATTAAGTGACTCTTCCACAAATTATTTTTACTTACCTGTGAAATCTCAACATTTCCAATTTTGAACACTTCATCAACCAGAGTAGCAGAAAGCAGCTGAGATATGGTACAGGGTACAATATGCTGAGCTCGGGCCCTCTGAAAAAAAAGTATGCATACATTCAATTAAGAAAATAATAACTACTGTTCATTTAGCACCTGCTATGTGCCAAGCACTTTACATATATTATAACATTGAATCTTCAAAATGCACCTCATTATCCCTACTTCACAGAGATGAACGCCGAGGTTATATAGCTAACAAATGCCACACTTTAGATTTCAAACCCAGGCTTGTCTGACTCCAAAGCTCCTGACGAATGGATAAGTTTGTGCAGTACTAGGGATCACCAAAATGAGTAGGCCAGAGTGCAAACAGCATAAGGAAGATGACCTGCTTCTGGAACAGACTTTTAAAAGGAAACCCCACCTTTAGGAGCTGGTTTTTTATCACAGATGAGATGGTACTCAGAAGGGGTTTGAGAGATGGCCAGCAGAGACAGAACATTGGAATTGTTCTAACTCTCATGATAAAATATAACAGAAAGTTAGAGGTATACCTTTAGGATAGATGTTCTGACAATCAAATGTGAGTATGGGGAAAATGGGATAAGGGCTTGGCCACACTGGACATCTTAAAGGAAAGGGGCAGGAGGTGATGGGCAGAAGAGGACACCCAAATCACATCCAGAAGCAGCCTAACACCAGCATAAATTCTTATTTTTGCCTACCGCTGGGCAGAGGTTGTTTGGGGGACATAAAGATGAGTAAAATGGAATAGGATTTGCCTTCAACATACTCCTAACTTAGGGGAGGTAAAAATGTAAATAACGAGCCTGATCTTGATACACTATAGAATGAGATGCTCTATGTAGGATCTCGGAAATATTTTTGGCACTTTCAAGAAGAGGGAGCATTTAGGCTGGACCCTGAAGCACAAGAATTTTGACAGTGAAAAAATAGTGGGTAAGGAATATGCATTATAGGCTGAGGGCAAACATGCACTCTCATAGACTCTTAGAGGGACCATGTACAAGATGGAAAAAGCATGGTGGATTAAAGATTACGGTTCTTCCTGTTGGAGATCAACAGGATGTAACCCAGTAACTGTTCCACATGTAAGACTGAACATAGTAGACTCTTGGTCTTCATGGATTTAGCAGTTGAAGCTTATCCCTGAAGGTCCATGATACTAGCAACATTTCACTTTGCTGAAGCATAATTTTGAATGGTGAGTATTGCCAGGATGGTAGAAAGTAAGCCCAGCCAACTACCAGCACACATGTCACAACAGGCAGCAGCCAAGCTTGAGGGTAAAGATGATGGCTCTACCACTCAGGAGCAGTGTGCTCTTGGTCACATTTCTCTATTCATCTGTACCTCAGTTTCCTCATCTATAAAACTAGGAATAATAAAATCATTAAAAATCATTATGAAAATTAAATATATGGTGAAGTACCTAGAATAACTGGCACACTGTAAGCACTCAATAAACATTAGGAATTATTAGGTCAGCTATTGTTCCTCACTCTTTATATCTGCAATAGCTTTTAACAAGGATGTAAAGGAATCAACTGTGTTTTTCAATTTTACTTCATAGTATTTTATAAGTGAAGTTATATGCTATATTAGTATTTATATATTTAAAATTTGCTGAGGTCCCAGGATTTAGCTCTCATAATCTACTATATTGTTTTCACCTATCACACCTGAGATTTTCGCTGTATCTTCAGCATAAGAAAACTAAGAGCTACTGTGGTAACAGCAGCAAGAATATTGGCTTTGGAGCCAGAAAGTCCTATAGACCTGTGTTCAAATCCCAGCTCCACAGCCCTGGACACACCACCACCTATTCTATAAAATAAGGATATCTACCTTTTGAGTTGTAAATGAAATATATAATGTATATGAAAATGCTAATCCCAAGCTCCACATGTAGTAGGTATTCAATAAGTATTATTACTCCTCAGGGAAAAAAGTTACAGATGGGTAATTATTGAGGTGTTAGTAAATACCTTCAAATTCATCTCAAATCACAGCGAGTTCTTGTTTTTTAATGAGCACCTATTATGTGCCAGGAACTGATCACAAAGAGTTTCCAGTTTGTTCCAAACAGATTCACAGAGAGGGTGTCAGCACAAGTACTGATGTGTTTAATTTCAAAAAAATTCTTTTCTAGCTGACTATGAACCACTGGCTACTCTGACAGTACTATAAAAAAACCACCATTTTTAAAGGCAAAATACGGTCAGTGTTAGAAATTTCACATGATTCAATCAAATATAACAGGTTTATAGTCGACAGGAAACATTTTAGATAGAGTGTTTATCTAATTTACTGTGGAAAAGGCACTAGATTTAAACATAAAAAGACCTGGGTTTGAAACTCCAGTTTATAACCATCATTGTTCTCCGAAAAGCAATCTTAATACACAGCCCCAGGTAGGGATACTGAGATTAAGAATTCTAACAACCAGAATGAAGAAAAATAGTTAAGATAAAGGAGAAAAGATGAGAACCAATGATCTATCTTTTGTTTTTTCCTTTACAGCCTCAAGGAAGACAAAGTTAGAGGACTTGGAGTCCCCTCTGGTCTTCCTGGGAAAAAGAAAATTACAATAGACAGAAGGTGCTCATCAGATTTTGGATTTGTGCAGCATCATGTGTGGACTGTCTAACTAGCTATGCAAGCTCAGGTGTCCCTTAATCTCCCTGAGTCTCTGTTGTGCAATGCAGTAAATAATAAATAACTCACAGGATTATATAAAATAATCATATGGAAAATATAAAGCAATGCCCAAATGTATGGGAATTATCAATGGATTTTTTCCCACTGACACATCCTTGTGGATTAACAGTTTAGGTAAAAGCTGATCAACCTGGACATAAAACACAGAACCTACTAATACTGAGTCTTAACACCAAATCCTGTATTTTTTAAAGGATGAAATCAACAGCAGCTATTAAATTGAAACTCATTTCTGAAAGAGTGAATAACAAGCATTTGGACAGCTTTTTACAGATCACTTTCCTATACATTACCTCATTTATCAATTCTCAGAACCACCCTGGGACATGAGTAGTACTAGTACTATTATCAGATGAGAAAAATCAAGGGCCACCAAAACCAACGGTGCAAGCTGCTTCGCTAAACTCACACCACCAGTTAAAAGGCAAAGTTGATTCTGGACACCATGTATTCTGGCTCCAATGCTCAGGTTCTTTTTAATAATACTCTCTGCGACTATTTACTGAAAGCAACTCTGGGGCAGGTGTAATTATATATATCATAATATTAAGTCTCACAACAACCTTGTAAGGTATGTTATTAATCCCATTTAGTAGGTGCCAAACAGATTTCCAAGAAGGTATCATTTGTCCAATGATACCCTGCAAGGAGTGTCAGAGCAATGGTGGATCATAGATCCACTAGACTTCAAAGACCATGTTCTTTCCACCGCATTAGAGCACCTCATTACATTTCATTTAAAAACGACTTCCAATACATGAAGAATGTAAGCTAGGCTCTACAAACAAGTTCACTTTTCCCACAAGGTTGATTCATTAGTTCTATTAGTAAATTTCAAAATAAAGCCAAGGAAACAATGGATGCAAAATTAGGGGAATTTCATTTTTCAAAATTACAGCACTCAATTATAAGATTCGGTAAGATAATAATTGACAATTATCGTTATCAGCTCAAGTTTAACATCCTTCCTCCATCGCATAAATTTTCTCTCACAGATGAGTCAGTAGCTTCCGGACAGTATAAGATAAAACGAAGTACGCTTTCAACCTACAGATTTCTTTTCGGCCTGGGAAGGTGTCGGTGATCCAAAGCCCCCAGGGGACTGTGTGTAGCCTCCGGCTCCCCCAAAAGAGGAACTGCTATAGCTTTCAAATCCACCTGGTTTTAAACAACAGCGGTATTAATACCTGTTCCGCCCTCCAAGCCTCTGAAAAATCCACAGGACCCCCCAGACTTCACCCTAGCCACTTCCAGCGTCTCCCTAACCTTCCCCCGACCCCGCACGCCCCCGCGGCCGGCCCCCGCCCCTCCCCCACCCCCGCCGCCACAGGCCTCTCCCACCCAGCCCCTTGCTAAATCCTTCTTGCGAGTCTCATAATCCGCCCCACTCATCATTACTGGTCCACATCTTCGTCACGATTCCCTCAGGAAAGAGTTCCAGAAGGTTCCGGCCTGGTGGGTTCCCCTAACCGCCTCCGAACGCTGCGGCGGCCGCTCCGCTATATCTACTTTTCGCAGGAGCCACAAACTCCTTCCCGCGAAAGACGGAGCCAGTCAGCAGCCAGAACTCTTCTCGCTTCAGCCAATCAGTGCTCACGAATCTTACGCCTTTTCCCGTCTTCTCCAGCCGCGTTCCTGAAAATGCGCACTCTGCTCCCGGGAGGGTCGGAAGCCTCTGCGGCCATCGTTACTAAGGGCAAAATAGACTACGCAAGCGGAAGTGAGGCTGAGGGACGCTGTGATAGGACGGTGTCTCAAAAAAATAACTAACGCATCTCAGGCCGTGTAATCCCACCCCCGTGACACCGTACATCACTTCCTTTGTACGGCCTCCTCCTGTTCCCGCCAAACTCTTACCAAGCGACGCGTTAATCTAAAGGGTTGTAGTAGAATTCCTGCTTCCGCATCTGGGCCTGGCGATCACGCAGCATTTGCGCACCCGGGGAAGTCACCGTAGTGGCTTCACGGCACCTCGTGGAGTTGCATGTTCTTTTCCTTAAAAAGCCAAGTTCAGTTTTTTATTGCCACCTCCTCGTCCTGATTTTCCCCAGTGAGGCTATGAGAAACCTACACTGTCTTTCCCAGGATGGCAGAAGATCTGAGAATGACATCCACCCAACCTGTTCCTCACCCCGCTCTAATCCAGTTTCGCATCCTCAGTTGCTTCAAGTATTCTTCATATAACACAGTTGTGTCTCTACTATAGAGAGTGGAACACGTCTGTCAGTTCTTTGCTCTAAATACTATTATATTGTTAGGACTCCTCCTCCCTCCTCCAATTAATTTATTAAAAAAATATTTATTGATGTCTCTTTTGTTCCCAGCTCAGTGCTGGCCACTAGGATTCAATGGTAAATAAGATAGACATGGTCCCGGGCTTTGGGGCCATTGTATTTCCTTTTGCTAAAACTGCAAGCACTGTTTTTTGTTTTGGCTGCGTTGGGTCTTTGTTGCTGCTGCGCGGGCTTTCTCTAGTTGCGGCGAGTGGGGGCTACTCTTCGTTGTGGTGCTCGGGCTTCTCGTTGCGGTGGCTTCTCTTGCTGCGGAGCACCGGCTCTAGGCGCGCGGGCTCAGTAGCTCCACGACATGTGGGATCTTCCTGGACCAAGGATCGAACCTGTGTCCCCTGCATTGGTAGACAGATTATTAACCACTGTGCCACCAGGGCAGTCCCTCAGACACTGTCTTAAATATTTTACATTAATTAACTCAGTCCTGTGAGGTAGGTAAATACTGCTGTTGTCCCCACTTTACAGATGAGAAAACTGAAGCTAAGTTGTGGGAGTCTGTATTGAAGCCCAGGAAGTCTGATTCTATCAACCAGTGTAGTTAGTATACCTTCTTGAACATCCTAGAACTGGGGCACAAACTCACATGACTACTGGGGTCAGGCGGGAAAACTGTAAATATAGTGGATTGGATAATAGAGGGGAATTTTTTTTTTAATTGAAGTATAGTTGATTTACAATTGTGTTATTTTCCGGTGTACAGCAAAGTGATTCAGATATATATATATATATATATATATACATATATATATATATATATGTTCTTTTTCCTTATAAGTTGTTTTTTAAAATTTAATTTAATTAATTTTTTTATACAGCAGGTTCTTATTAGTTATCCATTTTATACATATTACTGTATACATGTCAATCCCAATCTCCCAATTCATCACACCACCCCCCCCAACCCCCCTGTGGCTTTCCCCCCTTGGTGTCCATACGTTTGTTCTCTACATCTGTGTCTCAGTTTCTGCCCTGCAAACCGGTTCATCTATACCATTTTTCTAGGTTCCACGTATACGCGTTAATATACGATACTTGTTTTTCTCTTTCTGACTTACTTGACTCTGTATGACAGTCTCTAGATCCATCCACATCTCTACACATGACCCAATTTCGTTCCTTTTTATGGCTGAGTAATATTCCATAGTATATATGTACCACATCTTCTTTACCCATTCGTCTGTCTATGGGCATTTAGGTTGCTTCCATGACCTGGCTGTTGTAAATAGTGCTGCAATGAACACTGGGGTGCATGTGTCTTTTTGAATTATGGTTTTCTCTGGGTATATGCCCAGTAGTGGGATTGATGGGTCATATGGTAATTCTATTTTTAGTTTTTTAAGGAACCTCCATACTGTTCTCCATAGTGGCTATATCAATTTATATTCCCACCAACAGTGCAAGAGGGCTCCCTTTTCTCCACACCCTCTCCAGCATTTGTTGTTTGTAGATTTTCTGATGATGCCCATTCTAAGTGGTGTGAGGTGATACCTCATTGTAGTTTTGATTTGCATTTCTCTAATAATTAGTGATGTTGAGCAGCTTTTCATGTGCTTCTTGGCCATCTGTATGTCTTCTTTGGAGAAATGTCTATTTAGGTCTTCTGCCCATTTTTGGATTGGGTTGTTTTTTTAATATTGAGTTGCATGAGCTGTTTATATATTTTGGAGATTAATCTTTTGTCCGTTGATTCGTTTGCAAATATTTTCTCCCATTCTGAGGGTTGTCTTTTCGTCTTGTTTGTAGTTTCCTTTGCTTTGCAAAAGCTTTTAAGTTTCATTAGGTCCCATTTGTTTATTTTTGACTAGTGTCAGGCAGGAAAGCTGTAAATATAGTGGATTGGATAATGGAGGGGAATTTTTAAAACTTTTTTCTCCACAGTAAGAAAAGCAACCACACAAGCATAATGGTAAATAGCAACTGACATAAAGAATATGGGCTCAGTGTTGCCAGGTCATCTTAAGTTTTTTTAGCAGGTACCAGAAGCCTGCATTTTTCTGTAAAAATTTCAGGATTTTGTTTATAAGTAAATTTAAAAATTAAAAGGGACTTCCCTGGTGGCGCAGTGGTTAAGAATCCGCCTGCCAATGCAGGGGACATGGGTTCGAGCCCTGGTCCGGGAAGATCCCACATGCTGTGGAGCAACTAAGCCCGTGCGCCACAACTACTGAGGCCGTGTGCCACAGCTACTGAAGCCCATGCACCTAGAGCCCATGCTCCACAACAAGAGAAGCCACTGCAATGAGAAGCCCGAGCACCACAATGAAGAGTAGCCCCGCTTGCTGCAACTAGAGGAAGCCCGTGTGCAGCAACAAAGAAACAAAGCAGCCAAAAAAAAAAAAAGCAACAACAACAAACAAAAAATTAAAAAATGCTATGTAGGCCAAAGAAAAGGTATCTGTGGGCCAGATGTTGCTTGTGTGCCATTTCTTTCCTACGTAAATTCTGTTTACGTCCAAATCATTGCTGAGAAATAAACAAGATACAGCCAAGAAGAAAAGTCATATCAAGATAACATTATTATATTAAGCCTAAGGTGATTGAAACTTTCATAGTCTGACAAGTAAGAGCATATGTATGATATGTAGGATAATATGTTTGCAATTAAGAGTAATTGGGAAATTTAAGATGTGGGTTCACTTGGAGTAGTCAGCCTCAACTAGTTATAAATTCAGCTGAGAGGATCATACTTTTAAAAATAAATAAAATGAAATATGAGTATATTAAAATATAACAATGCAAAACGTCAAACTAAGGTTTTTGCAAATCTTTTCAAAAGCTTGATGATCTGATAAGTTGAGCAGAGGACTCAGTATTCAATTAGCACTAAAATGATTAGTATTTACCTTTTGTTTTGGGAGGGGCAGTGAATTCGTCTCTCAAGGTTTAGTTTTATCAAGTTGAAGTCTTCCTGTCACATAGAAGGGATTTCTGAGAAGTCTTCCGTTTCCCTCTCCAGGTAGACTGCTATCAGGGAAACCCACAGCAAGACTGAGAAAAGGAGAAATCACCCTTTAAAAGCAATCTGGTGACACATCCATTAGGATGGCTACTATTTTAAAAATGGAAAACAAGTGTTGGTGGGGACATGGAGAAATTGGAAACTTTGTGCACTGTTATTGGGAAGGCAAAATAGTGCAGCCACTATGAAATACGGTATGGCAGTTCCTCAAAAAATTGAAAACAGAATCATCATATGATCCAGCAGTTCCATTTCTGGGTATCTACCCCAAAGAACTGAAAGCAGGGACTCAGTTACTTGGACACCCATGTTCATAGCAGCGTTATTCACAAAAGCCAAAAGGTGGAAGCAAACCAAGTATCTATTGACAGATGAATCAATAAACAAAACTTATGGGACATACAATGGAATATTATTCAGCTTTTAAAAAAGGAAAGAAATTCTGATACGTGCTAAAATATGGATGAACCTTGAAGACGTTATGCTAAGTGAAATAAGCCAGTCACAAAGGACAAATATTGTATGATTCCACTTATATGAGGTACATAGAATAGTCAAATTCATAGGGACAGGAAGTAGAATAGTGGTTACTAGGGGCTGGAGAAAAGGAAGAATGGGGAGTTATCATTTAATGGGTATGGTTTCCACTCGGAAAGATTAAAAATTTCCCTACTTCCCTGGTAGCAGAGTGGTTAAGAATCTGCCTGCCAACGCAGGGGACACGGGTTCGAGCCCTGGTCTGGGAAGATCCCACATGCTGCAGAGCAACTAAACCTGTGCACCATAACTACTGAGCCTGCGCTCTAGAGCCTGTGAGCCACAACTACTGAAGCCAGTGCACCTAGAGCCCGTGCTCCGCAACAAAAGAAGCCACCGCAATGAAAAGCACGCGCACCGCAAGGAAGAGTAGCCCCCGCTCGCCAAAAAGCCCACACGCAGCAACGAAGACCCAAAGCAGCCAAAAATAAATAAATAAATTAATTAATTAGAAAAAAAAAGTTCGGGCGATAGATAGCGGTGATGGTTGCACAACAGGAATGTAGCTAATGCCACAGAACTGTACTTGAAAATGGTAAAAAGGTAAATTTTATGTTGTTTGTATTTTAACACAAAAATGTTTTTAAATCCACCCTGGGGTTTATTGAGTATATGCCACAGGCCAGAAACGTGCATTATCTCTGCTGAATTCTTCATATGCATTATCTCCCAAAGTTTTTGACCTGCCATTTAAACCTCCAAGTTCATTTTGCCTCCACATTATAAATACACATATTTTAATCAGAATGGTCTCAACATTGATGAATTTTCATTTAGACTTAATTTCCTGTTCAATTTTTTGTGTAGTGAGATTTAGCCATTTCTAATTTTTCCATTTTCAATTTTGCAGAAATCACTGTGAATCAATTCTTTCCTGGGCAAACTTTACAATGAGGTTTAAATTCATCATTCAAATTTGATCCATACCAAATTTTACTGGTTTTTCACATCTGCCACTATAGTTTCATGGGTGCTCATTTCTATCAAGTACAGTTTGATTCAGGGGATTTCTGGTAGTTTTCAATGTTCACAGGATGTGATTCTCCTTTTTTTTTTTTTCCTAAGACAATTTCACTGGATGGAGTAGCTATTTTCAGTTTTATATTGTACTGATTATTTCCACCAGTAATAATCATTATGAATTGGATAATACTGATAGAATTCTTTTAATATCAAAGAGGCTTTTATAAGTGGTGCAGAACACTATTTGTTTAATGCTCAATTTTTTAACTCTTATAGGTAATAATCCTTGAAATCAATCTTTTGGGTATTTAAACATTGTTTACAAACTTAAATATCCTTAAATTTTTAAACTGCAATTAAAGTGCTAGTATGGCTGGCTGATTCTTATGGATACTTCAAATATCTTAAAGAGCAGACAAAATACAAAAATGATAATTGTGAAGTTAATGAAGTTGAAGTTTCAGGGCCCTTTGCTTGCACAGCCTCTTCCAAAGCCCTTCTTTTGTTTAGATACCTCTTTACTTTAATACCTTACTTTGCATTCTTTCTCTTAAATAGGGCTACACAAATTGTTTAAGCCTCAGGTCCAACAAAATCTGGTGCCTCCTGTCTCCTGCTTCCTTGGATCATTGCTTTATTTATTTTGTTATCATCCTGTGGTTTCTGTAGTATTATTCTTGGCTTTCAAACATTCAATCAGACTGAAAAGAAAAAGAAATGTCATTTTAATCCAGTTGAGGTTATTGGATCTGGGTCTTCAATCAATTTATTCTTAGTCAGGTCTCACGACTTGCTTGTGTGGCCCAAGGGGACTGTCACCAGGCCACAGATGACCAGGCTGAGCTTCCTTTTTGTAATATCTGTTAGACTTTTATTAAAGTCATACCTTTCTCTTAGGTTTTCATTGTTTGCAACCTAATGTCTTTTCTCAAAATCATGGGCTTTCAGTCTCACTTGGGCAGCATTATATAAACTGCTGTCCTGTTTTTTTCTTTTAATTAGTTAATTAATTAATTAATTAATTTATTTATTTTTGGCTGCATTGGGTCTTCGTTGCTGGGCGCAGGCTTTCTCTAGTTGTGGCTGCATTGGGTCTTCGTTGCTGGGCGCAGGCTTTCTCTAGTTGTGGCGAGCGGGGGCTACTCTTTGTTGTGGTGCGTGGGCTTCTCATTGCGGTGGCTTCTCTAGTTGCGGAGCACAGGCTCTAGGCGCTCAGACTTCAGTAGCTGTGGCATGCGGGCTCAGTAGTTGTGGCTCGCGGGCTTATTTGCTCTGTGGCATGTGGGATCATTCCCAGACCAGGGCTCGAACCCGTGTCCCCTGCATTGGCAGGCGGATTCTTAATCACTGCGCCACCAGGGAAGTCCCCTGCTGTCCTGTTTGATACATTGATGGGGACTTTTGCAAGTTTGAAAATTCATGTATTCTTATTGATATATTATTTTGTTATATTCATAGGGCCACCTGAAGACTTCACTTCCTAGAAGAGGAGGAGTAGTCTTTGGTGTTAGCAGGACTCTAGGATGGTTGGCTAATTAGCTCTTGGAGCCCCTTCTTCTTGGTTACTGTGTGTGAGCAGTCCAGCCTGTCAGCCCATCTTGTTCTGCACACAATTCCCATTGTCTGGGACTATTTGACTTCTCACAGGTCTGTGAATTTCTTCTTTACCCAAGTGGGAACTGTACATATGTACACTTTATAAATAGGCATCTAATTAATAAAAGAAGCAAAGTGCCCATGTGTGTTTACTTATGAAAATAAACAAGTTAAACATATCCTGTACTAGTCACAGTCTTGTGTGTTTCAACTACCTTTTCATGTTCTTTTTCTATGTGGACTGTTATCCTGAACTCATGGGCTTTCACAGATGCAACTTCTTCCAAAAACTGTGACAATAACAATAAGAAAATTGTTATCATATTATTATTAATGCTGCAGTTGTCACATCTTGGCCAGTGATGGGTTGGTTCCTTGGGCCTATCAGCGCTAAGGAACCTCATGTTCCTTAAAGCCTTCTGGCTTTCTGGCAGCAGGAGGGCATCCCACCCCATCCAGCCTAAACTTTTTCTTTCCCGAGACACGGCCTCAGTGCTCCTCCTTTGAATGGAGAACGGTACAGGGGGCCGCTGCTGTTAGAGCCCTCTTAGTAGTCACTCAGGAAGGGAAACATTTATCTTTTAAGGTTAGGAGATTACATGTATTTTTCCAATTTAACATAGCATGTTGCTATACCTTACATTTGTTAAGCTGACAGATAAATTGTGGATAGTTTTTTTAATGCCTTGGAGGAAAGGGCATTAGATTGGCAAAGACATAGGATCTGGGTGTGTCTCTGGATTGGGAGGGCAGGATCAAATGTCCTGCTTTATTCACTTCATCTTCACAACAACCAAACGAGGTAAGCACTATTGTCACCCCCATTTTACAGATGAGGAAACTGAGCTTCCCAACCTTTTTTTTTGTTATATGCGCATGTAGAAAATAGTGCTTGTGTGGCACACTGGACTAAACACATGAGGCTGGCAGGGGCCAGAGGTGCAGGAGCTAAAGGGGCACTCATCCCAGTTTGCCCAGGACTTTCCCATTTTTAAAACTAAAGGTTAGGATTTCGCTGGTGGCGCAGTGGTTAAGAATCTGCCTGCTGGGGCTTCCCTGGTGGCGCAGTGGTTAAGAATTCACCTGCAATGCAGGGGACACAGGTTCAAGCCCTGGTCGGGGAAGATCCCACATGCCGCAGAGCAACTAAGCCTGTGCACCACAACTACTGAGCCTGCGCTCTAGAGCCGGCGAGCCATAACTACTGAAGCCTGCACGCCTAGAGCCTGTGCTCTGCAACAAGAGGAGTCACCGCAATGAGAAGCCCACGCACTGCAACAAAGAGTAACCCCTGCTCGAAGCAACTAGAGAAAGCCAGCACACAGCAACGGAAGACCCAATGAAGCCAAAAAGCAAACAAACAAACAAATAAATAAATAAAATAAATTTATTAAAGAAAAAAATAATAAAATTAA
The DNA here is from genome assembly GCF_965194805.1 of Balaenoptera borealis. NCBI lineage: Eukaryota > Metazoa > Chordata > Mammalia > Artiodactyla > Balaenopteridae > Balaenoptera > Balaenoptera borealis. The sequence goes on along the minus strand of NC_138860.1, from coordinate 172,407,173 downwards.
AAAAAAAAAAAAGAATCTGCTTGCCAATGCAGGGGACACGGGTTTGAGCCCTGGTCTGGGAAGATCCTACGTGCCATGGAGCAACTAAGCCCGTGCGCCACTACTACTGAGCTTGTGCTCTAGAGCCCATGAGCCACAACTACTGAGCCCACGTGCCACAACCACTGAAGCCCGTGCACCTAGAGCCCGTGCACCATGACAAGAGAAGCCACCGCAATGAGAAGCCTGCGCACGACAACAGAGTAGCCCCCGCTCGCTGCAACTAGAGAAAGCCCCGGTGCAGCAACAAAGACCCAAAGCAGCCAAAAATAAATTAAAAAACAAAAGGACACACACTCAAAAAAACTAAAGGTCTCTTGTCCTGGAAACCCCTCCAGTCCCATTCAAACCAAGATGGTTAATGCACCAAGCCCAGCCTGCCTGGCTGACCTGTGGATGAATATCTCCTTGCTCCTGTGAACTTTTAGTGATGCACTGGTGTGCCTGGACATTCCATGTGAGACTCAGTAATCAGCCTGAGGTCACAGAGCTAGCAAAAAGACCAACCGGATTGAATGCAGCTCTATGTGACTCCTGAGCCCAACTCTTTTTTTTTAAATTAATTAATTAATTAATTTATGGCTGCATTAGGTCTTCGTTGCTGCGCGCGGGCTTTCTTTGGTTGCGTCGAGGCCTACTCTTCGTTGTGGTGCGCGGGCTGCTCATTGTGGTGGCTTCTCTTGTTGCGGAGCACAGGCTCTAGGCACGCGGGCTTCAGTAGTTGCAGCACGCGGTCTCAGTAGTTGTGGGTCGTGGGCTGTAGAGCACAGGCTCCATAGTTGTGGTGCTTGGGCTTAGTTGCTCCGCGGCATGTGGAATCTCCCGGACCAGGGCTCGAACCCAAGTCCTCTGTATTGGCAGGCAGATTCTTAACCACTGCACCACCAGGGAAGCCCCCTGAGCCCAGCTCTTAATCATGATGTTCTTTTTCCTGTGCCTCCTTTTTGCCCATCCCCTCACCCTTGTCAGCTCTTCTTTACCTTCAAATGCTTAGTACTTTGATGCTGTTGTCACATTAAACAAACAGAGGTGAAAGGGGCTTATTCTTGTTTTTCTCAAACATATTTGCAATTTTAAAGAGTGTCCAGGGTTCACTGCAGCACTATTTACAATAGCCAAGACATGGAAGCAACCTAAATGTCCATCAACAGATGAATGGATAAAGAAGATGTGGTACGTATATACAATGGAATATTACTCAGACATAGAAAAGAATGAAATAATGCCATTTGCAGCAACATGGATGGACCTAGAGATTATCATACTAAGTGAAGTAAGTCAGAAAGAGAAAGACAAGTATCATATGATACCCCTTATATATGGAATCTAAAAAAAAAAAAAGATACAAATGAACTTATTTATAGAACACAAACAGACTCACATACATAGAAAACAAATTTATGGTTACCAAAGGGGAAAAGGCAGGGAAGGGATAAATTAGGAGTTTGCAATGAACATATATACAGTTCTATATATAAAATAGGTAATCAACAAGGACCTACTGTATAGCACAGGGAACTATACTCAGTATTTTGTAATAAGCTATAAGGGGAAGGAATCTGAATAAGAATATATATATGTATATGTATAACTGAATCACTGTGCTGTACACCTGAAACGAATACAACATTGTAAATCAACTATACTTCAATTTAAAAAAAGACATTTAAGAAGACCTAAATACGTAAAGAAATAGACCAAGTTCATGGGCAGAAAAATTCAATATCATAAAAATATCAAGTTAAGAAGAGTTGGCCTGTAGATTCTATGCAATTTTAATAGAGATTCTCAACAAGGTTAAAAAAAAAAAGGGTGCCCTGGAAGAGGACACGTGCCCAGGAGGACAGATAGAACAGAGATACCTACAAAAGGGTGACAGTGCCTGGTCTGGATGCCTTTTATGAACTTTGGACTTTTCCCCACAGTCATGGGGAGCCACTGAAGGTTTTGAAGCAGAGCAATTACATGATCTTGCTGGCAGACTGAGGGAGAACTGACAGACAGATTGAGGGACTGCCCAAGACTGGAGACAGGGTGATCTGTTAGGAGGCTGGAGAAGCAACCAAGGTAGTAAAGATGTGGGCCTGAATCAAGGCAGAGGGAGTGAGAAAGAGAGGGACAGATAAAACAGAAGTCATAGGAAAGGGGAAGGTTTAAAATGTCTTTAATTTATTAATTTTTTTTCCATCCAATCAGTCTTATTTAGTCCACCATTTATTTATTCAACAAATATATATTTAGTGCCTATTAAGTGCCAAGAGCTATGCTTCCCCTGAACTGACTCTAGTTTTGAAGCTGGGTCACAAGGAGAAATAGATCAGGAACTCAAGAGCAGAAGCAGGCTTCTTCAGTTCATATTTGGCTTTGTGAGTTTGTCAGTTGTGGCCAACTTCAGAATTTCTCTCTGGGATCTTTAAGGATCAACCATTACCAAAAAACCCAGCTTAGAGAAGACACAAATTATATAGTATAATTTGAGGCCCCTCAGGTTTCATCGTTAGATATTCATTCTTTTGGATCAGTCACTGCAGCTGCAAAGGGAAAATTCAATTAATTATTTTATGATCTTTTCACTTCCCTGCTCCAAAATCTTCAGTGGTTCCCCATGACCTATAGGATAAAGTTCAAGGTCCTTGGAATGACATCCAAACTGGGCACCATCACAGTTATAGTTTTAGGTTTATCTGTATGAATCTTACTGAAGCCTATTTCTCTCACAAAACTATAAATTAGTTTTGTTCATCATTGTATCGCCAGCACCTGGCACTGTTCTTGACCTTCTTGGACTAAGCCCTCTGTGGACTTGGACCCCAGGCCAACCACAGCTTCCCAGGAGCTCGGAGGCCAGGAATGGACAAAGGTTCTGGGCACTGAAGGGCTGACCCCCTCATTCCCATCAGGGTATTTGTTTTATATGCATCACTGAGGTTATAGAATTAAAAGGCTACAGCAAAAACGTGAAGAATGCTTGCCTTTATCAGCTTTCATGCCACATGTTTTTCTCCTAAGAGTGATGTGGATTTTCTGGAGATGACAGTTGCCAAGAATCAAATAAGTGCTTTGGGGCAATTTGAAGAAGAGCGGCTGTTTTGTACTTAAGAAAGAATGGTCCCATCCCTTCGAATTTCTCTGCCTCACTTACCTTTTCCGGCAAACCCAGATCCAGCAGGCCAGGCTGAACCCAGGGAGAAGCCATTATCATTTAGGTAACCGGCTCCTGGCAAAGGGCTGAGTGGGGCCTGAAATACCCCCTGGCTCCACTCTGAGCCCTGCTGGGGTACCTTTTTCTTTCTTTCTTTCTTTCTTTTCTGGCCACGCCGCGCAGCTTGTGGGATCCCAGTTCCCTGACCAGGGATCAAACCCGGGCCCCCTGCAGTGGAAGCACGGAGTCCTAACCACTGGACCGCCAGGGAATTCCCGGGGTACCTTTTTCTATTCGTGAAAAGTTACCTTATGGGTTAGTGGTGGTGACAGTGACCAAAAAGCTGTGGTATTTAAAAGAAGTCCTTGCATCCAGCCAAAAGCTGAGTAAGACTCTAGCACCCCTCAGAGGAGTTTACAAGGAGCACCTAGGCTCTCTCAGAGGTCTCCCCCTTGTTCCAATTTCAAGCCTAGTCGTTGCCAGCTCCCTGCTCAGCCCTCAGGGAGCTGCCTGCCCTAGACTCCTTGCCCGCCCTCCTTCCCTACGGGTCCCACGGGTTACCTTCTAAGCTAACCTCGATGTGTCCTAGATACTGTCGAGCAGGTATGAATCAGGCCATAAGCTAAGAAAAGCACACTGCCTTATTTTCATTAAATCAAAAGCAGTTGGTCCCTGAGCCCTCTTCTCTCTGCACTGGCAGAAAATTCATCTTGGTGGTTATTTTGATGCCCTCCTCCTCCTTGGGGTGACCCAGGGCCTGAACACAGATGGCGCTTTAGTCTTTTTCTTTTTAATTGAACTATAGTTGATTTACAATATTGTGTTAGTTTCAGAAGTACCACATAGTGATTTGATTTTTTTTTGCAGATTATATTCCATTATAAGTTATTATAAGATATCGGGTATAATTCTCTGCTAAACAGTAAATCCTTGCTGCTTATCTATTTTATGTACAGTAGTTTGTATCTGTGAATCCCATACTCCTAATTTGTCCCTCCCTGCCCCCTCCCCCCTCCCCCCTTTGGTAACCATAAGTGTGTTTTCTCTGTCTATGAGTCTGTTTCTGTTTTGCATATAGATTCATTTGTATTGTGTTTTAGATTCCACATATAAGTGATATCATATAGTATTTATCTTTTTCTGTCTGACATATTTCACTAAGCATAATATTCTCTAGGTCTATCCATGTTGCTGCAAATGGCAATATTTCATTCTTCTTTATGGCTAATATTCCATTGTAATAGTCCATATATACACCACATCTTCTCAAGCCAATCATCTGTTCATGGGCACTTGGGTTGCTTCCATGTCTTGGCTATTGTAAATAGTGCTGCTATGAACATTGGGGTGCATGTATCTTTTCAAATTAGAGTTTTTGTTTTTTCCAGATATATGCCCAAGAGTGGAATTGCTGGATCATACTGTAGTTCTAAGTTTAGTTTTTTAAGAAACCTCCACACTGTTTTCCATAGTGGCTGCACCAATTTACATTCCTATCAACAGTGTAGGAGGGTTCCCTTTTCCCCACATCCTTTCCAGCATTTATTTTTATTTTAAATTTTATTTATTTGGGCTTCCCTGGTGGCGCAGTGGTTAAGAATCCGCCTGCCAATGCAGGGGACACGGGTTCGAGCCCTGGGCTGGGAAGATCCCACATGCCGCGGAGCAGCTAAGCCTGTGCGCTACAACTACTGAGCCCTCGTGCCACAACTACTGAAGCCTGCGAGCCTAGAGCCCATGTTCCGCAACAAGAGAAGCCACCGCAATGAGAAGGCCGCGCACTGCAACGAAGAATAGCCTCTGCTCGCCCCAACTAGAGAAAGCCCACACGCAGCAACGAAGACCCAAAGCAGCCAAAAATAAATAAATAAATAAATAAATAAATATATTTTTAAAAATTTTTATTTATTTATTTTTGTCTGCATAGGGTCTTTGTTGCTGCGTGCAGGCTTTTCTCTAGTTACAGCGAGCAGGCGCTACTCTTCCTTGTGGTGCGTGGGCTTCTCATTGCGGTGGCTTCTCTTGTTGAGGAACATGGGCTCTAGGCTCGCAGGCTTCAGTAGTTGTGGCACGAGGGCTCAGTAGTTGTGGCTCGCGAGCTCTAGGGTGCAGGCTCAGTAGTTGTGGTGCACAAGCTTAGTTGCTCCGGGGCATGTGGGATCTTCCCAGACCAGGGCTCGAACCCGTGCCCCTGCATTGGCAGGCGGATTCTTAACCACTGCGCCACCAGGGAAGTCCTTATTTGTAGATTTTTTTGTTGATAGCCATTCTGACCAGTGTGAGATGATACCTCATTGAGCTTTAGATTTGCATTTCTCTAATAATTAGTGATGTTGAGCATCTTTTCATGTGCCTGTTAGCCATCTGTGTGTCTTCTTGGAGCTTTAGTCTTTAGTTGTCTATGGATCCTGCTGATATAGTCAGCGACTAGACTTGTACGGTTCTGAGGGGCCAGAGGTTCTGCTGTGACTCTGACCCCAGGGCTTTGCCAGGCTGGGAGCCTTGTTGATTAGTTTGTGTAATGTCCTTTTTTGCTGAATGTAAGCTCCATGAGAGTAGAGGCTTTGTTTTGCTCACCTCTGTGTCCCTAGGGCCTAGAAGCTAATAGATTTTGGATATTTATTGAACCCAAGTAAATGTCTCAGACTTCATGTCTGAAGACCGGCTTCCTCCTGGACACCTTGACACTTTTGGAACCCAGCAACCTCCCTCTGCTTCAATGGTTGGGCCAGTCTCCCTTCTCTTAAAGGTTCTTCCCTTCCGCTTTCTAGAGGGCAAAATCTGGAGGTGGCTGTCTTCGAGAAGCTGTGGCCTTCTACCTGGCCACAGCCTCCCCCAAGGGAGGGGATCTCTACTACCTGCTTAGATCAGGTTTTCAAAAAAGATACAGGGAGAACATAAATTAACACAACAATTCCCCTGCTACAGTCTATTAATTCCACTCTACTACGAGTTACTCACTCCCTCGTTAGACCCTCATCGCTTTTCTCTAGGACTACTCTGCCTCCTTGCTGGTCTCCTAGAGCAACCATCTTCTACAGAGCCAGTGCGTCTTTCTAAGATGCTAATTTGGTTGTGTCTCTCCCCTAGTTAAGACTCTTCCATGGCTCCCCACAGCTCTCAGCTCAAACCACTGAGCATGGCTTGGCTCCTGCTTGCTGCCCTGGTTCAGCACCCCAAGCCCCAATATCACCCAACACTGCTCCCTGGAATGTTCCAGCAACTCTCAGCGGGAGTTGTTTCTTCTTCCTGTAATACCCTCTTCCCCATTTTCTCCTTCTTCTGGCTAACTCTTACTTGTACAGGCAGGCTTCCTGTTTTGAAATTTTTTTATTTTATATTGGAGTATAGTTGATTAACAATGATGTGTTAGTCACAGTTTTACAGCAAAGTGATTCAGTTATACCCATACAAGTATCCATTCTTTTTCAAATTCTTTTCCCATTTAGGTTATTACAGAATGTTGAGCTGAGTTTCCTGTGCTATACCATAGGTTCTTGTCTGTTATCTATTTAAAATATAGTAGTGTGTACATGTCAATCCCAAACTCCCAATCTATATCTCCCCCCACGCCCTTTCCCCCAGTAACCATAAATTCGTTCTCTAACTCTGTGAGTGTTTCTGTTTTGTAAATAAGTTCATCTGCATCATGTTTTTAGATTCTGCATATAAGTGATATCACATGATAATTTGTCTTTGTATGATAATCTCCAGGTCCATCCATGTTGCTGCAAATGGCATTACTTCATTCTTTTTAATGGCTGAGTAATATTCCATTGTATATATATACCACATCTTTATCCATTCCTCTGTCGATGAACCTTTAGGTTGCCTCCATGTCTTGGCTATTGTAAACAGTGCTGCAGTGAACATCGGGGTACATGTATCCTTTTGAACCACTGTTTTCTCCGGATATATACCCAGGAGTGGATTGCTGAATCATATGGTAGCTCTATTCTTAGCTCTTTAAGGAACCTCCATATTGTTCTCCATAGTAGCTGTACCAATTTACATTCTCACCAACAGTGCAGGAGGGTTCCCTCCTCTCCACACCCTCTTCAGCATTTATTGTTTGTAAACTTTTTGATGATGGCCGTTCTGACTGGTGTAAGGTGATACCTCATTGTAGTTTTGATTTGCATTTCTCTAATACTTAGTGATGCTGAGCATCTTTTCATGTGCCTCTTGGCCATCTGTATGTCTTCTCTGGAGAAATGCAAGCAGACTTCATTTTCTTGTGCTTCACTTTATTGCACTTTGCAGATGATGAGTTTTTTACAAATTGGTGTTTGGCAGCCCTGCGTCAAGCAAGTCTATTGGTGCCATTTGTCCAACAGCATTTGTCAGTTCGTGTCTCTGTGTCATATTTTGATAATTTTCACAATATTTCAAACATTTTCATTATCATTATATTTGTTACAGTGATCTGTGATAATAAGTGATCTTTGATTATGTTACTATTGTAATTGTTTTGGGGTGGCACGAAACGTGCCCCTGTAAGTCAGAGAACTTAATCCATAAATGTTGTGTGTGTTCTGACTGCTCCACTGACCAGCTGCTTCCCCATCTCTTTCCCTCTCCTTTAGCCTCCCTATTCTCTGAGACACAACAATATTGAAACTGGGCCAATTAATAACCCTACAATGGCCTCTAAGTATTCAAGTGAAAGGAAGAGTCAATTGATGAGACAAAGTTTATTGTTGTCTTATTTTAAGAAATTGCCACAGGGACTTCCCTGGTGGCACAGTGGTTAAGAATCCACCTGCCAATGCAGGGGACACAGGTTCGAGCCCTGGTCCAGGAAGATCGCACATGCCGCGGAGCAACTAAGCCCGTGTGCCACAACTACTGAGCCCACGTGCCACAACTACTGAAGCTTGCGCGCCTAGAGCCTGTGCTCCGCAACAAGAGAGGCCACCGCAATGAGAAGGCCACGCAGGGCAACGAAGAGTAGTCCCCACTCGCTGCAAGTAGAGAAAGTCTGCATGCAGCAACGAAGACCCAACACAGCCAACAATAAATAAATAAATAAAAAGAAATGTCCACAGCCACCCCAGCCTTCAGCATCCACCACCCTGATCAGTCAGCAGCCATCAACATGGAGGCAAGATCCTCCTCCAGCAAAGAGATTACAACCCACTGAAGGCTCAAATGATGGTTAGCATTTTTTAGCAATAAAATATTTTTAAATTAAGGCATGTACATTTTTTAAACATAATGCTATTGCACACTTAATAGACTACAGTATAGTGTAAACATAACTTTTACATGCACTGGGAAACAAAAAAATTCATGTGACTTTATTTTTTTATTTTTTTTATTTTTTAATAAATTTATTTATTTATTTATTTTTGGCTGTGTTGGGTCTTCGTTGCTGCGCGTGGGCTTTCTCTAGTTGCGGTGAGCGGGGGCTTCTCTTCGTTGCGGTGCACGGGCTTCTCATTGCGGTGGCTTCTCTTGTTGCGGAGCACGAGTTCTAGGCACGTGGGCTTCAGTAGTTGTGGCTCATGGGCTCAGTAGTTGTAGCTCACGGACTCTAGAGCACAGGCTCAGTAGTTGCGGCGTCTGGGCTTAGTTGCTCCACGGCATGTGGTATCTTCCCGGACCAGGGCTCGAACCCGTGTCCCCTGCATTGGCAGGCGGATTCTTAACCACTGCGCCACCAGGGAAGTCCATGACTTGCTTTATTTTGATATTCGCTTTATCGTGGTGGTCTGAAACTGAACCCGCGATATCTCCGAGGTATGCCTGTATGTTAAGATTAAGCTGGTGGGACAAGCATACAATTATGTGCCTTGCAATGCAATGCAGCAGGTAGGACACAAGACCACATGAGACGTCATCTTGCCAAAAAAAATCAAATCTAAATGTCATCAAACCTCTAGATCTAACTACCAGTTTATAGGAAATATGGGGGACAGAAGACTAACTTAAATGATACCACGAAGAAACAATCAGCCAAATACTCCAGAATGTGGGAAATTTCATAGGACAAATGACCTGGTTCCACTGACAAAGAACAAGCAAAAGCGGGGAGGGAGAGAGGCCTAACATTAAAGAGAGACTTAAGAGACACATCAACCGCATGCAATGTGTGGACCTGGTTTGGATCCTGATTTGAACGAACCAATTGTAAAAAAAAAGTACTATGAGACAATCAGGGAAGTTTAAACATTGACCAAGTATCTACCTGGTGGTAGTAAGGAATTACTATTGAGATAGGCTGGGACCTGGGACCCTCTATGGGAGTGCTTTCACTTGCACCAGGGCAAATGTCTCCTTGAGCAACAGAAGACAAAGAACCTATAAGGGGCTAAAAACAACTGCAAACATGAGCAGTTGGGGCAATTATGAACAATAAGATACAAAAAGGCCACAAACCAACTGCCACTTCTGAGGTGCTGGGAGCAAAAGCGGGGTACTACGCATGATCCCCACACATAGCACCACCAAGGGATGGGCAGATCATCTAACCACCCCTCCAGCCCGACCCACTGATCCGCCCCTACCCTCATCCCATTTAAAGAGCCAGTCCTCCTCCTTGGAGCGCAAGCAAGGGCACCTGTTTCTTGTTTTCCTCCCTCATGCTGCAGCACGAGTCCCAGTAAAGCCTTGCCTGAAATTCTCATCCAGTCTCTTTTGAATTCCTGTTGATTGAAGAGTCCAGGGATCCCAGGTTGGCAACATTATTATTTTTTAGATCTGCTATGGTATTATCATTGGGTTAGAAAAAGAGAATCCTTATCTTTTAGACATATATACTAAAGTGTTTATGGGCAAAATGATATGATCTCTGGACTTGACTTTAAAATAATCCATCAGGGTTGGGGTCGGGGTACAGCTGAAGTAAGATTGGCCATGAGTTCCTAACTGCTGTTGCTGGAGGATGGGTACTGTGGGTTCCTTACACTATTCTCTCTACTTTTATTTATGTTTGTCAATTTCCATAATGAAAGAAGAGATGAAGCCTGTGTCACCTCCTCCCAGAAAGCCCTCTCACTTTCCTCAGAGGGTTAGCTCCCTCCTCTGGGCTTGTCAAGCCACCTAATACACTGAACGGCAGTCCAGGGGCTTACTTCTCCCTCTTGAGGGCAGAGTGGCCTTGGGTCCCCTCTATCTCCATGGGACATGGTTTCCAGCATAAATGAGCAGATGACTCTTAGTCTTGGTTCGTTTGTGGTCAAGCATCTTGATCTCCAACAAGCAGTTATGTTCCTTTGATGGCAAAGGCCTGACATTTTATACGATATGTTTGTTCTGCTGGGGTGGGGCAACATGAAATCTTCAAAAGTAGTTATTTGCCTGTCATTGGGTGGGGTTGAGTGAGTTTCTTGGAGAATCCAGTTGCTGGCTGTACCAACATTCTCTGAGGAACTGGCGGGACTGGTGCTGCTTCCTACTTGAGAGTCCAAAGTCCTGGCAGGTACAGCTCCTTGGGCAAACCCTGCTCACACCCTGCTGAGCACAGGAAGAAAAGTCAGAGGAGCCAAATGCCTCCACTGTCTGGGAACACTCAGTGACAGGACACGAAGTTCTGCTCTGGTGCGTGGCCACCAACACCTAGTTGGGAAGCCTGTGGCTCGAACACTTGCTCCAGGAGAACCTGATGGCTCCCATGAGGCGAGCCCCCAGGATGAGGCTGCCCGAGCTGCTGATTTTCCTGGCCCACTGGGGGATCACAAGGGCTGGACAAGGTAGGCACTGCGAATGCCTGTGATCTCCCTGTTTGGTACTATGAACTCAGGGTCTAGGGCTGCTGGAAGCTGCTCAGAGAAAGCTGAAAATGCTGATAAAACTAGCAAGGCAGGGAGCTAGGCGGGGGAGGCTGGGTGAGAGGGTTAGTGGGTGATGGAGGTGCTGTTTGAGCCTGAGATTTTAAGTGGGGGTGACAGCTGGCCACAGGAGGGACATTGACATTGTTCAGAGGTGTGGGTACGTAAGAGCCAGCCAGTTGGTAGAGGTAGAAGGTGGCAGGAAGATTCATGAATTCATTCAAAAAATATTGGTTGAGTAGCTCTCAAATCCAGTATTTTATTCAAACTCTGTTGAGGCATTTTACTAACCTCATTCCCTTTCTTAAAAAAAAAATTATTTATTTATTTATTTATTTATTTATTTATTTATTTATTTATTTATTTATGCTGGCCTTAGTTGCAGCATGCTGGCTCCTTAGTTGTGGCATGTGAACTCTTAGTTGCAGCATACATGTGGGATCTAGTTCTCTGACCAGGGGTCGAACCCCAGCCCCCCTGCATTGGGAGTGCAGAGTCTTAACCACTGCACCACCAGGGAAGTACCCTCATTCCCTTTTTGACCTATAAAACACTTTAGAATTTCCTAACAGGGTTTACTGTTGTTTAGAAATTTGCAAGGGCTTCTTTTCCGCAAATGCCACCAGCAGATTATAATTTTGTCAACAATGTAGATCTTAGTACCACCAGGCTTTGACCTACATCATTCATGGTATAAATTTTACCCTTGCAAGATAACTCCTATCTCTCTCTTAAAACGAGATCAGTTAGCCAGACTCATCAAGAAAAAAAGGGAGAAGACTCAAATCAATAGAATTAGAAATGAAAAAGGAGAAATAACAACTGACACTGCAGAAATACAAAGGATCATGAGAGATTACCACAAGCAACTATATGCCAATAAAATGGACAACCTGGAAGAAACGGACAAATTCTTAGAAAAACACAACCTTCCAAGACTGAACCAGGAAGAAATAGAAAATATAAACAGACCAATCACAAGTAATGAAATTGAAACTGTGATTAAAAATCTTCCAACAAACAAGAGCCCAGGACCAGATGGCTTCACAGGTGAATTCTATCAAACATTTAGAGAAGAGCTAACACCTATCCTTCTCAAACTCTTCCAAAATATAGCAGAGGGAGGAACGCTCTCAAACTCATTCTACGAGCCACCATCACCCTGACACCAAAACCAGACAAAGATGTCACACAAAAAAGAAAACTACAGGCTAGTATCACTGATGAACATAGATGCAAAAATCCTCAACAAAATACTAGCAAACAGAATCCAACAGCACATTAAATGGATGATACACCATGATCAAGTGGGATTTATCCCAGGGATGCAAGGATTCTTCAATATACACAAATCAATCAATGTGATAAACCATATTAACAAACTGAAGGAGAAAAACCATATGATCATCTCAATAGATGCAGAAAAAGCTTTTGACAAAATTCAACACCTATTTATGATAAAAACCCTCCAGAAAGTAGGATAGAGGGAACTTACCTCAACATAATAAAGGCCATATATGACAAACCCACATCCAGCATCCTTCTCAATGGTGAAAAACTGAAACCATTTCCTCTAAAATCAGTAACAAGACAAGGTTGCCCACTCTCACCACTATTATTCAACATAGTTTGGAAGTTTTAGCCACAGCAATCAGAGAAGAAAAAGAAATAAAAGGAATCCAAATCAGAAAAGAAGAAGTAAAACTGTCACTGTTTGCAGATGACATGATACTATACATAGAGAATCCTAAAGATGCTACAAGAAAACCACTAGAGCTAATCAATGAATTTGGTAAAGTTGCAGGATACAAAATTAATGCACAGAAATCTCTTGCATTCCTATACACTAATGATGAAAAATCTGAAAGAGAAATTAAAGAAACACTCCCATTTACCATTGCAACTAAAAGAATAAAATACCTAGGAATAAACTTACTCAAGGAGACAAAAGACCTGTAAGCAGAAAACTATAAGATACTGATGAAAGAATTTAAAGATGATACAAACAGATGGAGCGATATACCATGTTCTTGGATTGGAATAATCAACATTGTGAAAATGACTATACTACCCAAAGCAATCTACAGATTCAATGCAATCCCTATCAAACTACCAATGGCATTTTTCACAGAACTAGAACAAAAAATTTCACAATTTGTATGGAAACACAAAAGACCCCGAATAGCCAAAGCAATCTTGAGAAAGACAATCGGAGCTGGAGGAATCAGACTCCCTGACTTTAGACCATACTACAAAGCTACAGTGATCAAGACAGTATGGTACTGGCACAAAAACAGAAATATAGATCAATGGAACAGGCTAGAAAGCCCAGAGATAAACCCACACACATATGGTCACCTTATCTTTGACAAAGGAGGCAAGAATATACAATGGAGAAAAGACAGCCTCTTCAATAAGTGGTGCTGGGAAAACTGCACAGCTTCATGTAAAAGAGTGAAATTAGAACACTCCCTAACACCATACACAAAAATAAACTCAAAATGGATTAAAGACCTAAATGTAAGGCCAGACACTATAAAACTCTTAGAGGAAAACATACCCAGAACACTCCATGATATAAATCACAGCAAGATCCTTTTTGACCCACCTCCTTGAGAAATGTAAATAAAAACAAAAATAAACAAATGGGACCTAATGAAACTTAAAAGCTTTTGCACAGCAAAGGAAACCATAAACAAGACGAAAAGACAACCCTCAGAATGGGAGAAAATATTTGCAAACGAAGGAACTGACTAAGGATTAATCTCCAAAATATACAAGCAGCTCATGCAGCTGAATATCAAAAAAACAAACAACCCAATCCAAAAATGGGCAGAAGACCTAAATAGACATTTCTCCAAAGAAGATATGCAGATTGCCAACAGACACATGAAAGGATGCTCAACATCACTAATCATTAGAGAAATGCAAATCAAAACCACAATGACGTATCACCTCACACCAGTCAGAATGGGCATCACCAGAAAATCTACAAACAATAAATGCTGGAGAGGGTGTGGAGAAAAGGGAACCCTCTTGCACTCTTGGTGGGAATGTAAATTGATACAGCCACTATGGAGAACAGTATGGAGGTTCCTTAAAAAACTAAAAATAGAACTACCATATGACCCAGCAATCCCACTACTGGGCATATATCCTGAGAAAACCATACTTCAAAAAGAGACATGTACCACAATGTTCATTGCAGCACTATTTACAATAGCCAGGACATGGAAGCAACCTAAGTGTCCATCAACAGATGAATGGATAAAGAAGGTGTGTCACATATATACAATGGAATATTACTCAGCCATAAAAAGAAACGAAATTGAGTTATTTGTGGTGAGGTGGATGGACCTAGAGACTATCATACAGAGTGCAGTAAGTCAGAAAGAGAAAAACAAATACCATATGCTAACACATATATACGGAATCTAAAAAAAACGGTCCTGAAGAACCTAGCGGCAGGACAGGAATAAAGATGCAGACATAGAGAATGGACTTGTGGACATGGGGAGGGGGAAGGGTAAGCTGGGACGAAGTGACAGAGTGGCGTGGACATATATACACTACCAAATGTAAAATAGATAGCTAGTGGGAAGCAGCTGCATAGCACAGGGAGATCAGCTCTGTGCTTTGTGACCACCTAGAGGGGTGGGATAGGGAGGGTGGGAGGGAGACGCAAGAGGGAGGGGATATGGGGATATATGTATACATATAGCTGATTCACTTTGTTATACAGCAGCAACTAACACAACATTGTAAAGCAATTATATGCCAATAAAGATGTTAAAAACAACAACAACAACAACGAGATCAGGTTAGCAAATGATATAAAAACTTTGTTGTTTGGGACTTCCCTGGTGTTCCAGTGGTAAAGAATCCGCCTTCCAATGCAGGGAATGCGGGTTTGATCCCCGGTCAGGGAACTAAGATCCCACATGCTGAGGGGCAACTAAACCCACGCGCCACAACTACTGAGCTCCCGCGCCTCAACTAGAGAAGCCTGCGTGCCACAAACTACAGAGCCCATGTGCCCTGGAGCCTGCGTGCCACAACTAGAGAAAGAAAAACCTGCACGCCACAACTAGAGAGAAGCCTGCGCACCACAACCAAAGATCCCGCATGCCTCAACTAAGACCTGACGCAGCCAATAAATAAATAATAAATTAAAAAAAAAAAAACAAAAAATTTGTTGTTTTTCAAGACAAAGACAATCTTTCCTAAGCTTGAATTTATAGTTATTAAAAAAGAAAACAAAAACAAACAAGCAAACAAACAACAACAAAAAATCAAGACACAAGAAAAAGAATGTCCTGGGCAATAAAAACATTATTTTAAACCAAAAAATATGTCATGCACTATTCTAGGAACCAGGGACGTGGCAGAAATAAACAAAAGTCCCAGACCTGGTGAAGCATTCCTTCACCTCCGGAGAAACCTCTGAAAGACACATGAACAAAGAAATACATATTCCAGGAAATAACAAGTGTTATGGAGAATAATAAAGCAGAATAAAGGAGTGGAGAGGGTGGCGGGGGGAGATACTTAAGGGATAGCCAGAGAAGAGCTGTTGAATAAAGTGACATTTGACCAGAGATTTAAGGCAGCAAAGGAGAGAGCCATGTGGACGTCCAGGAGAAGAACATTCCAGCAGGATAGGATGGAAAGTGCACAGGCCCTGAGCGGGACACACAGGCGACGTGTGTGAGGAAGAGCCTGAGGCCAGCTGGCTGGAGCAGAGAGGACGGGGAGGGTGTGGGGAGGGATGTCAGGGGTTACGGGGCAGGGGGTGCTGGTGGCAGCTCATGTATAAACCTGTAGACAATTTTAAGAACTCAGAGTGAAATGGGACATCCTTAGAGGGTTTGGGCTAGAGCTGTGATGTGATCTGATTTGTGTGAGTTTAAAAGGACCCTTGGGCTGTTGTACGGAGAAGCGCCTGTGATGGGGTAAAGGTGGGGTGAGCAAGTGACCTCAGTTTGCCTGAGACTTTCCTGGTTTTAGCACTTAAAGTTGGGCGTCTTGGCAGTCCCTCAGTCTTGGGCAAACTGGGATGGCTGCTCATCCTGGTAAAGGAGAAGGAGCAAAACCAGTGACGAGGCTACTGCCATCATCCAGGGAGAGGAGGGCTGCTGGGAGATGGTCTGACTCAGGACAAGACTTGCTGACAGGACTTCCCTGGTGGCGCAGTGGTTAAGAATCCACCTGCCAATGCCGGGGACATGGGTTCGAGCCCCGGTCCAGGAAGATCCCACATGCCGTGGAGCAACTAAGCCTGTGAGCCACAACTACTGAGCCTGTGCTCTAGCACCCGCAAGCCACAGCTACTGAGCCCACATGCCACAACTACTGAAGCCCACGTGCCTTGAGCCCGTGCTCTGCAACATGAGAAGCCCGGGCACCGCAACAAAGAGTAGCCCCCACTCGCCACAACTAGAGAAAGCCTGTGTGCAGCAACGAAGACCCAACGCAGCCAAAAATAAATAAAATTTAAAAAAAAAAGACTTGTTGACAGATGGAGGGTGTGAGAGAAGGAGGACTCAGAGGCGACTCCAAGGTTTTTGTATCAGCAGCTGGAAGGACGGGGTTGTCATTTGCTGAGATGCGGGAGGAGGAGAGGGCGGTTTGATTTGGGACATGCCCTGAGAGGACGTGTCATTCCCTGGGAGGGTGACTGCTTGGGAGAAGACCAAGAGTGGCCGTCCTCCGTCTACTTGGACACAGAGACCCTGTTCCCTTCTGGGGGACTCAGGGCCCTGCCAGTCTGACTGGAGACTTAGGAATGATTGAAAGTATCTCCACCCCCTCACTGTTTCACTTTTAAATATGTTTTCTTAGAAATCCAAACGCCAGCAGGCACCCCCTTCCCAAGCCCAGGGTCTTAGTGGTTAAAAAGAATCTCCCCTGCCACCAAAGGCACTAAGATGTTTATTGCAGTGTTGTTTATAATAGTGGAAAATGCTAACAGCAATAGAATAGCTGAATAGATTATGGTAAAACCACCAGACAGAAAAGTTTCAAGATAATACCATAAATTGAAAATATTAAGTAACATTTATTAAGTACTTACTATGTGGCAGGCACTGCTAAAATTTTTACGTGATATCCTCACAACAGCCTTGTGAAGTAGGGATTATCAGCAAGGAAACTGAGCCTTAGAGAAGTTAAATAACTCACTCAAGGTCACACATCTAGTTAAGTGTCTGAGTCTGGACATGAACCCCGGCTGTACATCTTCAATCTGTTTATAAAATAATGTTATATAAAAACACACAAAGAGGGACCTCCCTGGTGGCACAGTAGATAAGGCTCCGCACTCCCAATTCAGGGGGCCCAGGTTCGATCCCTGGTCAGGGAACTAGATCCCACATGCCGCAACTAGGAGTTCACATGCCACAACTAAGGAGCCAGTGAGCCGCAACTAAGGAGCCCTCCTGCCACAACTAAGACCCACTGCAACCAAGTAAGTAAATAAATAAATAAATAATTTTTAAAAAATAAATAAAATCACACAAACAACAGTAAGGAAAATAGCCAAGAAGTGCTAACATTTATTTTCTGAGCACTTATGATACGCCATGCTTGTGCTTGGTGCTTGGCATATGTTGTCCTTTTAAAACCTATTTGAAAAATGAAATGAAAAAACCTCCTTTGATTTTTATAGTCCCTGTAAAGTAGGTACTATTACCATTATATCCATTTTGCAGATGAGGAAAATGAGACTCAGAGGGGACACAACACCCGCCCAAGATCCCACAGCTGGGAAGTGGCAAGACCAAGTCGGTACTCAGCCACTTTATCCATCATGCCCTTTGATGGCTCCTCTTGGGATGGTGGGTTTTATAGGTACCATTTTTTTTTTCTCTTTTCTCCAAACTTTCTGGAATGTATACGTCTATAATCTAAAAATGGAATTAAATTTAAAAAGAATTCCACAGCACCTGTAAGATTTTTCAGAATCCGAGTCTCTTCCTGAAGTGCAGACCTTTGAGACACCAAATCAGATAGCGGTCATCCCTGCTTTGCATAAAACCGTGAGGATTCTATGGGCTTCCCTGGTGGCGCAGTGGTTAAGAATCCGCCTGCCAATGCAGGGGACACGGGTTTGAGCCCTGGTCCGGGAAGATCCCACATGTTGCGACGCAACTAAGCCCGTGTGCCACAACTACTGAGCCTGTGCTCTAGAGCTCGCAAGCCACAACTACTGAGCCCGCGCGCCTAGAGCCCGTGCTCCACAACAAGAGAAGCCACGACAATGAGAAGCCTGTGCACCGCAATGAAGAGTAGCCCCCGCTCTCCACAACTGGAGAAAGCCCGCACACAGCAACAAAGACCCAACGCCGCCAAAAATAAATAAATTAAAAAAAAAACAAACCCAACGGTGGGGATTCTCCCTCCACCATCCTTAGTCAGGAGCTTGGGTGGGGCACCAGCTTGCTGGCTTTGTCTGCTCCCACACAAGCCCGAGACAACACTGCATTTATCCCTCAGCCTCTAACTGCAGAGAAAACCAAAAGTCCTTTCAGTATGGGCCTGCATGGTAGGAAAACATTTCCCCCAAGAACAATGAGTCTGCCTCGTGGAGCTGCTGTGAGGAGAGGGCAACCCATGCAGATAACACAAGGGGTTAGGAGATGTTGGTTTTAACAAGTGAACCCTCTGTGTTTTGGAGGGTAGTGGTTTACAGAGGAGGAGTTATAACTGAAGTGTTTGGGGTTATCGCTTAGTGTCAAAAAGGAAGGACTGATCTGAATCTAAAAAAAAAACAACAACGTACAAATGAACTTATTTACAAAACAGACTCAGACTTAGAGAACGAACTTGTGGTTACCAGGGGGGAACCAGGGGGGAACCGTGGCGGGGGAGGGATAGATTGGGAGTTTGGGATTGACACGTACACATTGCTATATTTAAAATAGATAACCAACAAGGACCTATTGTAAAAAACAAAATCAAAAACCAAAAATCAAACAAACAGAAAAACCGAAGGACTGAACTGGGGACCAACATCACTTTATGGTGGGTTATACACATAACAGACAAAAGTCATGGAATCACTGGCAAGGCCTTCAGATAACCTTTGTGCAATACTTGAATCTTACACTTGAGGAAACAGAGGCTCCAGAGGAGAAGAAAAACTGAGGCCCAGGGGGCAGAGTATCCCAGGGATTAAGCACTCAGGCTGGCTTGTCCACTCCATAGTCACGTGCTCCATATGAGATTACTCCTTTCATCCGGACATCCACCCCTTTGCTACTAGCATTGTTATCCCCATTTTACAGATGAGGAAACTGAGGCTCAGCTGAGGAAATCTCTTGTTCAAGTTGCCATCACCTGTGGAGGAGCCAGGATTCAAAACAAGATTTCCCTGAGTCCAAATTTCATGCATGCCGTTTCAAAAACAATCCATTGCCTTAAGCCAGAAAGCCTAGATCCTACCTTTTAATATCTATGTGACCTTGAGCCTCTATTTCACTATCTATAAAATAAGGATAATAGCAGAGGAGAGATTAAATGATAGTTAGGTGAGATCATGCACTTACACTGCAACGTGCTGTAAAAGATTAAGGAATTTTTTTTTTTAATATCCAAGGTCACACACCTAGCTTGTGGCAAAGTGCACCGTGATCATTTCTGTTTAGATACAATATGAATCGTAGGTGTGCCACTAACTAGCTCAGTCTCCTCATCTGTAAAATGGGTATAATAATAGAATGTATTTCTAATTTTGTTGTGAAACTACATAGACAGAGGGCTTGGCACAGCATCTGGCATTCAGTAGGTGCTAAATAAATGCCTTCCTTTTCTTGTCTCCAACCATAAGTAAACTCACCTTTCAGACACTTTAAGACCTTATTAGACTCTAGGGCTTCCGTGGTGGCGCAGTGGTTAAGAATCCACCTGCCAACACAGGGGACACAGGTTCAAGCCCTGGTCCAGGAAGATCCCACATGTTGCGGAGCAACTAAGCCCATGTGCCATAACTACTGGGCCTGCACTCTAGAGCCTGCAAGTCACAACTACTGAGCCCGCGAGCCTAGAGCCCATTCTCTGCAACAAGAGAAGCCACTGCAATGAGAAACCTGCGCACCGCAACGAAGAGTAACCCCCACTCACCGCAACTAGAGAAAGCCTGTGTGCAGCAACGAAGACCCAATGCAGTCAAAAATAAATAAATTAAATAAATAAATTTTTTAAAAAAAGACCTTATTAGACTTTAGGAATGGTTTTTGCAAGTCTCCTCCACCCCATCATGAGTCATAGTAAAAGTATCTCACATTATCTATGATTTTATATATATATATATATGATTTTTAATGACATTTTTAATATTGCATTCGAAATGGATTGTTGGTTTCGATAGCATAGTTTTTTTTTGTTTTTTTCTGAACTTCGGAAGCAATGCACTCTTTTTCAGGTCTCAGACATTTCCATGAGCCTTACAAAAGTATTAGGCCCTGGGCCCTGTATCTGTTGTCCCCAGTGTACAAGGTGGGCCTGATGACCCCTTTGGTGAAGAAGGAGGAGGGCCAGGAGACTTTTGCCTGCCCGGGCACAGGGAGCAGAGATGAGCTCTCAGAATTAAAACTAGAGGGTGTGCTGTGCCACCGGTCCTCCGCTCAAGGAGGACCAGCCAGGAGGGGACAGGATCTGTTTTCACATTGTTCTGTTTCAAATGTCCTGGCCCCAGACCTGCACTTTCCTGCAGAGGACAGCAGCAGAGGGGACGCTGGGGCAGGCAGGGGAAGGACACAGCCACTCCCCTGGTCCCATCTCCCTTCCATGGTGAAAGGGGACTTTCAGGACACCCCAGGGACCAAATTCAAAGTAACTGCTGCTTTGCTTTGCTGAGTGCTTACGCATATTCTCATATTCTCTCATTTTAAACCTCACAATAACCATAAAAGCTGGGGGGCGCTGTTGTCCCCATTTCAGATGAGGAAACAGGCACAGAGTAAGTTCACCCAGCTAGTGGGCACTGGAGCTGGAATTCCAACCCAGGTCTGTGCCCTCAACTTCTCACTGGATTTGATGCTAAATTTATTCATAGTCTCAATAATTAATGAATAACAATGACAGCTAAGATTGGTATACCTTTTCTTAAAACTCAAAGATTATGTGAATACTTTCTTACTGTAAAATATCCAAGCAGTATGAATATAGAAAACATCTTAATTTTCATGAGATTCCCCAGGTGAGGCAACTGCGTGGTAATGTTTGAGAAGCTCTGGTCCAAAGGATAAAGTTTTAAAGTGCCCAACTCCCCACACCCTCCCAGTCTCACTCCTGGCCCCGGAGGTAATTGCCAGGGACAGTGGTGTGTTGAGAGTCTTCTGGACTAGCTCTTTCTTGTTCACTGTCTTATTTGATGCTCACAGACAAGCAGGCCAGACGTCAAACACCCTCAGGCCAGCTGGCTTGCCCAGAGTCCTCAGCCAACACAAGGAAGAGCCTGGATTAGAAACCCAATAACCTGCCTCCCTCTCCAGGAGGTGCCCATCCTCTTCTCCATGACATGATATTTAGAGCTTAATTCCTCATGTTCTGTGACCAACTCCATAGAAGCCTGTGGCTCCCATCTTTTATGGGTAACATAGATGTATTATAAAAGCCTTCCGGGGGCTCTGAGCCAACATTGTGTCTCAGCTTTGCAGTCAGAGAGGTTGGGTTCGAGCCTCAGTTTCCTCATCTGTGAAATGGGCATAAGAATCCCACCTCACAGAATGGTTGCAAGGATGAAATGAGATGAGCATGTGAAGGGCACCTGGCTAACATTCTTTGAGGGCTTACCAGTCCAATCATCCTCCCCACAGCCTTGCTCATTCATCAACTATATGTGCATCTTCCACATCCCAGGCACTGTTCTGGGTGCTGAGGACACAGGGATGAACAAGACAGGCTTTGTGCTCTCATGGGACTGACACTGAAGAAGGGGAAGATGGCTGACAAGCAAGCCAACAAGATAAGTTCACATGTGAGAGTGCTCTGAAGAAAATACAACTGGGGGAGTCACATAGCTAGTGACCAGAGGGGTGGGAGGAAGTGGAACTTGAGCAAAGGTAGTCAGGGGAGGCTTCTCCGAGGAGGTGACCTTCAAGCTGAGGCCTGAATGAAGAGGAGAAAGCAGCCGTGCGATGACCTGGGGAGGACTGGGGAAGGTGGCAGAGGAGCCAGGAAAGAGGCCCTGTGAGGAGAGGGGGTGGGAGGGGGTGGGTGGGGTTGGGCAAAGCAGCAGAGGAGGGGTTTGTGATCAGACTCCACAACGAGGAGACTGGAGCCTGAGGTGGAGCCCCTGCCTGGATCTCTGGCTCTCTCTGCCATTCTTTTTCTTTTTCTTTTTAATTTTTATTATTTATTTATTTACTTATTTTTGGCTGCACTGGGTCTTCGTTGTTGCGCGTGGGCTTTCTTTTTAATTGCAGTGAGCGGGGGCCACTCTTCATTGCGGTGCACAGGCCTCTCATTGCAGTGGCTTCTCTTGCTGCAGAGCATGGGATCTAGGCGTGCGGGCTTCAGTAGTTGTGGCTTGTGGGCTCTAGAGCGCAGGCTCAGTAGTTGTGGCGCATGGGCTTAGTTGCTCCGCGGCATGTGGGATCTTCCCAGACCAAGGCTCGAACCCGTGTCCCCTGCATTGGCAGGCGGATTCTTAACCACTGCGCCACCAGGGAAGTCCCTCTCTCTGCCATTCTTTCCACTCTACTGGCTTCTCCTGAAGTCAGGTCTTTGAGGACGTGGGCACGCACGCACGCACCCACGCACACACATATACATACATACACAAAAAGCACACACACACATATGCACCCACATATGCACACACATGAACACACACATGCACATACATGCATGCACGCACTCAGAGGTCATAGGAAGTGTGAGGGAGGCTGCAAGGAGTTTCAGTTCTATGCTGACTAGTCCAGAGCTTGCAGGAAGAGACAAACCAACAGCTGACGAGCCTCAGGCAAGGAGTTTCTGAAGTGGAGAAATAACCTTTGAGTACTTTGAGGGCTGATGTCAAAGGGGCAGAATTGCTCCATGTCTGTGGTTAGTTGAGAAAGAGCTGGCTTGAGGCAGGGGAATGGTCTCTGCGTGGTCTGCAGAGAAGGCAAGGGACCCACGTGCCAGAGAAAAGGGCCAAGGGCCTCTCGCTTCCACTGCCAACCTCGCCTGGCCCCAGGCTTGGAAGCAGGTGTGACCCACTCATCACCTCTGGCAGAGGCTTGGGAAAGTCCACCAACTCTACCCATTTACTAGTTGAAATGGGGAGGTTATTTTCTTTCCTCTGGTTTAGGATTTTGCCTCTGTAGAAGTAATTTCAAATATATTAGTGATCACAATTTGTGTGAAAAGTTTAAATTCTCCCCGTTATAAACAAAGACTCTCAGTTTGGGTAAAAAATTAAAATGCAGGCATAGACTATCTACAAAAAGACGTAGTTAAAATAAAAGGCGCTGGTTTTACCCCCTTAGCAATCACATCTTCCTGGGAGAGGATAGGGAGCCAGAGAACCCCCACCATTTACCATGATATCTCAGGCACGTTGACCTCTGAACCTTAGTTTCCTTATCTGCAAAATGAGGATAATGATCAATCCCTTCAGGGCTGTGGTGAGGATGACTATATAATGACCATGGGAGGGACCATGATTTGCTTAATCAGTCATTTGCAACTTAGTGTGAACGTTTGTTTTTTGTGTTTTTTAAAATAAATTTATTTATTTATTTTATTTTTGGCTGTGTTGGGTCTTCGTTGCTGTGCACAGGCTTTCTCTAGTTGCGGCGAGTGGGGGCTGCTCTTTGTGGCAGTGTGTGGGCTTCTCGTTGCGGTGGCTTCTCTTGTTGTGGAACATGGGCTCTAGGCACGTGGGCTTCAGTAGTTGTGGCGCTCGGGCTCAGTAGTTGTGGCACACGGGCTTAGCTGCTCCGTGGCATGTGGGATCTTCCTGGACCAGGGCTCAAACCCGTGTTCCCTGCATTGGCAGGCAGATTCTTAACCACTGTGCCACCAGGGAAGTCCCGTGAACAAGTTTTTGATCCTTTCCTGAATTGAGGTTTAGACCAGGAGAGGTGGGCAAAAGCTCAGAAGCATCTGGAGGAAAAGTCAAGGAGTGAGATCAGGGTCCAGACTTTACCTTCAGGCCTTAGAGCCCCACTGAAGGTCCTGTGGCGAGGAGTGGGGAAGGGAGGGCTTGAAGGAGTGGGGGACTGACTAATCCAACCCTGAAAGCAACAAAAGCGGGACCCCCCCAGGCCCAGGCCCATTTTCCTGGGATGGGTTGGGTGTTGACTGTTGGCTCTGAGTCTGAGTGACACAGGAAGTGGAGGAGGAAGTGACAGCAATGGTGGAGAGTGAGGAAATTCCAGGCCTCACCCGTGTTTTAGCCTGAAACAGGATTTAGGGCAGAGACCAAACCTGTTCAATGCTCTCCTTCAACAAGCATCATCGAACCCACTTACACCAGGCCCTGTGCTCAGTGCAGATGATAAAGCCACTCCACATGGCCAGTTTCTTTGGATTCCGTTCTCTGTATTACACCAGAGATTTTTGGCGTTTTACCCCGCATCCAGAGTCACTAACAAGTGTACCCACAGTAAGAAACTCAACCCAATCTGAAGTTACGTTCCTTGTTTTCTGGCCTCGTACTTGTAAACTCCATTTCCACACATATTCCCCAGGTTTTTGCTGGTATTGATCAGCAAGATCTTACAATGCATTTGATGTGTCAGCCTTCTCCCAGGTCAGATTTTTGTATGTATTTCCCTGGTGAAAAGATTTGGCTCTAGTTACGGTCTCAGAGAGGTGAAGCAACTTGCTCACGGTCACACAGCTAGTATGTGGCTCCAGAGCCTGGGCGCTTAACACACCTTTGCTTTAAAACAAGCACTCTGCTTAGAACTCCCAAAGAGTTTTGGGGTTTTTAAAAAATATTTATTTATTTATTTATTTATTTATTTTTGGCAGCGTTGGGTCTTCGTTGGGGGCTTTCTCTGCTTGCGGCAAGCGAGGGTTACTCTTTCTTGCGCTGTGCGGGCTTCTCATTGCGGTGGCTTCTCTTGTTGTGGCTCAAGGGCTCTAGAGCGCAGGCTCAGTAGTTGTGGCGCATGGGCTTAGTTGCTCTGCGGCATGCGGGATCTTCCTGGGACAGGGCTTGAACCCATGTCCCCTGCATTGGCAGGTGGATTCTTAACCCCTGCGCCCCCAGGGAAGCCCCCCAAAGAATTCTTGAGGGTCACGCAGTCCATCTCTCATGCTGCTGCTGGGGACACTGAGGTGGGGAGATAGAAAGGGCTTTGTCAAAGGTCAGAGGTCAGGGACTGAACCAAGCCTGTGTTCTGCTCTGCTCAGTGCCTCCCTGGGCAAAACCAGGCCCTGGGTTCGGAGAAAACTTCCTTTTACCTGTGCAAGCTCCCTTCCCGCAGCCCAGGGTTCCCTTGACTCCCTCCACATCCAGGCTCAGGGAGAGACCTGCATTGAGCAGGGTCTCCTTGCCCCTGCAGGGAAGTTCTGGCACGTCTCTGACCTGCACCTTGACCGGGACTACAAGGTGTCTGAAGACCCCCTCCAGGTGTGCCCATCTGCTGGCTCCCAGCCGGTGCCCAATGCAGGCCCCTGGGGCAACTACCTCTGCGATTCTCCCTGGATCCTCATCAACTCCTCTATCTATGCCATGAAGGAGATCGAGCCAGAGCCAGACTTCATCTTCTGGACTGGGTGAGAGCCGTCACCACAGCTACTCTTCCCCGGGCCACTGCCTGTGCCCCCTGCCTGCCTGGCACCCTCCCCACACCATCTCCCTTAGTCCTCACCAGCCCTGTTGCAGAGGATGAACCTGAAGCTCCAAGCTTGTCCAGGGGAGCCTGGGCCTGGCTGATTCCAGGGTCTGTGCCCTTGACCTTGTGTCTTACGGCCTCAGCAGAATGTGGCTCTCACTGAGGCTGGGGACACGGTCATGGCATGTCTGGGCATGGGGGGAACTCCCAGATTTTAAGTCGGGGGTGGGTGTGGGGGTCGATGAACACTGGTGCCACTCCCACCGGGGTTTGGGGACTGCAAGCCCCAGAGATCCAAATACAGGGAGGGGAGAAGGTAGGAGGGCTGAAGGTGAGCCAGCATTGGGAGCAAGTGTCCTGGTCAGCTGCGGGCCACCCCCGGCTGCCCTGGCCCTGGGGGTCCTCAATGGTCAGAGCACTACTCTGTGAGGAGAGAGCTTGAGGGGTGATTTCAGCTCAGCCGCACAGATGCCATTTCTGCTGCTCACCCATGGATGCTGCTGGAAGTCCTCTGACTTCCCTCAGCACCCGAGGTCCTTCCTTCACTCATTCGCTCCTTCCTTCCCTCCCTCCCTTGGTAGGTCAGCCTGTCTTGTGCTCACCCCCAGGAGACGGGGGGAACAGAGATGATAGGGACCTGGACCCTCCTTCAGGGAGCTCATGGTCTCCTGGGCGACAGAGACAAGGCCACCGACCATTATATCCCAGCGAGGAGAGAGGGTCACTGGGTGGATGGGGGAGCTTCACAGGGCACCTGACTCCCTCTGGCGGAATTGGGGAGGACTTGCTGCAGGAAGTGGTGAACCAGGGAGCGGGTGAGGAGGGCTGGCAGGAGCTCGGGCTTCTTGTGCCCTCCTCCAGCCTCTATGGACACTTCTGTAAGGCGGCATCAAACCCATGACGTCCCCAGCTGTCCCTCAGTGTGACATGGGAGTGATCGGAATGACCCTCAGATGGACTTTGTGGTCAGCAGTGGGAGGAGCAAGGCTGGACACTTAAGAAATGTGTCAGTGTCTCAGGAGGAGCCTGGGCAGCTCTGGCTTCCCTGGGCTCAGGAATCAATCTAAGGAGAGAGTGAGATTTAGGCCATGACCCTGGCCTCCTGCTCTCTGAGGAGGGGCCCTTGGAGAAATGCGTAACATTCTAAAAGATTTGATCCCTCTGGGAAATTCATGACCCTTTAACAGAAGCATGATTTTTCTGGGAAATCTCTGGGACTTGCAGAGGTGTATGGCATTGGACAAGATGACCTCTAGGACCCTTCATAATTCTTCAGTTTCTCAGAAATTGGACCTCTCCGGGAGAATTGCAGTCCCTTGGGGGATAACCTGTAGAAATTGGATGTGTTTTTGCAATCCCCTGAGGGGTAACCTGTAGAAATTGGATGTGTTTTCTATCACACAGAATTAAATGCTCCAAACTAGAAAAAAACCATGGAATTTTGTTCTCTCTTCGTATTCCTGGACTGTCCCCAGGGAGGACAGGGCTAAAAGGCCCCTCTTACTGCCCTGATGAAGGTGTCAGAGTCGCAGTGGACGTAATGGACGTGAGCATAGGCTCTGGAGCCAGGCTGACTGGTCCAAACTCTGACTCCACCACCGTCTAGCTGTATACATTAGGCAGGATTCTTCACCTTTCTGTGCCTTGGTTTCTTTATCTGTCAAATGGGACTAACAATAGAACCTATGTTGTAGGTTATGATGAAGAATAAATTAGCGGATAAGGGTACAATACACAGAAAGTACCCAGCACAAAGTGAGCCAGCGTGGGCTGCCAGTAGCGGTCTCAGGACGATTCAGCTAATTACCTTCCCTGGGGAGTCTCTGGGCAGCAGCTGCCTCACCCCGTCGGTCCAGCAGAGTCCTCAGGCTTTAGTTGTGGGGCTCTTAGCATCCCCCAAACCTCCTTTCCCACTTCTTCCCCCACCTTGCTGTACCTTTCTAAGGTGGATCCAGGAATTTAGGTCTGTCAAACATGGGGGACTAAATGGTCCTGGGGTAGGTCCTCGACCTACCAGAGTAGATCTGAATTCTATATTCTGAAGCCAGCTCCAAACTCCTTAGAACCCTTGGGGAAACTCAGAACTCAGACACGGCTTGTCCAACCCAAGCTCCCCAGGGGCTTGCAGATGAGACTGGAAACCCAGAGCTTCCCTCTCAAGACCATATTAACTGCAACCTAGCAGCTACTACATTTTATATATATACTTTTCCCCCTTTATCGAAGTCCCACAAATACTCTGTGTGTAGGTACCATTATTGTCCCTATTTTATAGATGAGCTAATGGAAGCTCAGAGAGGTTAAACAACCAGCCCAGGGACCCACAGCCGGTCAATGGCAGAGCCTGGGTTTGGACTTTGTCCCATGTGACTCCCAGCTCCAGCCTGGTCATCCCCCTTCAGTAGCTGTCTGAGGCCCAGTTCTGCAGTCTCTTTTCTCGTGGTAGAGCCGTCCCTTCTTTTCCTTGTGCCACTTCCCGAGCTGCCCGGCGGTGTTTTGCAGTGATGACACGCCCCATGTGCCCAACGAGAACCTGGGAGAGGCGGCCGTGCTGCAAATTGTGGAGAACCTGACCGAGCTCATCAGAAAGGCCTTTCCAGGTAAGACTGTGCCCCAGGTCCCCACAGCATTCCCTGATGCCCAGGCGGTGCCTGGCACAGTGGGACGACAACGGCAGCAAGATGCAGAGGAACGACCTTCACCCGTGGACAACGATGGCTGCTGGCCAAGTCCCGTGCCAGGCACTTCACAGTGATTGTGTCTTACCTTCCAACAACCCTGTAAGGAACGTGAGAGTTTGTCGGCCTGTGGATACACACAGAATCCTGTTAATGGTGTTAAAAAACCAAATTCAACTGAGTAAATCTGAAGATCTATTTGGCTGTATTCAACAATTCATGAATCAGGCAGCATCCCATCTAGCAAATAGAAAGGAGCGCCAGGAACTTCCCTGGCGGTCCAGTGGTTAAGACTCTGTACTTCCACTGCATGGGGCACGGGTTCGGTCCCTGGTCGGGGAACTAAGATCCCGCATGCTGTACAGTGCGGCCGAAAAGAAAAAAAAGAAAAAAAAAAAGAAAGGCACTCCAAGGAGCTGTACAAATGGAAGGTTTTATAAACAGAAGGCAGTGGAAAAAGGAAGATTCTAGCAAAAAGTGGATTGTTTCAGGCAAGGTTACCTTCGTTTAGGGGAAGGGGTGGTGTCTATCAGGCAGATTTCCTCACTAGTGCTGACCAAGTAATTCCAGATTGACTGTTTAAAGGTCACATTCTTGGGAGAGGCTGAAACTTCAGTTAGGTTAGGTATTAACTTGGTTAATACCTAACTTGGTTTGCTGACCTGGGACTTAGCACAAGTAACTCCATTTTGGGCCTGTTGTTTCTTTTTTAATAATGGAAATGCCTGACATTTCACTGGCTTCTGTCCTGACAGTTTAACAGCAGACTCACAGCCCCTTCTCAGGCATTTACTGTTATATTTAGGCATCTTCCCTGGGTAAGTCTCACGTGGTCTCACACACAGCCCTTGCGTCTTGCTGTGGCTCTGGAATTGCCATCTACTGCCTTTAAACCATCCTGGCTGCTGGGACTTTGGGGAGATGCTGATTTCCAGCCAAAGTGCTGTTTCGTGGTGCAGTCCAAGGCCTTCAGAGCCTGGGAGAGCAGGCCAGGACTGTGAGAGATTATGGTAGCAGCCCCACGGGACTTGACAGGGAGAATGCAGCCTGGGCGCTCCATCTAATGGCCCTTGAAAATGGCTTTAATCAGGCTGTGCCAAACACAAGGTCCTGGGGGCTGAATCAGGCTCTCAGCCTGCCAGCTGGACACCTGTGAAAGCAGACCCCTTGGACCCCCCTCCCCATCCCCCAATCTCCTTTGGGTTCCGGCACAGCTGCTTCCTCTAAAGGTCTTGGTCATGGGTCCCCAGGACCCAGATATGAAATAATGATAATAAAAATAAGTAATAGCAGCAGCAAGAACAACTATATGTATCTATGTATCAAGGGCTAAGTGTCAGGCACTCCTCTAAGAATATTATATGCCTCAGCTCATTCACTGTCAGGAATGAGACTCAGGAGACTCCAGGAGAGTGGAGCTCTCTCACATTTTTACTGATGACAAATGTGAGCCTTGGGGTCAAGGAAACAGGCAAGGTTGAGGATGCAGATCCTTCTTTGAGGACATCTCTTACCTATCACTTCTACTGCCACTCCAGGAGGGGTCCCCGAGCTGCTGTTACCATCCCACATCTGTCCCCGAGGCAACCTCATTTCTGACACCTCCTTCCCTCAACCTAAATCAATTTGTGCAAAGAAGTTGCCTGGATGCTTCTAGTCTGTGTAACTCAACCCAACCCAACCCAGGTATGCCTGGGCTACTTCATCTTCCAGCAGAAGTCACTACTAGGTTCAAACCAGGACACTCTCCCCCATGGCAACAATAGGTATTATTATCCCCAGCGTATAGATAAGGAACCTATGGCTCAAAGCTAGTCAGTTCCTAGGGAGGGATTCAAACTTAGATCCAACACTGAGCAGTCTTTTCTCTGCTCCACGTGGGGCTTCAGGAATAAAAGTGAAATAATGGATAAGAAAATGCTTTATTACTATGACCTGACATACAAGTGTAAATAAGATTTTACAGTTTATAACATGCTTGCACATTTACTGAATTTCCTAAATCCAAGATACCATTGGCTGTAAGATGTTTCATTATTTTATGTATCTCTAAGAAAAAAAATGTTCTCCAGGGAATTCCCTGGTGGTCCAGTGGTTAGGACTCAGCCCTTTCACTGCAGGGGGTGCGGGTTCAATCCCTGGTTGGGGAACTAAGATCCTGCAAGTTGCATGGCGTGGCCAAAAGAAAAAAAAGAAAAAAAAAAAGCTGTCCATTAAAGTATGACACAGAACTTTCTCATGGCCTCAATGGTAAGACACGTCCCACTTATAGAGATGTTAAAATATGAACACATTGGAAGAGGTGAAATGAGGCATTATCTTATTTGAGAATGGTAGCAACATAGGTCAAGCAGAACACTCCCTATCATAGAGATAAATAAGCTGAAGCAACTTGTTGGAGAAGAGGAAGGGACTGAAATTTGAGATTTTGGTTCCATGTCATGAGTTCTTCCTGCCACGTGCACCTGTGTCCCCCCATCAGAGTCACTGCGAACACTGGCCCCTGTCCACCGTGGCCGATGGTAAACACAGGTGTGCAAGGCAAACTGATCCAGGTCCCAATTCAGGTTCTGCCACGCTCTATAGCTGGGCCATCCTCCGGACACTCAGTGTTCTCCCTGTGCAAAATGAGGAAAATAATGGTACCTGCCCGAAGGGTTGTTATAAGGATTAAATAAGGTAATCCATCCATTCATTTAGTCAGTCAACAAATATTTGAGTGTCCTCTACGGGTGAGACAGCATGCTAGGGGTAGGGGATGTGGCTGTGAACAAGATGCCAGGTCATGCCCTCATGGAGCTTAGGCTTGTAAGGATCTTCTGACAGTGCCCGACACATAGAAGTGGCAAAAACCTGTTACCCCAAAACTGGGTTTGCCTCTTGGTGGGTGTCAAGCCAAAAGGCACAACCAAGCCAAAGATCAGGAGAAGGAAGGATTTATTACTTGCAACAAGTAAGGAGAACACCAGGGATCTTTCCAAATCAGTGTGTCCTTGAACAGCAAAATTGGGGAAGTTTTAAGCTAAGGATATATGCATATTCATGAAGGGGCTTGAGCAGGAGAATGCAACTTAGAATTGGAGCAAAGGTTGACAGAGTCCAAGCTTTAGTTGATTGAAGTCACAAGGGTCAGCAAAGGTCAGCATCATCACTCCTTAGGTTCCAGTTGATCTCATGGTTGAGGGGGTTTAAATTCTGCCAAACAGCTCAAGACAGTGCTTCAGGCTAATCTTTACCATTGGAACAGAACTGGGAGTCTTTACAACTGATTTATTATCTTTGCCCTTGTTACTTCTCTTGCCTGATAACAGTTTGTTCTTTTGTTCCCTTAAGATCATTGTTACTGAGATCTGTTCAAGGGCAAGCATTGTAGCCAGGCTTAGATCCCAAGATGGCTTAGGCCAAAAATGGCTTCTCTTATGTCTCTGGGGACACCCTACCTTATCTGCTTATAAACCAGGAGAGATAACCTCCCTTCTCATCTGCCTTTGGGATGCCAGGGATTTGTGTTTTCTCTTAAATGAATTCTTTTTTTTTTTTTTAAATAAATATCAGAGCTGTATTTAATTCTGTTGTTTATTTATTTATTTGTTTATTTTTGGCTGCATTGGGTCTTCGTTGCTGCGCGCAGGCTTTCTCTAGTTGCAGTTAGTGGGGGGGGGGCTCGTGGCAGTGCGCAGGCTTCTCATTGCAGTGGCTTCTCTTGTTGCAGAGCACGGGCTCTAGGTGTGCGGGCTTCAGTGGTTGTGGCATGCAGGCTCAGTAGTTGCGGCGCACGGGCTTAGTTGCTCTGCGGCATGTGGATCTTCCCAGACAAGGGCTCGAACCTGTGTCCCCTGCATTGGCAGGCGGATTCTTAACCACTGCACCACCAGGGAAGTCCTTAAACGAATTCTTATGGCTGCCTGTATCTATGTTAGAGAGGTGAGGTTTTCTTTCAGGCAGTCACAGCCATGACTTCTGGCTTTGTGAATAATTCCTCATGGGAATTCTACGGCCTCCTCCTTTGGCAGAGCTTAGCATTTCCAGATCTTGTAGGCTATACAGGGTAAAGGGTTTGTTAGAATCATTTCTTCAAGTAGGAATTGGAGGCGCCAGGCTTCCTCATTGGTTCAAGTTCACTCCCTGGGGTAAGCCAAGCTCATATAAGGGCAAGGCCCTGCCTTGAGCTCAGAGGAGTTTTTGTTTATTATCAAATATTTATTGAGCAACTACTACATACCAGACACAGATGTAAAATAAAAGCAGAAGTGAGGCTACTCACAAGGAAGAAATGAGTCTGACAGGCTCCCCTCTCCCTCCTGGGTTCATTCACAGGC
Source organism: Balaenoptera borealis (assembly GCF_965194805.1). NCBI lineage: Eukaryota > Metazoa > Chordata > Mammalia > Artiodactyla > Balaenopteridae > Balaenoptera > Balaenoptera borealis. The sequence goes on along the minus strand of NC_138860.1, from coordinate 172,374,449 downwards.
CACATCCTCAGGGAGGCTCCCCTGACCCCCACTCCCACCCCTGTTATACACTCCCACAGCAAGTGGCTCTTCCCTTTTTGTGACAGCCATTACTCAATGCCTATCAACCCTACCGCACTGCCAGGCCTCTGGGCCTGGGCCTGGGAGCCCAGGTCTACATGTTTGCATGTACTAGGTGCTCAGTAAATATTTGTTGATTCATGAATGAGTGAAACTCCCAAGGCCTTCCAGGGTGCAGCAGACCCCTTCCCTAACAGTAAGATGGATCTGGAATTGACAAGAACAAGGCACACTAAATGACCAAGTGGCTGATCATGGATCTGAAGTTTATTTGGATCTTCTAGCTTTCTCCTCCTTATCTCATGCTTCATTTCTGACCATGGAAATTTCTGCGGGGAATGGAGTTAGAGAACTCACTGCTCTTCCTTCCCAGATCTGAGCCAAATTCTGCCAGATTCTATAATGTGGTTTTCTGCTTGGCTCTGTATTTTTCCTTATCTGTGCTATAGCTCTTCCCTATTAGCTCTGATAGCCAGTGGCTGAAACTAACTCCACTAAGCACTTTTGCATATACATTCTTATATTTTTCTTTTTCCTCCCAGATACTAAAGTCTATGCTGCTTTGGGAAATCATGACTTTCACCCCAAAAACCAGTTCCCGGCTGGAAGCAACAATATCTACAATCAGGTAGCAGAGCTGTGGCAACCCTGGCTCAGTAACGAATCCATCGCTCTCTTCAGAGAAGGTACTAACATCATTTGCTACTGTAAGGAGCACTTTATGCCAAGGTCTGATCTAATTTCATCTTCACAACATCCCCATGAAATAGGGACTGATTTTATCCCCATTTTACAGATAAGGAGACTGAGGCTTGAACATAAGTCACTCGGCCAAGGTCACCCAGCTTAGAGGAGGCAGACTTGGGAGTAGGATCCAGGGCTGATTCCAATGCCCATGTTCTTAACCCCACAGCACTAATGAGGATCATAAGAGAATATTCACTGAGCATTTCCTGTGTGCCCGGAACTGCCCTCAGCACACTGCTAGACTCCTTACAACAATCCTAGGTAGGGGCAGTGACCTGCAGCTCAGGCCAGGTTTCTCAGCCTTGCCACTGTTGACATTTGGGGCTGGATAATTCTTTGTTGTGGGGCCGTCCTGTACATTGTAGGGTGCTTAGCAGTATCCCTGGCCTCTATCCACTAGTTGCTAGTAACACCTCCAGTTGTGAAAACCAAAAATGTCTCTGGACGTTGCCGAGTGTTCCCTTGGGGACAAAATCACCAGGTTGAGAATCACTGGTTTGGAGACACAGTATCCCAAAGTGACCTGACCTCCTCTCCTTCCTTACCTCAGTCCCTTGTTGTTGGGGCTCCCCATTGGTCAAACCCAACCAGAAGCTCACAGCACAGAAGCCCATGGATTTAACCCACAGCTCCTGGGGCAGAGAGCTGAGCAGAGAAGGGTTGACAGTGGATCTGGAGGGGCAAACACACCTCCATGTTATTCCCATTATACGGAGGAGGAAACTGAGGCACAGAGAGGTTAAGGAACTTTCCCAAGTTGCACAGCTAGGAAGTGATACAGCCAGGACTTGAACCCAGGCAGCCTGGCTCCAGAGCCTTTGGCCTTACCCACGATGCCGCTCCTATGGGAAAGATGGGAAGGGAGGACGCAAGGGAAGGAGAAGGTGGGCGAGTGAAGTGGAGGGGGACAGAGGTGTGTCTGTTCGGAGGCTGGAGACCCCTTCAGATTCCCCCCTGGCTGTGATGTCCTAGGTGCCTTCTATTCTGAGAAACTGCCGGGGCCAAGCGCAGCTGGGCGAATCGTGGTCCTCAACACCAATCTGTACTATAGCAACAACGAGCAGACGGCCGGCATGGCCGACCCTGGCCAGCAGTTCCAGTGGCTGGACGATGTGCTGACCAATGCGTCCCGAGCTGGGGAAATGGTAAGGGCTCCCCACTCCTCCTCTCCCCTCCCTGGGGTCTCTTCCCGTACAAGTCCCCCACTTTGGCACAGACTCACCCACTCACTTGAGATGCCCACATCACAGAGGGTCCTTCATCAGCTAGGCACCTGAGGGGGCTGCTTCCATCCTCACAACAGCCTGTGAGGCTGGGACCCTGGAGTCCATTGCAGATGCGAGGCTCCTGATGGGCAGTGACAGTCTCAAGTCACACAGTAAGTGGCGGGGCCTAGACTAGAACCCCAGTCTCCAGAATCCAAGGCCAGCACAGCTGCAGCCACACTGTGGGCTAGACCTCGAGGGGATGCCCTGCCCTTGAGGTGTGTCCGTCTAGTCTGCTGGGCTAGCAGGCCCCCGCTGACTGACCCTGTGTCCCATTTGCCTGAGTCCCTGCTCTGACCAGCGCATCCCACCAGGATCTCATGGCCGGTGCTTTTGCCCCCACTATGCATCAGCTATGTTGCTAAGTGCTTTATATGGATGATCTCATTTAACTCTCATATCTCCACCAGTTAGGTGCCCTTCCCGATGAGAAAACTGAAGCTCGGGGAGGTGACACACAGCTGGTGTCCAGCTGCAGTTTGGCTCCAAAGCTCATGTTCTCAACTGCCCTTCCTACCACTGCCCCCGCCGCCCATTCTACCTCTTGCAATGGGGACCAAGGGCCCAGGCACTGTTAGCTGAGAGACTCGAGGAATGTAAGACGTGAACACACATTACCACACAGCATATGCTACACAACCATGCAAGGAAGGTTTGGTTACAGTGCCTGAGCTCTCCAAGAAGAGAAGACTTGTCTCTGAAGGATCAGAAAGGTTTCAGGAGGAGGTATCCTTCGAGCTGGGTTTTGAAGCATGAGTAGCATTTACAGAAGTGAAAATGAGAAGGGCGCTCCAGGTGGCAGGCACAGCATGGGTAAAGGCACAGAGGGAGGGAAGCATGTGGCACATTAATTTCTGGGTACAGGGAGATGCCGGATCACCTGGGAGAGGGATGGGGGAGGAGGTACCTTTGAGCCCATCTGCTTGCCTCTGGGGAGACGGGCAGGGTGTGAGAGGTAGAGATGAAAAGTTGTGGAAGGGGTCTCTGAGCCCCTGCTGGGCACCCCTTCCTCGTAGGTGTACATTATCGGCCATGTGCCCCCGGGGTTCTTTGAGAAGACACGGAACAAAGCGTGGTTCCGGGAGGGCCCCAACCAGGAGTACCTGAAGGTGGTCCGGAAGCATCATCGAGTCATTGCAGGGCAGTTCTTCGGGCACCACCACACCGACAGCTTTCGGATGTTCTACGATGATGCAGGTATCCAACCTGGAGGGCAACGGCCAGACCAACTCCCTCTTTCCCTCGCCAGCCTCTCAGCTCCACTCTCTCTTGAAAGGTACCCCCATCAGTGTCATGTTCCTTACACCTGGGGTCACCCCATGGAAAACCACGTTACCTGGAGTGGTCAACGGAGCCAACAATCCAGGCATCCGGGTGTTTGAATACGACCGAGCCACACTGAGCCTGCAGGTCAGGAGCCTTGGGTCTGCTGGGGCCAGAGGAGGAGGGAGGAGGGACCTGATAACATCACTGCCTTCCCTAGCTAATCCACCCTCTACTGACCACTGAGACTCAGGAAGGTCAAGTTACTTCCACCCTTTTAGAGCTCAGGATCAGAACCCTGGCTCTACCTCCAAATCCTGCCACCAAGTCAGGTCAATTCTTCTCCAAATTGCCCTTTGCCCTGGATCATTGTCAAGGCCTCCTACGTGTTCTCCCCTCCTCCAGCACTGCCCTGCTGTAGCTCATCTGGTACAGCTAAGGAGGGGATTAATCTTTCTAAAGCACTTCTTGTCTCTTTCCTGCTCAAAAACCTTCAGTGGCTCCCCAGTGCTCCCAAGATAAGTTGGATCTCTTTGGCCTGGTATTCAAGGTCTCTCACAGTGTAACTCTCCTTGGCCTGGTATTCAAGGTCTCTCACAGTGTAACTCTCCTTGGCCTGGTATTCAAGGTCTCTCACAGTGGGACTCTCCTTGGCCTGGTATTCAAGGTCTCTCCCAGTGGGACCTCAGGCCCACTACCAGGTCTTCTCTACACTGACTATGCTGCAGCCAAGCAGGCCCCTAACTCAATGAGCAATCCCACACCTCCTGGGATGTGCTTGTGATTCCTGAAATGACAAAGAAATATTATTCCTTAATGTATTCAACAAAACGTGTTAAGCCTCTGCCATGTGCCAGGCCCCGTGCTAAGCTGAGGAGATACATAAGTGAACAAAAGTCACTGCTCTCCTGGAGCTGACAGACAATAAACAAACACATAAAGTTAAGTGTGGCACGAAATAAGTGCTAAGGAGAAAAGAAAACAGGGTGAGGAGGCAGGTGGTGACAGTTACAGGGTACGTGTATATGTGTGTGGTGTTAGATGGGGCAGGGAAGTGTCACTGATAGGGTGACATTTGAATTCTGAGTAAATTCAGGGAGTGAGCCGTGTGAGCGTCTGGGGAAGGAACAGGAAAAACACGTCAGAGGCCCAGGGTGGGAATGCGCTTGGTGTGTTAGGGGAGGAGCACGGAGGCCACGGCGGAGGTCACGAGGGGAGGGGGGGAGGGGGGGGTCAGGTAATGCAGGCCATGAGGATGACTCTGGAATTTTAGAAAACCACCATTCTGCTGGGTGGAGAACAGGCTGTAGGGGGCAAGGGCAGACACAGGGGGACCAATTAGGAGGTGACCACAGCCACTGAGAGGTGATGGTGGTGTGGGCCAGGGTGGCACCCGTGGGTGGTGAGGAGAGCCAGATCCTGGATGTATTTTGAAGGCAGAGCAGACAGGATTTGCTGGCGGATTGGTTGAGGGGTGGAAGAGAAAGCGAGGAAGCAACGAGGGCTCCAAGGCTTTGGCCAGAGCACCTGGAAGGATGAGGTCGCCATTTACTGAAACGGGCTCACTGCAGGAGGAGCAGATTTTGGAGGAAGATCAGAAGCCTGGCTTTCCTGTTAACTTTGGGATGTCTAAGTGGCATCCAGGTGAAAATGCTGAGGGAAGAGGCAGCTGGGTATTCAAGTTGGAGTTCCAGAAAGAGGTGGGTACAGAGATTTAATCTGGGTGTTGAGAAAGGACATTTAAAACCAGGGGCTGCATGAGTTAACCTGGGGCCTTGACTCTAGAGTGAATGTAGATGGAGAAGAGGTCTGAGGAGTTTTAAGAGTGTGGTCTGTCGTCCACATGGGCACTCAGACCACAGGGTTCGGGGAAGACTAAATGAAATAATGTAAGGTGCCTAGCAAGAAATTGCCATCCATCCATGGCAGCTCCTCTTACCCCACCTCTCCTGACTGCAAATTTAGGTGGAAAGTGTTGCACAGATAAACCCTTCTGGGTTCTAGTCCTGAAAATGCACCTGAGTACTCAGGGTCTTGGGTGTAGCCCAAGCCCCCATCAAAGCACAATTCTATAAGCTCTCTCAGCCAGGCACTCCATCCCACTGCTTTTTTTAAATTTTATTTTTATTTATTAATTTATTTTTGGCTGTGTTGGGTCTTCGTTTCTGTGCAAGGGCTTTCTCCAGTTGCGGCAAGTGGGGGCCACTCTTCATCACGGTGCGCGGGCCTCTCACCATCGCGGCCTCTCTTGTTGCGGAGCACAGGCTCCAGACGCGCAGGTTCAGCAATTGTGGCTCATGGGCCTAGCTGCTCCGCAGCATGTGGGATCCTCCCAGACCAGGGCTCGAACCCGTGTGCCCTGCATTGGCAGGCAGATTCTCAACCACTGCGCCACCAGGGAAGCCCCCATCCCACTGCTTTTATATTGCGTTTTATCCAGTCTTTCTGCAAATTTTTACTGACAATCTTCTGGGTACCCGGGAGCTTGCTGGAACAGAAAATGCACAGGCCATGGGGTAAACAAGCTGGGTTCCAATCCTGCCTCAGCCACTTGTGGGACCCTGGCCAAGTGAATTAACCTCTTTAGGACTCAGTTTCGTCATCTGTGAAATGGGGACAATAAGCGCAGTTACCTCATCAGACTCAATCAGAGGATGTCTGCCAAGCATACCCGGAAACTAGTGAATGCTCAATAACTAAGAGCGGTCAGGATTACAGCTATTAGAATCTGGGGGCAAATGCAAGGTGAAGGATTGGGGGCGGAAGCGGACAGCTGCTCACAGCCGGCCCGCCTCGCGCCCCCTCTGCAGGACATGGTGACCTACTTCTTGAACCTGAGCCAGGCGAACGCGCAGGGGGAGCCGCGCTGGGAGCTCGAGTACCGGGTGACCAAGGCCTACGGCGTGCCCGACGCAGGCGCCCGCTCTATGCACGAGGCGCTGGGCCGCATCGCCAGCGACCAAGGCGCGCTGCAGCGCTACTACGTCTACAACTCGGTCAGTTACGACACGCGGGCCTGCGACGAGGCCTGCCAAGCCGAGCACGTGTGCGCGCTGCGCGAAGTGGCCTTCGACGGGTATGCCGCCTGTCTGCGCGCCCCCGGCGTCGCGCCCGCGCCCCGCCTCGCGCTCCTGCTGGTGGCGCTGCTGGGCCTGCGCACGCTGCTTGTGCCGTGACCTTGGGCGCCGCCCGCTGATTGGCTTGGCTCGCCTTCCTCCTGGTAAAATGGGGAGAGCATCCCCCCCCCTCCCCCGAGAGCTGGACTTTCCACCCTTTCCCCGGCGTCCGCAGAATGAACTGGGACGGGACAGCCGATCAGGAAATGAAGCCCCAAGGGCCCCACCAGAAGCACATTTCTTTCAAGTTTCATGTTTTATCCCAAACACAATTCTCGTCGTGCATGTTATTCTGTTATTAACTTGTAAATCATGTTTAAAGTAACTCCCTTGCCCAGTTATTGAATGTTCCCCCCTCCTCCTATTCGGATAATCCGAGTAAAATGAGCTGCCAGGAAGATGCGCCTGGTTGATCCAGTGCCCTCTGTCTCCCCTGGCACACGGCCCGGACTCGGAGGCAAACTTAGCGAAGTCCCTCAATCAGGGATCGGAACGGGCCTTGGCGTTCTGTTGTTTTGTTTTGCAACAATGCAGACGTGAGACATCGCAGTTCTAGCCCGGGCGCTAATCTCCGGGCCATATTCGCCGTTTTGGGTCTCCAGGAGCCTCAAATGTAAAACAAGGCGATTAGAAGCCTCCTAAGCTAAGGGCATTGCGCCTCGGACGGTCCGTCTTCGGGCTTAGCGGTCCTCGGGGCCCTCGGGGCTCAGCGGGGCTGGGGTGAGAGTTGGGGGTCCCTAGGCAGGCGGCAGGGCCAGGGATCTGTGGGACCGCTGATACCCCAACCGCGGGGTCTACGGACCTCGCTCCTCCCCGGACAGGGCGGGACGGGGAAGTCCCGCCCCGCAGCCCGAGTCCTGGGCGGCTCCGAGGGCTGTGCCCGCCTCCTTCCTGCCACCGCGACCCTGGGCTGGGAAGGCGACCCTGGGCCGGGAGGGCGGGTCCGAGCCCAGAAGGGAAAGAGGGGCAGAGGCTGGCGGGTCATGCCCTGGTCGCCACGCGCCGCTCTCTTCTGGGACCTGGTCCTGGGCGTATTGGGCACCCTCGCCTTCCTGATCGACCTGGGCGCCGACCTGTGGGCCGCGAGCCAGTATGTGCTCAGAGGTCGCTACCTGTGGGCCGCGCTAGTGCTGGCGCTGTTGGGCCTCTCCTCAGTCGCGCTGCAGCTCTTCAGCTGGGTCTGGCTGCGCGCCGACCTCTCCAGCCCGCACGCGCCGAAGCCCCCAGGCCACTGCCTGGCGCTGTTGCATGTCCTGCAGCTGGGCTACCTGTACAGGTGAGCGCCCTAACCTCGGGGAGAGGGAGGGGGAACGGAAGTCAACGTCACCTCCTGCAGCTGGGCTGGTAGCACAGGTGAGAGCCCTGACCCCGCGACGGGGGCGGAGAGGAGAGGACTGGGACCCCGGAGAGGAAACTAAGCCCCTTGTAGTTTAGCGGGCGCCTCTCCCTACAGGTGAGCTCCTGATCCCTGATGAGGGAGAAATCCGGCTGACAGCCCTCAGAGCTCATGAACGGTACCCTTCCTGGCACAGCCGAAGAAACTGAGGCCCAGAGAGGGAAGGGAGGCGCATGACTTGGAGTCGGACCCTTTGGGATCCAATCCTGGCGTTACCACCTGTGTGGCCTTATTCCTGCCTTTCTCTGAGCCTCAGTTTCCTCCTCTGTTAAAGGAGGTAGTGATCTAGAGATAGGTGTGGCTGGCAGGCCTGTGGTGAAGGGCAGAGGGGGAAGCTCCCGGCACAGTGCCTGGTGGCAACAGACCTCCCGTTGCTTTTAGCTGTGGGTGGAGCCTTGGGCAAGTCACTTGACCCCTCTGGGTCTCAGTTTACTCGTTGTTCCAGAGGCTCACAGTGTCTGGATTAAATGGAATGAGACCTGTAAACTGCCCTGGTGCAGAGTAAGCAGGCAGCAAGTGTCAGCCAGCTTCATGATCAGCTGGGTCCCCCTGGAGTTTCAGCAGCCCTGACCCCCAGAGCAGCGCTTGTTCCCTCATGACCAGTGCCTCCCACCCTGTCTTTCCCAGTTGTATTCTCCCTGAACACTTGCTCCCCGCCCCACCCCCTCACTCCCAGACCAAGCAAGAGGGCAGAGATGGGGTCTGACTCATCCATGTCCCTGGAGCCATGTAGGACTGGGCTCAGGCGGGGGCCCTCTAGACATGGGGAAACTGAAATGAAGGAGTCAGAGTCATGTGATGAAGTCAGGACATGATGTGGTCTGGGTTGGGATGGGATGGACGGAGGCAGGATCTGCTCTTGAATCCATGTTTACAGATTCTCTCCAGATCTTGCCTTGAGTCTCCAGGAGGGGGCGAGAGGAACTTTGAATGTGCAGTTTTGCCTGAGGGACTGTCCAGGCATCAATAACACGTTGGGTGAACACGAAGGGGCACAGTTATTACAGTTCTGGCAGCCCGCAATGAACCCTGAATCTATAATTACATCATGTATCTTCTGTTTCTGCTGAGCATGAGTCAGACAGACTGTACTGAGCTTTGGTTGAGAAAACGGGGTCTCTGTTCCTGCCTGTGACTAGGCTGAGGCCTCTGCCAGGGCACTGGGGGACCCCCCCCCCAACTCAGGCCTGCTCCCTGAGTGTGTTGTCAGGTTCATCCAGGGGGAGTGACAGTAAACGTCTGATGAATGAATTTGCAATGAGTGAATGGCCTCACCTCCCAATAGCCAACTGAGATCAGTTCTGGGCGGGGGGAGATCTTAGTGCCTCCTCCACTCCCCCCTCGTGCCAGTGGATCACTCAGGCCTGTCTGTCCAACCTCTGGACTCTCTTAACTCTGCCCCGTCTGTTCCCATCACTCTGGGCAGGCCTCTTAAATGGATCCCTGGGTGCTCTTTCTGTAGCACAGTAGGACCTGTCTTGCCTGTGCTCAGAAGCTCTCAATGGCTCCCTTCCCCACAGGATCCTAAGAAATTCTTACACTTGCTAAAATTTGAGAATGATAACTTTAGGCAATTTCCTAGTACACCTTTCAGATTCAAACAGCTTTGGGTCCAAATCCTGTTTCCACTGCTCATTTGCTCTTTGGTCCTGTTTCCCCATCTGTAAAATGGGGATATTGTAAAGGAGTAAATGGGACAAGGTTTGTGATGAGCTTGGTATGGTGGCCACTGCAGAAGTAATAGCTGTTGTATTTATCCCCACTTCACAGATGAAGAAACAAGTTCATTGAGGTAAGTCACTTGCCCAAGGCCTTATAGCATGTATGTGACGAGCTAGGATTTGAGCCTGTCTGCGTTCGCTCGATGGGTAGGGAAGGAGGAATGCCACAGGATGCTAACTGGGCCCCTCGGGGCATCGTGTGTACCGCCTAGGTGCATGCAGGGGCTGCGGCAGGGGCTGCTGGTGTGGCGGCAGGCGGTGCCCTCCGAGTTCGACTTGGCCTATGCCGACTTCCTCTCCCTGGACATCAGCATGCTGCGGCTCTTTGAGACCTTCCTGGAGATGACACCGCAGCTCACACTGGTGCTGGCCATCATGCTGCAGAGCGGCAGCGCTGAGTACTACCAGTGTGAGTGTCAGGCCCTCGGCCAGCCCCCCTTTTACACCTTGGGAAAGTTGCCCACAAATGTCAGAAAGGTTTTCACTCTTTTATAAAGGCTGCTTAGAAAATAGGAGAATGTCCTTTAGTCGGGCAGGTCTGTGTTCAAATCCAAAGTTATGCTCTAGCCTTGAGTTTGGACAAAGGACTCCACCTCTCTGAGCTATCAGTTTGTTCTCATCTGGACAAATAAATGGACGTAATAAATGATCCTACCTCATAAGGTTAATGAAAGGTTTAAGTGAAGTGATGCCTAAAAAGCCTCGTGCCTAGTGCATAATAAATCTTAAGTGTAATTTTTACTATTTTGAAGATAACAGATGAAGTGTGTAGGGTGCCTGGTGCCTAATAAGCAACTTGTTGATCAATAGATAAATTATTGAGCGCCTTTGTACATGCTGAGTGCCTTTGTTTTGATCGAGCACCTTTGTGCCTGTCCCTGTGTTAGGAACACCGCAGTGAATAAGGAGATGGACACAGCCCCTGGCCTGCCAGGACCATAGACTGTAAAGCAGGTAGTTACAGTAAAGCGTGTGGAGTGATCTGAAAAGGAAGAGGCAGGTGGCCTCATAAAACACAGGAGAGGTTTGTGCAAAGAGAAGCTTTGGGAGGGCTTTTAGGGGAGTTGCCCAAGGTCACAGGCCAGCTGGCAGCCAAGTTAGGACTCCAGCTCACATCTGATTCAGGGTCTAGGCTTCCCCTTCTCCTTCTCAGCCCTCGCACACCTGCTGCTGTACAAGGCACAGCCTCCCAAGGAGCCAGTCCCAGCTCTGCCTCCACTCTCTGCGGGACTTGGAGATCCCCTCTCTGGCCTCAGTTTCCACAGCTGTACAAGCTGGGGAGGTGGACTCAATCTCCAAGGGCCCTTTCAGTTTGCTAATCTGAGTCTGCAGTATTAATTGAAAAACAAAACAAAAAACAAAAAACAGTAATAGCAGCCATCACGATTGAGTGCCTGCTATTAGCCAGCACTGAGGAAAGTGCTTTACTGTCATCATCGCTCACATTCATAGCACCTCTAGTTTGGTGCTACATTTATCTCCATTTTACACAAGAGGAAAGAGATGCCGAAAGGTGAAGTGATTTGCCCCGGGACACACAGCACTCATTGTGCACGTACCACCGGGCCTCTGTCTGTGAGTCCTGCATCCACAGATTCAGAGGGCTGACTCTATTACGCCATTTTATATTAGGGACTTGAGCATCCGCGGATTTTGGGAACCAGTCCCCTGTGGATACTGAGGGATGACTGTTTTTTGTTTGTCTCTTTGAAGGCAGTGGGTGTCTAGGACCAGGGCTAAATGGGGACAGTCTACACTGTGTGTATGGAGGGAGTGGGGGTGGGGGATTGAGGGAAGAGACAGGTTTTCCCAACTTTTGTTTAGCAAACATGTATTCAGCTGCTGTTATATGCCAGCTGCTGGGGGATCCCTGGGGAGCAGAATCTGTTTCCTACCCTGAAGGAGCTCAGAGATAAGGAAATAATTACTGTGTGATAAGACTCCAGACAGGAGTGGGGTACTATAGGGGCTGCACAGCGCAGTGGGCTGGGGTGGGGTCAGGATGGGTGACTATAGGGGATAATCAAGCCAGAACTTGCAGGGTAAGGAGGAGTAGGCCAGGGGAAGCAGGGCGTGGGTCTACCTAATACCAAGGGCACAGCTTGTCAGGTCAGAGAATGCGGCATGCTGGCAAACTGGAGGAACATCAGCCCTGCCGAGACCCTGAGTGTGGGGTAGTTAGAAAGGCCACAGATCTGATTCCAGTCTGGGAGTGGGTTCTTGACCCATAGCAGGTTCCCAGCGAACATCTGTTGACTGAATGCGTTAGGAGGGGGGCGGGGAGGAAGCAGTCTAGAGATGCTTCCAGCCCTCGTTGGAGGGCCTGGTGCTTCTAGCCCAGGATGGGCGGCTAGGAGGTGGGATAGGATCCCCACTGTACGCTTCGAGTCTTGGAAAATCAAAACCAGGGCCCAGTCTGAGGGTGGAGGGGAGTAGAGGCTGTTCCATCCGTATAACGGGGACATCCCTTTTGGCCCCGGAAGGCAGCTTCAGCTAGAGGCCTGTCGCCACCCCATGGGATTTCCTGCTTCCCTTTCTGAGACTAAGAAGGGGGAACTGGACTGCTGATTTTCAGATCCAAGAAAGGCGTGGGCTCTTCCGGGAAAGGAAGGGTTACAGGGCCCTAGAAGATGCTCAGGGTGTGGCCAAGGCCCAGGGGTGCCAGATGCTGGGTGACAGGGGTGCCGATGAGAGCGTATAAGTCACACACCTTCTCATCCGTGAGAAATATAACCATGGTAGCACCCGAAAAGGAAAGGTTTGTGGTGAAGGGCAGACTCCATATGGATCCTAGCTCTGTTTGGGGTTGTGTGAACTTACTGTTCTCCAGCTGTAGTTTTCCCTTCAACAAATTGGGGGCCGTAATACCCACTTCAGCGTGGCTACGAGGCCTCCGCAGTACCCGTGACCTCTGGGGAGCGCCTGCAGGCTGCCCCCAGGGCTCATCTGTCTCCTCTTCCTCTTCGTAGGGGTCAGCATCTGCACGTCCTTTGTGGGTATCTCGTGGGCGCTGCTTGACTACCACCGGGCCCTGCGCACCTGCCTCCCCTCCAAGCCCCTCCTGGGGCTGGGTGCCTCCGTGATCTACTTCCTGTGGAACCTGCTGCTGCTGTGGCCCCGAGTCCTGGTCGTGGCCCTGTTCTCAGCCCTCTTCCCCCGCTATGTGGCCCTGCACTTCTTGGGCCTGTGGCTGGTGCTGCTCTTCTGGGTCTGGCTTCAGGGCACGGACTTTATGCCAGATCCCTGCTCCGAGTGGCTGTACCGGGCGACGGTGGCCACCATCCTTTATTTCTCCTGGTTCAACGTGGCTGAGGGCCGCACCCGAGGCCGTGCTACCATCCACCTGGCGTTCCTCCTGAATGATAGCCTTCTGCTGGCGGTCGCCTGGGTGGCTCAGAGCACCTGGCTGCCCAGCGGGTGCCTGCTGCAGAGGCTGCTGCCCGCGGCCGGCGCCTGCTTCCTCCTGGGGCTGGCTCTGCGGCTGGCCTACTACCGCTGGCTGCACCCCAGCTGCCGCTGGGAGCCTGACCAGTTGGACGGGACCTGGGGTCTGCGCTCCCTCGAGGGGCGTCAACTGCCTCAGAACAGGCGCATGGCCCATTTGGCTAAGAACTTTTTCCCCAAAGGTAGGGATGAGGCTGCTTTGCCGTGGAAGGGAGAGGTGAATGGTGTCCTTTGAGGCAGGCTCAGACCCCGCCAGGGGACCGAAGGCCAGATGGAATCAGTTGGTAGAATATAGAAGATAAGCTCCTGATGCTGCTATGGGCCTTGATTCGCTCAGCGAGCACTTGATGCCTGATCTGTGCCAGGCGCTGGAGACCAGAGTTGAGGAAGACAGAGGCCTGCCCTCAAGGATGAGAACAAGATGAGAAGGGCTGGGCCCTGGAGGGTCAAGGGCCCCAATTATGTATGAAACACTTCGGGAGGAAAGAAGAGACCCCTCCCCTTCCCTTCCCCCCAAACAAGTATAACCCCAAAGCATCCCAGTGTTGGTATTTTTACCTCCCTGGCTACCTCTAAAATAATTGGTGGAGCTGCTATCCCACCCTTGGTTCCCCTCTCCTGGGCTGGAAGGCCCCAGGACCTCCAGGATGTGTTCTCTGGAATTCTTCCTCCCCTGCCCCACCCCAGTCATTCAATTCATTCAGCAAATGTTTACCGAGGGCCTTTTATGTGTCAGAAGCATCATTCTAGCCTTGGCAGATCAGCTGCCATTCCAGCTTCATCCCTTACCCTCTCCAGCTACTCCAGAACAGGTTCTCAGGCTGGAAGCCAGGGATGCCTGCCTGCCTGTGAGCCCTGTCAGCCCCTCCAAGGCCTTAGTGCAGCTGGCCCGGCCTCTGGCCCCTGCTCTCAAGGGGAGACCTTTGAACCAAGTGCCTTGTGAACCCATGGTCTGGGCCATGGCTCAACCCGTTGAGTATGGTTTTGTGCTTCAGGCAGTGTTACTTTCTACCTCAGTCTGTGTGGGTGGAAGAGGTGTGTGTATCTGCGTCTCTGTAAGCGAGAGACATGTGTGTTGTCTTTGTTGAACAGTATTGTTAGATTATTATTAAAACCTCATGAAATCCTCTAGCCTAGTTGTGTCATTAAATCCACCGCCAAGTTCAAAGCTGCCTGGAAAAAAGGGGTCAGGGACTCAAAGTCCTCCTCTCAAAGTCGGTAAAGGTCCTGGGACCAGAGAAGAGGGCTGGCTTAGGCAAGACTTCTTTTTTTTTTTTTTTTTTAATTTATTTATTTATTTATTTATTTTTGGCTGTGTTGAGTCTTCGTTTCTGTGCGAGGGCTTTCTCTAGTTATGGCGAGTGGGGGCCACTCTTCATCGCGGTGCGCAGGCCTCTCACTATCGCGGCCTCTCTTGTTGTGGAGCACAGGCTCCAGACGCGCAGTCTCAGTAGTTGTGGCTCACGGGCCTAGTCGCTCCGCGGCATGTGAGATCTTCCCAGACCAGGGCTCGAACCCGTGTCCCCTGCATTGGCAGGCAGATTCTCAACCACTGCGCCACCAGGGAAGCCCCAAGGCGAGACTTCTTAACCTTGTTTTCTAAGCGTCAGGAGCTGGTGAGCCAGTGTGGTGTTGACCACTCAGGTGGGCATCAGAACCCAGATCTGGGCTAACTCTAGTGTGTGCTCTTAGCCGGCTCTGCTGCTGGGCCTGGCGGGAGTAGGTACACCTTTGGTATCAGGAAGTGAATACGCGAGCGCAGGTGAAGAAAGGTCTTTTTGCTGGGAGGTCGCTGGGAGGTCACTGGGAGCGATGCAGTGATGACAGGGGATGTGGATGTGGGCAGTGGTGTTGGGGAGGTCTGTGGTTTGGAGAAACAAGGAGCAGGGAAAGGGCACTGGAGACAGAAGGAAAGGTTCATCACCACTGGGACGGGATCCAGGAGAGTCTGTTATTCATTCATTCATCTAGTGGAGACACAGTAAACAGAATAAGTGAAAGAATATATCAGATAGTGTTAAGTGCTAAAAGAAAAATAAGGTAGGGAGCGTGCACGTGTGTTGTAGGTGGGAGTTACAATTTTATATAGAATGGCCGGGAAGGCCTCCCTGAGAAACTGATGTACGCCCTAAAGGAGGTGAGGATGGCAGCCACGCAGATGTGCTTTATTCCAGACACCAAGTCAGCAGTGACTGGATGAAGGAGGGCTTGTAGCAGTTATACTGGCCTGGAGCCAAGGCTGACACAGAGATGAAGGTTGGGAGCAGGGAGGAACTCTGGGAAGATGACGCTGGTGCTTTTTACATACACAGAATGGTAGAGGTAGAAAGGATCTCCAGGATCACTTAGTCCAATGATTTTCAGACTCTTGCATTTCATGAACCAGTATAATGGCCAACATGGTTGCCAAGTTAATTTTAATGAAAAAGGGCAGTAAAAACTACCACCATCTATTATCTTGTCTTATGAAAGGACATATAACCTCAGAAAAAGGATCATTTTTTTAATTGACTATAAACACACATTTGCACACACACAAAAGTGGAATCATTATTTTTCTCAACTCATAGGGAATATCGAGGGTTGAGACCTCAGAGAGCACGCTTGGCCTTTATAAATCCCTGGGCTTAGTGTCCAACCTAGCCTCAAACATAGCTTCTAAGGGGTTCACTAAAACAAATACTTGCTCTCAACTATACTTCAATTAAAAAAAAAACAAAACAGGGCTTCCCTGGTGGCGCAGTGGTTGAGAACCTGCCTGCCAATGCAGGGGACGCGGGTTCGAGCCCTGGTCTGGGAAGATCCCACATGCCACGGAGCAGCTGGGCCCATGAGCCACAACTACTGAGCCTGCGCGTCTGGAGCCTGTGCTCCGCGACAAGAGGCCGTGATAGTGAGAGGCCCGCGCACCGCGACGAAGAGTGGCCCCCACTCGCCGCAACTAGAGAAAGCCCTCGCACAGAAACGAAGACCCAACACAGCCAAGAATAAATAAATAAATAAGTTAAAAAAAAAAACAAAAGAACAAAACTTGCTACATTTACTTTTCTCTACTTCTTCCTGTCATATGTGGAGAAGACTAGGCTCTGGGGAGATGCCATACATGCCCAAACAGATGACGCAGTGTAGTGTCTTAGGCTATTTCCCCTGAGAAAAATCCAAAAAGATGCTTAATTTTTTGGCCAAGCTCTCATCTGTATTCTCTAGATGAAATTGTCAAACGAGGGTAACACGTATGTAATTTAAAAAGCTGTGGAATTTAGTGGTCGTTTCATTTGTAAATAAAGTTTACAGAATCAAGAATTTTAAGAAGATGACAGTGATGTTACTTGTAAGTAGAAATTTGCTTTGAAGATTTCCATTTTTTTTTTTTATGTCAAGAAACTTGTTTTTGAAGAATAAAAAAGCTCTTGGGCTTCCCTGGTGGCGCAGTGGTTGAGAGTCTGCCTGCTGATGCAGGGGACACGGGTTCGAGCCCTGGTCTGGGAAGATCCCACATGCCGCGGAGCGACTGGGCCCGTGAGCCACAACTACTGAGCCTGCGCGTCTGGAGCCTGTGCTCCGCAACAAGAGAGGCCGCGATAGTGAGAGGCCCGCGCACCGCGATGAGGAGTGGCCCCCGCTTGCCGCAACTAGAGAAAGCCCTCGCACAGAAATGAAGATCCAACACAGCCAAAAATAAATAAATAAATTAATTAATTAAAAAAAAAAAAAAAAAAAAAAAAAAAAAGCTCTTGATTTGCTCATTTTAACCTGCCACCGGAAAGGTTCTTGAGAAACGTGCAGATGTTATACCTATTGGAGGGGGGAGATGGAGACATTTACTCTTTGGGCTTAAAAACTAATAACACTCTGATACCTGTACTTCTGACCGATTAACAAGTTTGCTTCAACTATATTGTGGCTCAAAATGTGCATCTTCTGATGAAAAGATTTAATGCCTCAGAATACAAGGCAACCCCCCTCTTTTCTGGGGGGAATTAATTTGGGGAAAAATACATCTTATAGTCTGACATGTATGGTACTTGGAAGCTAGAACCCAATTCTAATCTCTACTGGAATAAAAGGCAAAAGGATTCCTGACTGTTTTCCAGACCAATGAACAGTCAGACTCACATCTAAAGAAATGAAAAAAGTAGTTGATGTAACATGAAAACAAGCCAAATCAAACAGTTTGATATCAATTTGTCAGTTTTATTGCTTTTGCATTTTAAGCTCACCACAGCAAGGTGTTGATTTTTTTAATAATTAAATTTCAGCACATTTGACAGCAAATGAAATCTCTTGGTGTTCCAGTCCTAAACTTTGAAAAGTGATGTATTTTAGAAACAATTAAGAAATAAACTTTCCCTTGCAAATTATTTTAAAATATTTAGTTTATTTTCTCATTTATTTATACCAAATGGTTTGTTTGTTTGTTTCTTTTCGTGAAATTAATGACTCAGTTACTGAAAGGGTGCCATCTTTCTAATGAGCTCTTCTGATTTTTTATGAAGCCCTAGTTAGAAGCCTACTCAGCTGGGCAACTGGGCTGATCCTACTCAGAAAAGACACAGGAGCAAACCATATAGAAAATAAAAACTTTATTTTTTCAAGTTTATAAGATAGTTCCCATTACATATAACATTATGGTCAAGGACTCTACAGCCACAAATGCCCGCAGTCACATAAATATATCTAATCAGTGCCTTTTCCTGCTAAATGAGGCATCTGAAGTCCAGAGGGTCATGTTTTGAGTAGAAGTCGTCCTTAATGGGATGGCTCCCATCAGTGCATTAGGAACTAGCCAAGTAACCTTGCTTGCTAGAGCTGTCTGACTCAGAGGAGAGGAAAGGACAGAGGGCCTGCTGCTCAGAGGTGGGACAGAACTAGACTTTCTCTCGTGGTTTAAGATATTTCAAAATCTCAGAATTCAGATTTGGCCTCTACAGGGTATTTGGGGAATTCCAACTTCTGGATGAAAAAGGAAGCCAAGTTAGTGGTAAGAAACAGAAGCCTGCTTAAGAGGGGTCCTAACTGCCCCCTTCCTGCAGCAGCGAGGAGAGGAAGGCCCCAAGCTCACCAGCCCTTGGCTTAGACCACTGCTGTCCCAGGAAGAGGGAGAGCGTGGCTCTGCCACTCGACTCCTCTCCCCCATGGTTCAGTGGCACTGACACCCATTCAAGGTAGTGAACATCTAGAAGCTCCATATACTGCAGCTGGAGTTTGCCAATCAGATTCTGCTTGGAGCCTTAACGCGAACAAGTTTGTGTAAACTGCGAACAAGCTGTGGCACAAGTCTCCTGGGACACTAGCTTTGCTCCCCCAACTTGCAGAGCAGAAGACAGGGATACCCCAAACCAAATAAAAGCCCAAGTAGGCATCTAAATCTGGAGCAGGCATCCATTCTCCTGGACACCACCAGCTGCCCCAGGGGCACCGGACAGGGTGACGCTAAGGCACAGTCAGTTTTACATTCGAAAGTAAAGCCACCTCTTAAACCCAGGACACAGCTGACAACTCCAGATTCCCTACTAGAGACGGCCTAGCTCTCACCACGAAATGTGCAGACCCATCTTACAGAACCCACGGTGCCCAGCTGGGAAAAGGACTCATCATGTGGCTTATTCCATGGGGACTCTTTCTAGTAAAGAGGGCTTCCCCCTTGACGAAAGGACCCACAGTATCCTTTCGACCTCAGCCTCCAAGAGCTTGTGGTGCTGCCTACTTATTTTCCTCTCCAGACCTCTGTGCTGGGGAAGAGGAAAACACAGGGTCCAAGAAGAGCACTGGGTTCCCTGAACAATTCATTTTGGCAAAGAGGAGCCAGGAAGCTCCATTTCCTGTCTACCCTCTAAACAACCAGAAAAGAGCAAAGGCGGCACTGCTCAGAGAGCTTCCTCACCTCTCTTAGCCAATTTCAAGTTCCTTTTGCAAAGACCTAAGCCGTGCAGTCAGAGCAGGAGGGAAAAGGCCATCGAAAAAGGAGTCCAAGTCATATTCTAGGAATAAAGAGCTTCTCCTAGTGGGCAGGGAGAGGGAAGTGTGTGTGTGCGGACCTGTGTGCACGACGTGGGTACCGCTCTGCAGCCTCATCAGCCTGAAGCACAGCACCAACAGGGTGGCCTATGTCCAGGGCAAGAAACCAACAGCTCTACTGCCAGTACGGGGAGGGCTTGGGGCCTGGAAGTACAGACCCACCCTAGAGCACTCTAAGATAAATTACCAAGCAAGGCAGAGCAGCATCTGGGCAACTATGCTGAACTCAGACCGAGAAGGTCTGCCTCAGACTTTGTATTTCCCGTCCAAAGGAAACAGGCCAAAGAGGCAGCTAAGTAATGAGCACTGACTTGAGCTCCTCTCCAAACACATCTTCTCTAAAACTGAGTCATGAAGCACTTTCTCCATCAGTTCTGAGGGAATGTGTGTATACCAGCCTTTCTCTGGGTGATCTGGCTTTGGAAGGAATCTGACCCCTTTGTGCTGCAACATCTCTGAAAATGGATATGCAGAATCTCTGAGTACAAGCATTTATAGCTGCGGTTGGTCAAGGATGCCTCCTACTAAGGACCCAGACTGCACCTCTCTGAGGTGCTTATAAAATCACCTCTCTCTGTGCAACCTGGAGGAGGCCGAACTTCTTCAGCTCTACGGAAGTTTATTCTGCCTGAGCAGATGCCCAGGCCAGTCTCGGAGGGATGGGGCATCCACACACACAGCTGGACTGAAGGCTGCGACCAGTGCCTGGGCACCCGCCGATCCTCCCAGAAGTCAGGTTGAGAGATGTTCCTGCATTTGGCCCAAGATTTGAGTTTTCAGGCATGGAGTAGGGGGTCTACCACCTCATCTAAATCAGGAAAGTGTTTCTGGCCTTCTGGTTTCCCATTTTAGAATGGGATTTGAGAAGCGGGAAGGGTATTCCATGGGAAAACTGGGTTGTGATCATGGCAATCTGTTCTTCAGTTTCAGGCTGAGATCTGGGTAAATATGTGTCCAGAACACCTTTCACAGGGCTTAAAGGATTCAAAGAAAGTCAAATCCCTTCGTAGTTTTGGCCAAAATGTGATTATGAACCTTTTCTCAGACTTGATTTGACTACTTGGGTCCAAAGCCTGGGGACTGGCCAGAGCTGCATGGGGGTGGACATGAGGTACAGAGGGCAGGAAAGGGCCAAGAGCCCAGCACGGATGACTAAAAAGGGCGAGGGCGCTGTAGAGGTGAGCATGTGTTGGGGAAGGGTGCTTCTCTGCAGGAGGAAAAGGTGGAATCTTCTTGTTTCAAGAGCCAAAGAAGTGGAAATTCCTAAGAAGCCTTAGTTCTTCTCTCCAGTTTGGAGGTAAGCCCCTTGGGACATACTCTTTGACTAAGAGTCAAGCTGAAGGCTTACAATTTACTGTCTAAGAGAAGGAGTTTCTAGGGTTGTGCCATTTGGTGAAAGGGGAGAGGGACTGGAAAGGGGACTAAGGCTTCTAGGATGGGAAACAGCAAAGTCTAAAGTTAATCAGTGTCCCAGGCCTCACAGTTCAGCCAACCAGGAGATGGAGGAGCGGGAAGGCGCCCACCCTTGAGAGCAGACCACTGGAGCAGCTGAGGAGGCGCTACTGCCACAGAGAGGTATCTCAGATATTTCAGGTGCGATTTCCCAAGGAAACTTTACACGCCCCGCTCTTGCTAGAAAGAGGGGGGGAACCTGCTTCAGAGACCAGACCCTTACCTATAAAAATAACATATACATTCACTGGGAATATGTTCTACAGCTAAGGAGATTACAAAGACTGCAAGAGATGTTATTATAAAAGTCTGCTGCATTTATCCTATCACCACAAGTTAATGGCAGTTCTCAATCTGGTCATGGACGCAGAGTGCAAGTCTGCCCCAAGAATTTCCTTTTCTTTTTCTTCATTTATTTTGAAACAAAATAAAACAAAACAAAACCCAGAAGAATTAAAAGCACTGTAGCTGCGGTGAGTCTATCGTTCTCTCAATCCAACTGTCTTCCGCTCCTACGCGAGGATGAACACGGGGCTGCAGCTCGCTCTTAGCAAAAATAAGCTTCATCTCTTGCAGCTGTTGGTTTTGATTGTGTTCTCGCCAGCATTCCATGGAGAAAGAGTTCCCAGTTGGTTCCGGTCTCTAGCTCCTTTCAGGAGTGAAAAGGAGCTCGCAGGGAAGGCTCTTCATTCCAGTTCTTAGAGAAAATCAAGCTCCAAAGCCTGGTGGAGGGACACCAGGTCTCCGTGGTTTGTGATCCTCCAGAAGGGCATGTTGTGCTGGAAGGGGGAGGAGGGAGGGGAACTGGTTAACCCAACTTCTTTTGGGAGCTTATATTTACCCACACCCCTTCCCCCACAGACCTCTCCCCAAAGTGCTTGGTAACCCTCCTTACTCCTGCCCACCTCATAAGACTGTCATACGGATCAAGTAAGTCATGTGTATAGGGACATATGTATACTACAAGACACTTACAGACGTGAGAGATTTTTATTAGGTTTCAGTGGTAACTCTGTTCTAGCTACTGTGTACGATCCTCAGGATCAAATAAAATGACCCACGTAAGAAATCAGTATTAATATAGTATTACATTTTTTTATGGATAGTCTATTTTCTATAAGGTTCAGAGCTGCAAAGCCCAAATCTTGTCCATGACCAAGATGAAGAACATAGAGACCTAGAAAATAATAATCCCACTATATTATGTGATCAGAGTTATATCCAGAATACTGTGTGCCGTTCTGGAAGCCATATTTTAAAGAAGGGCTTTGAAAAACATGAGTGTTGGAAACCATGTTCTGTAAAGCTGACGGAAATTAGCTTTACTAATCATTTTGTTCAGACTGGTTGCAAGTTACCTGGAATACTGAAAGTCCTAGAACACAGTTCTTTTGGCATGTAGCTCAGTGCTTTTTCAAGCCTGCTGCTCACACATAATATTTAAAAGGCCTTGAATATACTGAAGAGGAAGCAGACTTGTTATGTTGTGCTCAGAAGTGCCAGATTAGGACCAGGATACAAAACAGAAATTTTAGTTCAATGGAAGGAGGAACATCCTAAGAGCCTGGATGACCCCACAGTGGAACAGGATACCTGGGAAGCAGTCTCCTCACCCTTAGGTGTATTCAAGCAAGGACTAGAAAGTCTTCTGTCACAGAGGGTGCAGAAAAGATCCCTCAGAGGGAGGAGACTGAGATCTAAGGCATTTTCCAATGGGTGCACTCTGTGGCAGATGACTAGAAGCATCTGCTTAGAGACACAAAGTCTGATAATGACTTGAGTTGTTCTTCTATCTCCCCCACTCCTTTCTTCTTCAGACCAAGAAGCACTGATGCCTACATCCACTAGTGTCTTCCCCAGAGGGCAACAAGCACTTTAGAATTAAAGCTTTGGAGATAACACATTAAAAAAAAAAAAAATCCTTGAATTGCTACATAAAGTGGCAAATGAAAACATAATGAGGTAATAATGCCACTGATTACCGATCTAACAGTTCATTAACAGCTGCTGAAGGTTTGTGTTTTAACTAGATGGAGAAAATCAGGACAGATGGTTCTAGTTGGCAACCCACTGCCTTCAAGTCTAAGAAACAGAGTTGCTGGAAGAAAACTGGGGTAGAGAGGGAAGGAACTTCTGTAGGTCCATTTAGCAGATGAAGATTCTCAAAGAGGATAAGTAAATTGTCCAAAGGCACACAGCTAGTAAATGGATGAGATGTGAACTGTCTGATTTTAGACTCCATAGCCAAGACTTTTTAAATCTACTGTTTCCTGTATTAAAAAGGGATGACCTGGGGTTGGGACCTGCACAGCAAGGAGGTTAACATCAGAATAATCTTTCCAGGGCTCAGGAGCAGGAAGGACTTTCTCTAAACAACTCCCAAATCATCGCACTGGTTTTTTGAGACTCTGAAGCCTGGAAAAGTCTGAATGATTGGCCTTTAGTGGTAAAGTCTCACGCTCTTGAGAAAGCATTGACCTCTAAGACGAAGATGGAAGATGGGGCCCACGTCAGGTTTAATGATGGGCGTCCTTGTAGCAGGGCTCAAAGATTTTAAGATTTTAGAGCGGCAGGGAGGAGAGAGAAGGGGAGGATCCAACAACTTACAGGGAAAACTCTGCATGGGGAAAAAAATGACCCTCTTTCTTTTAAAAGAAAAATAACCAAAAAAAAAAAAAAAAAAGAAAAATGGGAGAGGAAGAGGAGGAAGGGAAAACACTGTAAATGCACAACAGATGACTATGATTTCTGAGTTTTACCATTTTTCTAATTGCTCAATGTATTCCCATATAGACTATTTACTTTGCCATGGTTACCTGTTTGGCTGCGATTTCTTCATCTCGTCCATCTCCAATCACTACATATGTGACTTTCTTTCCAAACCTCGACACAATTCTCTCGAAGCAGCTCTCCTTACCTGATGAGAAAAAGAAATTTCCTATTAGGACATTCCTCCCTTTCTTTTTTTCAATACCAAAGAAAAGGGCTGCTGCTAGGTTCACCTGCCTGTGCTTAGACAGAATCAGGGCAGCCCATGTGGTTTGCTTGGTGGGGAGCAGGGGTGGTAGCTAGAGATCCAACAGGCCCTCTGCCCAAAGAATGTGAAATTGTGCCATTCACACAACAGACTTCTAGGCACTGTGCTCTCTAGGTTCTTATTTTAACTTTCACACTGAGGGTGAAGTACCTAAGATCTTAGTGTGGGATGTTTCTATAAACACAGTATGAGAGCTGTGCACACTCCCTCCCTCTTCCACAGCTCCTGTACTTTACAGCATACAAAGCAGTTTCAAAGTGTTCCTTCACTTAATTCTCAAAATAATCAGGTGAGATGGGTCCCATCCCCTACTCTGATAGATGGAAATGAACCCAAAGGATTAGTGACTTGCCCCAGATCACAAACAAGCTAGTAGCTAGACTCTGAGCCTCTGACTCCAGAGTCTAGGCTCTGGTCATTGTGCCATGACAAAAGGATGATTTTTGAGGGGAAACCGTTAGCGTAAGAAAAAAGTGGAAGTCCCCGATTTCCGGTTAGTAATTAGGAAAAAACAGCCATTTCCTTCCAACTCTACATTTCCCAGAAACAGTCCTAGTCCTGGGCCTTATGTCTTTCAGGAGGGGAGGAGTCTCAGAGTACCAATGAATATGGCAGCAGTATCTGTCACATCTGGAATCTCCTATTATACTGTGTAACTGCAACTGAGATCCTGTATCAATGACATTAACCTTGGGAAATGGGTGATTTAAATCCACTGCAGACAGCTCTTAGAAACACGGCAATGTATCAAAATTCAAATCCTACCTGGAACCAACACCTAAACATGCACACATAATACTGCTATGGCAAAGACACTGTACTTGCATAAGTAAATAAAAAGAAAATTATTTCTCTTGCTCTTCCTTCACCATCTCTTACGCTTTATTTCCCTGCTTCTGCCACCTTCTTCAGTTAAGCAAGGCGCTAACTCTGCTTCCTTTTTATATCCTGCTCCATTAACTTTCTCATCCTATCTTCTTGCCAGATTCAGTGACTTAGCACCAGCGTTCCTGTGTGAATAAGAAAAAGGTGCCTCTTCTTCAAGGCACTTGAATGCCATCTGCTGGAAAACTGTTGTAATAAATATACAAATATAGAAATACACAAATCTAAGATGACTACATCATAACTGACAAGAATCTTTACACCCATACTCAGAAGTCCTGACTGGTACATCTAAGCAACTGCAAGTCTATGACATGCCTAGCCCAGGTGGCACCTCAAACCTGGACCAGACACTAGTCCACTTGGGGCTTCAGTCTCCCACTCTTAATACAAGGCTTGGCTTAGGTGCACTTAGGTCCCTTTCAGTGCTACCATTTTATAATAGCATTGTCACACCTTACGTTCATATCAAGCATTCAATCCATGTTTGCTAAGTAAATACATTTTAATTTCACAAATGATTAAGGGGATGGAGCGCTCTACTCTATGCCTTGAGCCCCAATTTAAACATTAAATAATTCAACTAATAATGAGTTCTTAACATGTTCTTATTAAGTGTTAAAGAGTTATCTGTCTAATTCCATTCCAACCATTAGGTCCTTACCTAAGCCAACCTCTGCTAGACCCACAGTCTAATTTATGATTTATAGAAAAAAGTTTTAAGTCAGTAGGATTTTAGAAATTTCCCCTAAGACCCAACAAAGGGAATGTCTCATATTTAGAAGACAGGGACATAAAGATGTTTTCATTGTCCTGGCCTGCAATGATCAAGGAAGAAATACAATTAGGAATGTTTCCTCTAAAAGGATTAAGAGTGAGTTATTAACAGCTCAGGGTAAAGAAGTAGCCATATGAAAAAATAATTCCAATACAGCTGGTAAATACACTGCTTCCATTTTATACTTTCAAAACAATCCTACAGATGAGCTTTCCTGTTCAGGAGGATAAAACCAAAGACTACGCAGCTTACCAAATGTCAAGCGATAGAAGCTGTAACTGCGAGACCAACCAAGCCTTTGGAGAAGATTAGGTTCTTGGGTTTCCTCTATCAGAAAGACTTCTGGGCTTCCCTGGTGGCACAGTGGTTAAGAATACGCCTGCCAATGCAGGGGACACGGGTTCGAGCCCTGGTCTGGGAAGATCCCACATGCCGCAGAGCAACTAAGCCCGTGCACCACAACTATTGAGCCTGTGTTCTAGAGCCCACGTGCCACAACTACTGAGCCCACGAGCCACAACTACTGAAGCCCGCGCGCCTAGAGCCCATGCTCTGCAACAAAGAGTAGCCCTCACTCGTTGCAACTAGAGAAAGCCTGCGCGCAGCAACGAAGACCCAACGCAGCCAAAAATAAATAAATAAATAAATAAATTTTAAAAAAGACTTCGGACATTTTCAGAAATGATTTTGAGAATTCTCTTTAATTCCAGATCACAGAGTGTCCATTAAGAGAACTGCAATTCTGAAACCATTTCAGAGGAACGGAACAAACATTTCCTTTCCCTGCTCTCATCTCATAGTTCTGTAAAGGAAAGCCTCAAGCCTCTCACTGTGGTTACCATGGCGCCAGGTACCACTGTAGCTCTGCTAATTAGCTCTGGAGGAAATGAGAAAATCACCAAATAAGCACACTTACTGTCAGAAGGAATAAAATCATGTCCATTAGTTTGATGAGCCTCTGAGTGCCAGGATGCAGTATCAAGCACCACAGAAATCTACCTTTCAGGTGTGGGAAGAAGGTTAGCGAGTGCTCTGAGTTCTTAGAAAATGCATAGTAAAGCAGGGGCAGCAGTAGCAAAATCTGAAGGGGGGTTACAGATGTATCTCCCCCATCAAAGCCCTTGTAAATGAAATAATTCAACCATACAAAAAAGAACAATAAAAAATAAATGCCTATATAGCTACCACCAACCCAGCTTTATCAAATCTTAACACTTTAGAGTTGCTTTAGATAAAAAAAATATAAAAATCAGATCGTACAGATTTATTTGAAGTTTTCTATTTACCCCTACTTGATGACATTCTTCCTCCTCCTTTCTCTTCCTGAGCGTGTATCCATAAACAATGTATGGCTATTATTGTGAACATTTTTTACCTTTATATAAATTATATACTGTACATACTATTTGTAATGTGTTTTTTGTGTTCAGCATTGTTTTTAATACTAATCCTTAGGGATATATGTAGTTTTAGTTCATTCACCTTTTTTTTTGAAAATTAATTAATTTATTTTTAGCTGCGCTGGGTCTTCGTTGCTGCACACGGGCTTTCTCTAGTTGCGGTGAGCAGGGGCTACTCTTCGGTGCGGTGCGTGGGCTTCTCACTGCGGTGGCTTCTCTTGTTGTGGAGCATGGGCTCTAGATGCGTGGGCCTCAGTAGTTGTGGCGCACGGGCTTAGCTGCTCCGTGGCATGTGGGATCCTCCCAGACCAGGGCTCGATCCCATGTCCCCTGCATTGGCAGGTGGATTCTTAACCACTGCGCCACCAGGGAAGCCCCAGTTCATTCACTTTTGCTGCTATACAGTATTCCATTGTTTGACTATTCTATTTTCTGTTCATAGACAGGTTCACGTGCTGTTTCTAATTATTTTCTACTATGAACAAGGCTGCATCAAAAAAAAAAAAATCCTTGCACATATCTCCTTGTGCAAATGAGAATAACTCAAGGGAAGGAGCTGGCATATTTCAAGCTTTGCAGGTCATATGATCTCTGTTGCAATTATTCAACTGTGCTACTGTAGTGTGAAAGCAGCTATGGAAATGATTAGGCATGGCTCTGTTTCAATAAAACTTTCTAAAAACAGGCAGTGGGCAGAATTTGGTACGTGGGTTATAGTCTGAGACCCCTGCTCTCGAGTATAAATATCTAAAAGTAGATTTGCTTGGTCATAGGGTTATGCACATCTCAAACTTTACTAAACATTGACAAACTGTTTTCCAAAAAGTTATATCCATTTTCAATCCCACTAGCAGAGTAAGTTCTCATTTCCTTGACAAAGTTTGGCACTGTCAGACTTAAATTTTTGTCAATCTAATAGACGAGAAAGGCATCACATTTTAATTTGCATTTCCTTAATTTGCAGATCCTTAATTGGTGAGGTTAAAAAACTTTTCATATATGTTTACTAACAATTTGGGTTACCTTTTCTGCAAATTGGCTGCTCCAAGGTTTGTGCCTACTTTTAAAAATTATGTTGTCTGTTGCTTATTGATCTGCAGGAGTTCTTTATAGATTCTGTACACTAATCAACAAGTAAATGTATTGCAAGTATCTTCTCCCAGTCTGTGACTTGTCTTGTCACTTTATGTCATCTTTCACTGTATATAAAATTAAAAGCGTCATGCAATCAAAATGATCATTTTTTTGTTTTTTTTTTTTAAGTACTATTTTTGGGGTCTCTTAAATGAGATCCCTCCCTACCTTAAGGTCATACAGATACTTTTCTATTTTCTCTTCTAAAAATTAATGTTTTGCTTTTCATGGTAAATTTTTTATCCACCTG
Source organism: Balaenoptera borealis (assembly GCF_965194805.1). Taxonomy (NCBI): domain Eukaryota; kingdom Metazoa; phylum Chordata; class Mammalia; order Artiodactyla; family Balaenopteridae; genus Balaenoptera; species Balaenoptera borealis. The sequence goes on along the minus strand of NC_138860.1, from coordinate 172,346,483 downwards.
GAATTTATTTTTGCAAATAGCATAAAGAAGGAATACAGAATCTGCTTTTTTCCCCCCGTATGGATCACCCAATTATCCGAGCACCACTGACTGAAGGTAAGTTCCATGAGGACAGAGGATTTTGTCACTGCTATATTCTGAGTGCTTTGGCAATGCCTGACATTTTTAAATCTAGTAGATAACTACAGCTTATCTTCAAATGAGGACTGTCTCCTTGGCTGCAGTAGGGAAGTAGGAACTGTAGGCACAGACTAAAGGGTCTGGAGGGGTAAGGAGATAGCGGTCATAGTCCTCTTTCCCCGGACCATACAGCACATAAGATTAGAGTGACACATTCTGCTGCCTTCTCAGCCGAGCAAGTTGGTTTTATATAAATCTGGTGCCAATTCATTAATCAATTCAGCAAATATTTATCGAGTACTTACTATTTCATGTACTTAGAACTGAATACATTTTTAGGGGATAAAAAATATCTTCACATACACAGTCTCATTTGATTTTCAAAACCTCTCTGGTAGTTTTTCATCTTATATGAGAAAACTGAGGCTCAGGAGATACAGTAATTTCCCTAAGAGCGAATAAGTGGGGGAGTTAGGACTCTATCCTAGTCCTTAGTTGTTTGTTTTTGTTTTTCCTTTTCAAAAAAGTATGGTAAAAAAACACATAACATGAAATTTACCATCCTAACCATTTAAAAATATACGTTTCAATAATATTAAGTATACTCACACTGTTGTGCAATAGTTCTCCAGAACTTTTCATCTTACAAAACTGAAATTCTATACCCATTAAGCAACAACTCCCTATTTCCCCTCTCCCCAAGCTCCTATTAACCACCATTCTATTTTCTGTTTCTATGAATCTGACTACTCTAGGTACCTTATACATGAGTGGAAACATACAGTATTTGTCTTTCTGTGATTGGCTTACTTCACTTAGCATAATGTCTTCAAGGTTCATACATATAGTAAGCATATGACAGGATTTCCTTCCTTTTTAAGGTTGACTAATATCCCACTGTATGTATTACCACATTTTGTTTATCTATTCATTTGATGGACAGTTGGGTTGCTTCCACCTCTTGGCTACTATGAATAATGCTGCTATGAACATAGGTGTGCAAATATTTCTTTGAGATCTGCTTTGGATTCTTTTGGATATATACCCAGAAGTGGGATTGCTGGATCATGTGATAGTTCTATTTTTAATTTTTGAGGAACCGCTATACCGTTTTTCACAGTGGCTGCACCATTTTACAATCCCACCAGAAGTGCACAAGGGTTCCAAATTCTCCACGTCCTTGCCAACTCTTGTTATTTTGTTATTTTTTTTTTTTTTTGATAGCAGCTATCCTAACGAGTGTGAGGGATTTAACCATTTTAAAGTATATATCTTAGTCCTTGATTTTTAATCTAGTGCTTTTTTGATTATACTACATTACAGTACACTCTCTGTGAAAGAGGAATTTGAAATGAGGCATAGTGGATTTCTAAACTAGGTATTATGTTCTTTCAAATATTATAAAAGAAAAGAGCATGATAAATTTTAAGTCCGACAGACCTGGATTCGAATCCTGTTTATGTAACTTACTAGCTGTGAAGTCTTGAGCAAACTACATAACTGATAAGCCTGAACTGCCCCATCAGTAATGTCAGGAGAAGAATGCTGTGAGGATTATAGATATATGTATATATAAAGTGTCTAACTGAGGAACTGGTAAATAATAAGCACATCCTAAGTAGCAAGTATTATTGTAAGGCTAGTTGACAAGAAACAGAATTGAAACTGTACCAATTTTGGTAGCACTGTAGATGTTTTCAATAGGAAATATTTCTCCTAGCCCATAAAGGAGAACCTTGGCCAGAGCTGGAACCAGTTGGGTTGTAGTGATCAAAACATTCACACAATTCTTTCTGGAAGGGAGAAAGAGGGAAAAGAAAAGAAAAAGGTGAAATCAAACCAACCTGCGAACAAGAATTCAAATGGCTCTTCTCTGTAGGACCTACTTGTGAAAAATTAACCTCAAAGTGCCTGGCATGGTATCTGTTCAGTGCCAGTGTTCACTTTTTGCTCTAATTATCTCAGGTTTATTTATTTTCCCAATTAAAGGACAGAGATTTTTGTGGTGGACACAGAGCAGCAACTTGATTCTTGCCTCACTTCCTTCTGACCATTCTAGCTCACTGCATTGTTAGCAAACCCCACCGACCCACGGCATTGATACCACACTCCAGAAAACACAATGAGGCTTTCAGTTACAGTGCCATTTCATCTGATTGAGACATGACTGAAGTCCTCTCTGCTCATCACACAATGGCAACATAAATTTCAGAATACATATTATTTTCACAAGTCCTTTACCTTCACAGATATCCACCCCTTGGTGTCAGTTTTACTGTTTAGTAGGCTGTGAATCTGGAATTCTTGCTTTGAGGGAGGGACAAATAAGGGTATGTATTTATTTCCCATTCTAAGCTTCAAGCTCAAATCTCCTTAATCTGCTTAATGTACCCTTTTTCTTTTCTTTTTTCAAGTTATTTATTTTTGGTTGTGTTGGGTGTTCGTTGCCATGCGCGGGCTTTCTCTAGTTGCAGCGAGTGGGGGCCACTCTTCCTTGCGTGCGCGGGCTTCTCATTGTGGTGGCTTCTCTTGTTGCGGAGCACAGGCTCTAGGCGCACAGGCTTCAGCAGTTGTGGCTCGCGGGCTCCAGAGCGCAGGCTCAGTAGTTGTGGTGCAAGGGCTTAGTTGCTCTGCGGCATGTGGGATCTTCCCGGACCAGGGTTGGAACCCGTGTCCCCTGCACTGGCAGGAGGATTCTTAACCACTGTGCCACCAGGGAAGACCCTGTACTCTTTTTCTTTTGAATCCCAACTTCCTGAGTAGGTTTTGCTACATTTCTCTGGCGCTTCCTACACTTAGAATATTTGTGATATAGCTCCTACATGTATTCTTTGATGTCACCAGGCCCACCCACGTCCTGGGCTGGAGATTCTGGGTTACTGAGTATAATTTAGTGAGCAAAAAGTAAGAGAAAAGAAAAAAGCTTTCAAAACTCTTCGGTGTGCTTTTAGAGTAAAATGACCTTGCCTCCCACCTAACCGAATAGTTCTCTGCACCATGTGAACTCTTCTCAGCCCTGTCCCACAGTCTGTTTTAGGGAATGGACTAGGGTGGGAGAAAGCGTCTCTCTGAGAGGATGAAAACGAAAGAGTTATTTCCATACCTGGACTGGATGAGAAGCAAGGACTTCAGTGCAGTTCCCAACCAGGAATCTGTTAGAACTTCAATTTCTGCTCTTAGTCTCTGCAGCGCTTCCTTTCTCTGGGGACTGAGGAGCCCTTTGGGAATAAAAGTAGACACATTCATCATTTGACAACATCCTTGCTGGCATAGAGAAAGCGACTTCTAAATTCAATTTGGAAACAGTGTGAGTTACTGAAATATTCTTCTGAGCTAACACATCTCTCTCCTTGATAAAACCCTAGCCTACTCAAAATGCCTTTTTTACTTTCTTCACCAGAATATTTTGCTGGGGGAGGTGGGAGGTGCATAATTACAACAACAAAATCAGCTGATAGAAACACTGTGATCAGGTTCTGGCAGAGGCTCTTTCTTTCATCACCAACTGGTAACATAATTTGCAGACCAGTGGACCATACTTTGAGTAGCACTGCTTTAGATGTGACATCAAGAACCAAAGAGGGAAAAATTACAGATGGAGAGTCCACAGCATTTCCAATCTCTTTCTAAAGAAACTGAGGCCCACGGAGGAAAGGCGGCTGCCTGAGAATACACAGCAAGTTAGTGGCTTTTGGTCTCAGAAATCTTCCCACTATCATACACTGCTCCCACAGTGACTGCTCTCACCCCCTTCAGAACACATCAACCTGAGATCCCAGGCTGAATCACCAGCTTTCTGAATGTCATTTATTTGTACTGTACTTCTGAAACAACTCCAGCTGATAAGAGACTAAAACATTTCTTTAAGATCAGATAATTAAGCACAAAACAAAAAACAATTCATCTGATGGGAGCACGTTACCTGACACTTGAGTTACAATATTCAAATAATAAACCTGGCTCTGAATTTTCTGTAGTGAAGGTAAAAAGAGAAATTCTGCATTCTATTACCAACACTCCATAAAAACAGAAGTCATCTCTATGAGTAGAACTGTGTATAATTTGTCTTCAGTCTGATGGTTTTTCACAATGCAAGCCTAGAATTAGATGACTCTCAAAATTTCTGATAAAACAAAACAAAAACCAAACAAGTATCTGTACGTCATGTATGACATATACATAAGCACGCATATGTCATATATTTAACTAATATCATGTGGCACTTTTGTTAACTCATATTTTACAAAATACAGGTGGATATTACTTTTACTATGTTCCCCAGGGTGGGCTCAGGGGATTCTCACAGAGGGTTATATATCACTTTCTTCAGGAAACCAGATCCAGACACTCACTGGGCAGAGAAAGGACCAGAGACTTAGGTTGTATATGAAAACGAACAAAAGAAAGGCTAATGTCTGCGAGAGAGAAAGAGCAAAAAGACTTGGTTACCAAAATAAAAAGTACTGGCTCTGAATCATGAAGAAAAAAAAGCAGTAAAGAAAGGAATCTGAAAAAAGTAAATAAATTAGATTCCCAAAAGCCCAGATGCCTATGATTTTTTCTGGTATGGGAGCACTGTAACAGGAATGCACCAAACTGATCTCTGAAGCCCTGTTCTCACTTTCTGCCCCACGCGGCAGTAGCGGTACGGCAGGGGGGGGCTCCCTTGACCTGACGTAATATACTTCTGGGCAGTCTATGGAATCCCTGAAACTTCAGACGGAGGTGTTTGAGGGCGATGGTTCACAGTTTTCAATATTTTCTCACAAGGGTATATCACTAAAAAAGGAATTGCATGAATGTAAAGTGCAGTGGACCAAGAGTTCGGGATTCCAGTTGTGGTATGGTCACTAATTTGTTATGTGACCCGACCTTGTTACCCTCATGATGGACCATCAATTTTCTCAAGTGCAAAATGAAGGATTTAGATTAGTTCCCTAATGTCTCTTCTAATTTGAACAATCTATGGCTAATTAATTAATTCCAAATAATAGAATTTTAGGCATAATGGCACCTGACATTTGAGATCTATCTGGGCAGAAAGAATTTCCAAGGTCCTTCAAATCACAATGCACGGATACTGCCAACCTATCATCCTGGACCTAGTTTTCCATCCACTATAAACCTGGTTGCTAGTTCTACCTGACTTGTCCCGATGGCTATGTAAATCTGTTCAAAAATATGGCAACCTATTAAATATTACTGATAGTAGTTGTGACCCCAGAAAAAAACACATGCCATCAAACATAATCTATGGAACACATTTCCTTTAAAAAAGGCATCTATCTAAAAAGAACAAGAGAACTTTGCGAAGTTATACCAAGAGAAGTCCATGAGAAATGCAGAGCTTCCTCCCCAGAGGGTTTCCATCAAACCTGTTTTTTTTAAATACAGAGTTAAAATGTTACTGTGGCACAAATTCATAAGTCAGGGAGCCCTAAGCAAACCCTGGAAAAAAAAACAGGAAGTCAGAACAAAACAGAAAATTAGCTGGTTGTATGCCACACTTACCAGCCACATTGCTTTTATGCTTATCATAGATTTCTCTCACTTTTCGGTATCGGAAAGCCAGTTTCCTCATCCAGTCCACACCTCCCTGGACGCCCACAGAGGAACCATGGCTGCCACTACCTCCTGAGCCACTGAAACCATCTGTTGAGAAACTGTAGTTGCTGTAGAGAGAGAGGATGATGAAAATTAAAATCTATACTGCATGGAGTTTTTGGTTGAATGCCACCTGGGATTGATTTTCTGTCCTATTCCTGGCATCTGACAGCCAGGCTTTGAGAATCTTCTTTCTTAATCTCTGTATGTCAGAGTCTATCTTTTCATCAGTCCTCCATCTCACCCCTATTACTTCTATCAAAGAAAGGATGGAAAGGGAGAGCAAGAGAGGCAAGACTAATTCAATCACCAGCATCCCCTAGAGGCTGGCTTCAGACAGACCATTTTTCATTAATGACAGAAAATACCTTACAGTGAAAAAAACCCAGAATACAAAACTTTTGTGTACACACACACACACACACACACAATGATTGCAACTATGTAAAAAGGAGAAACGTGAAAAAATAATGGAAGGAACTAACCCCAAGTTCTAATAATAGTTAGAAAATGGGAATGTTTTCCTTCAGTGATTTGTTGGCTAGTTTAGTAAGTTCATGGGTCACTGTATTGGCTATAAAATATGTCCACAAATTCTTTAATACTCCTCTCTTCTAACTTTGCTCCCTGTAGGTATGGACAGTATTTGAACATAAACAGAACGTGGTGGAAGTGATGGTGTTGGACTTTAGAGACCAGGCTTCTCTTACAGCACCTGCTCTAAAAGAAGTCAGCTGTCACAGGAGAACACTCAAGCTGCCCCATGAAGAGGCCCATAGTGAGGACTGAGGCCTCCTCCTATCAGCCACACATGGAAGCAGGTCCTCCAGCTCCAGCCAAGCCTTCAGATGATTTTAGCTTCAGCTATCTTGACTTCAATCTCAGAGACCCTGATTCAGAACTACCCAGCTAAGTCACTTTCAAGTTCCTGACCTGCAGAAACTATGAGATGATAAATGGTTAACTGTTTTAAGCTACTAAATTTTGGGGTAATTTGTTACACAGCAATAGACAACTATTATATAGTTAAACAGGTTGGGAGGGATTAATACTTCCTAAGTCAAGATTTCCAAATGACTGACAGAATTAGAGACAACTTGGTTCAATCAGAAGTCAAAATAGAGTTCAGCGTGAGATTCTATATTTAAGAAAATAAAGCTGCCAAGACATAAGATAGGTAATTACTAGTTAGCCATATGTATAAGAGAAAAAAAAAAAAATACTAGGGTTGAGTGGATTGTAAACTGCTTCAGACCAGGCTTTTTCCTAAGGTGAGTAAAATCTCTTAAGACTGGTGCCCTCCAAGGCTGTGCAAGACACAGCATACACGACTGGATCTGCTCCAGAAGTGAAACCTTTCTATCCTTCTCGGCACCACAGGGTTACATCCTTACTAAGTGATGTGTCCAGTTCTGCTCTAGATTTGAGAATTCACAGAGGAAACAATTTTAGGGTAGACACATGGAAAAACTTTTGCCTATGAAAAGGGATAAACATTAAAACAAATTAACATGAAAAGATGTGACAACTTTTTTTCTAAAGGTCTTTAAATGTAAGGTAGATAAATTTTTGGATTATTCTTAGCTAAGACTACTGAGCTAGAAGACAGTAGCCAAGAGAGAAAGGAGGAGACCGAGCAAGCATTTTGCCACTGAGACCTCCTTGGTTTAGTGTTCACTGTGATATTAATGTTTAAGATTGTCTTCCATAGGGTCACTCCTGACACCATCAGACCCCCCACAATTAATTTCCTTGGTGAAATCCCTGATGTTTATTTGTATCTAAAACCAATCAATCTGGAAGCACACTTTTCCCGACTGAAAATTTGGCCAAAGAGAAACTAGTATATCCTTTACTTTGGAATGCTTTTTTCTCATTCCATCATGCTACCCATTCATCAAGGTCATACTTAAATTCTACTGTGCTGAGAAGGCCACTCCAATGTTGGCACCACCTGCTCCCCACCCCCATCAGAATTACTTTCTATTCTGTGTTCCATCACATTTTCTATTGTCACCTTCTCACACTACATGCCATCGTTAACTATGTTTGTTTCTATCTCCTCTAATAGATTGTGAGCTCTTTTAGGGCTGTGTCTTATTCATCTTTGTTTTCCTCTGAACCTAGACAGTGTCTTGTGCATAACAGGTGTACTGATGTTTAAGACATCATTGTTTTTATCACCTCAAGTCTTGGCCATTGTCATCAGAAGCCACATCTTCCACATGCACCTGGTCACACTCCTGTTAAAAGACAAAACCACACATTATTTCAGCCCAGGGAGTAGAAGTGCTATTACCACCACAATATATTGTAAAAATACCACAAACAATGGCAAGGTGATGAAATACCTTATGGTCTCTTATGTGTGGAGGATCACTCTCACCCCCCTTGCTGTTCAACTTCTTTTAAGGCCTAATTTACATTCCTCAGTCTTCATGAAATCTTCCTTAACCATCCCAACCCTCAGTTATGCTCTTATCTCAACAGTTCATTTTTCCAACAGTCCATGGGTATAAACACAAGCTCCCTTACACTGTCAGGTGTGCCTATGTCCTACACTAGACTGTAAGTCCTATTACCTTGTAGGCCTCTTATGGCACGACCATGCCTTACATCTCCTTTGTACCCCTCTAGTCTAGCCCAGTGCCCTTATATAGCATGTACTCAATACATTTTTGCAGATGAAACAGATGCTGGTAGAGTGCGTGTGGTATCAAAACTGAGAATGACTGAAACAGAAATTTGTAAATTCAAACTTAGGAATTAGAAGAGGTCATCTAAGTCAATCTCCTCATATTCTAAAAGTGAGGTAAAACAATTTGCCCAAGGTCATAAACCTAGTGAGTGGTAGAAAGAAACCAGAAGGAGCCTGGGTCTTCTAATCTGAATCCAAGGTTCTTTCCTCTAAGCCCACACTACTACTGACATAAAACGCCACCCACTGCCTAACTGACAGATTCAGTCCTCTGACACCACCTAGGGTGGTGCCGTGATGTCCACCTGCATCAGAATCCTCTGGGGAAGATTTTTAAAAATGCATATTTTTGAACAGAATTTCTGTGAGTGAAGTCCTAGAATCTTCATTTTTAACAAGCTCCCCAGGTGATTCTTATGCCCCCTAAAGTTGAGAACCACTGACCTGGGGGGCAGGAACACATTCAGGTCAAATTCTTCACAGAACTTTCAGTCCTGAGTGAGGACTATGTCTAGAAAATCATTACAAATACAATTTGGCAACAATTACTGGCACATAGTAGGTTTTCAATAAATGTTTGCTGAATAAAACTATAATGTCCCAACTTATCAACATGTGAAGTTGAGGGAAGATTAAAGCACTGTGGAGCTTACACAAAAGTGTTGGAGTTTAGAGCCCTATTAATTTAATTTGTTGGAGAATTGTCTGTTGAGTAGAACTAGATTGTATTTTAAAAGAAAGAGGATTACTTCATGTTCATTTTACTTTAAAATTTTATTTACCTTAAAATTTTCACTATTTAAAAAACTAGGTAATATATGTAGTACACAGTTCAAAATTCAAAAGGATATTAAGTGACAAGTCTGCTCCTTCCCACCTCTGTGTCCCAGCAATACATTCCCATCCTGAGATAGAACAACTGTTACTAGTTTGTTGTGTATGGTAACTGCTTAACTGAGGCCCAGAATGGGGAGATAACTTTCCTAACTTGGTACTCGCAGTCTGGTCTCCTGATTCCCAGTCCTGTGCTCTTTCCACTACACGATGTTCACCTCAAAGATGAACTCAAATGTCAAAACCAAAAAAATTAACCAAGAAGCTCTCGGTGTTTCCTGGTTTCCCTCCACCTAACTATAAAATGATCTGACATCAAGGCTAACCTATACATGGACAAGCACGTATAAAATACAACGAGTTAGAGTAGCCATCTACAGATCTGACAAATCAAGAGGCTATCTTTTAAGAAGGTAAAACTGAAAAACATTCAAGAGTACAAATAATCAAAGCCACCTTCTATATGTTATTTAATATAGCTGAATAAATTGGAATGTTGGTTTATATATCAGTGTTTTGCCTGATGGGGTGGCACTGCCCCTAGAGCTAGATCACTTCCAAATAAGCTAACAAAAATCAAGTTTTTGAGCCAATAAAACTGAAGCCCAGAACTAAGACTGTGGTGACCCAGCCAAGGCACTATTCCTTCAAGACTATGTACACCCAAGTGCCGAGCTGCCCTCTCCATACCTACCCTGTCTAACCACATTTCCTCTAAATACAAAAAGCACAGGCTCAATAAATAGTTATTGAACAAAGTGTTTCACTGAAGTGCAGAAACAATTTAAAATGCTTACCTCTAAGTCATTGAAAAATAGATGCGTGTCAGCCACTTCAAAAATCATTTCTTCCATTGTTAAACCTGAGCCAATCACTACTGTTGGGTCCTGAAAGACAATAAGAGAATAATTTGCTTGACTTGGCACTCACAGCATTGGTTCTTATCTTTAAAGGGTTCAAAATAGTTTGGGTCAAGGCCAAAACAACACTGGCCCACAACAGTGCTTCTCACTATTACTGATGCAATTTCATTCACAGTTATAAGAATCTGGGATTGTGCAAAGTTAAACATTTCAGGACTTTAGGACTTTAGTTTCTAGAAAACTTAACCCATTTAAAAAAAAAAAACAACACTTAATTTTTGGAGAAATTCCATTTCAGAAGAAATTCTAACTATCGCTGAAATATTGCTCTTATAACACCCATTATCGTACCCCCCCCACCTCACACACACAGTACAACACCAGAAGTCAGTAATCTGACAATCTCAACAACCAGGAAATCAGTAAAGAAATATTTGCAGGAAAACCAATGCATGTAGCTTTAAAATGAACTATCAGACCTTCCCTTAAAGGCAGTATGCTCTTATTTTATATACTCTCATTACCAGTCTTGTTATATAGTATATGAGCTTATGTCAGCTTGCCAGTCTAGATACTAAAAGCCTATGGGAAAGTACTTCTAACAGAAACACTGGTGACAATAAGAAATAATTAGGAGCAGTAAAAGTAGGAAAGCAAAGGAGGCTGATATTTTTATAAAATTAATTCACAGAAACTAAAAAATAGGAGCCTGGAGGTAATTTAGTACAGAAATATACAGCCACTACCTCAAAACAGCTCAGCCCTCTATCAAAACTGATGTTAATACTGATGACTGAAGTTAAATCCTGCTTGGTATGTTTCATTTAAGAAGGTATATAATCTATTTTATTTTATTTTAAGGTTTTTTTAAAAGATTAATTAATTAATTTAGACTGTGCCGGGTCTTAGTTGCGGCATGAGGGCTTCTTAGTTGCGGCATGCGGACTCTTCAGTTGCGGCAGGCGTGCAGGATCTAGTTCCCCAACCAGGGATTGAACCCGGGCCCCCTGCATTGGGAGTGTGGAGTCTTACCCACTGGACCACCAGGGAAGTTCCTAAGAGGGTATATAATCTATTTTAGAAAGATATTTTATATTTTAAATGTACAGAGCTGGTATATTCTCAGCTAAATGGTATGCTCAGTTTGGGCTGTTATATGTGACATAGGGATAACAGACTAGTCTTTGGAGTAGATAATCCTGAGACTCCACTCTGTTTTGAGCCTCAGTCCCATACTTAGTCTTTGCAAAATACCGCTCTCCAACAACTTCAGCTTTTAGCACTGGTCCCAGGTCTAGTCTCTACCTTTATCATCAGCTCTGCCTGACCATGTAGTCTGCCTGGTATAAGCCATTGGGTGAAGTTTTATGTGAAAGGTGAAAGGTCAACAGGGTAAGATGGAGATAACAGAGACAGTGATTTTGGTTACCTGCACACATAGTCAGGAGAGGGACAGTTACAACAAAGGAAGAAAGACTCAAATTACCTTTCCATACTTCTGGGCATAGGATCCAGTAAGAAGGGAGTGGAAGATGATGATGGTTTCATCTAAGTCCCACAGAAATACCCGCTGAGTGAGGAAAATATTTTAAAAAATGAGTGAGCATCTTTTTTAATCGTAATGGAATGAGACAAGAAATCAATAACAGAAGGAAAACTGGAAAATTCACACATCTGTGAAAATTAAACAATACTATCTTAAGCAATCAATGGATAAAAAAGAAATAAGTGAAATTAGAAAATACCTTGAGATGAATGAAAACCAAAAACAACATACCAAAATTTATGGGATGCTGTGAAAACAATGCTAAGAAGGAAATTTATAGCTCCAAATGTGTACCTTAAAAAAGATCTCAATCAAAAACCAAACTGCACAATTTAAGTTGCCAGAAAAAGCCAGCAGAAGGAAGGAAATAATAAAGGTTAGAAGAGATAGATAAAGCAGAGGGTAGGAAAAAAATAGAGAAAATCAACAAAACCAAAAGTCGGTTCTTTGAAGAGATCTACAAAATTGACAACTTTTAGCTAGACTGGCTAAGAAAAAAGAGAGAAGACATAAATTACTAAAATCAGAAATAAAAGTGGGACATTATTACCAATTTTACAGAAATAAAAAGGATTATAAGAAAATACTATGAAGAGTTATACACCAACAAATAATCTAGATGAAATGAACAAATTCCTAGAAATTCACAATGTGCCAAAACTGACTCAAAAAGAAATAGAAAATCTGAACAGATCTTTAACTGGAGGAGGTTGAATCAATAATAAAAAACATCCCAAGAAAGAAAAGCCCAGGACCAGATGGCTTCACTGCTGAATTCTACCAAACACTTAAAGAAGAATTAACACCAATCCTTAAGATCTTCCAAAAAAATTGAAGAGGAGGGAACACTTCCTAACTCACTCTATGAAGCCAGCATTACCCTGATACTGAAGACAAAGACACTGCAGGAAAACTGCAGACCAATTCTCATATGAACAGTGATGCAAAAACCTCAATAAAATAGTGGCAAACAATATTCAGCAGCATATTTAAAGAATTATAAATCATGACCAAGTGGGATTTGTTCCCAGAATGCAAGAATGGTTCAACATAGAAAAATCAATGTAATATACTGCATTAACAGAATAGAGGAAAAAACCCACATGGTCATCTCAATTGATGCAGAAAAAGCATTTGACAAAATTCAACACGCTTTCATGATAAAAACACTCAATAAACTAGCAACTTCCTCACCATGATAAAGGACGTATATGAAAAACCTACAGCTAATATCATACTCAATGGTGGAAAATTGAAAGCATTATCCCTGAGATTAGGAATAAGAGAAGTATGCCTGTTTTCACCACTTCTATTCAACATGGTACTGGAAATTCTAGCCAGAATAAACTGGCAAGGAAAGGGGAAAAAAGGTACCCAAACTGGAAAGGAAGAAGTAAAATTACCTCTGTTCGCAGATGACATGATCTTATACATAGAAAACCCTTAAGCCACAAAAAATTGTTGAGAGCTAATAAATGAATTCAGAAATCAGCTGTATTTCTATAAGCTTGCAATGAATAATTCTAAGAGGATTTTAAAACACAACAGCATCAAAAATAATAAAACATTTAGGAATGAATTTAACACTTCAGGACTTGTACACTAAAAACTATAAAACATCACTGAAGGAAATCAAAGAGGACACACCTAAATAAATGTAAAGACATTCCATGTTCATGAATAGAAGACTTAATATTGTTAAGATGACAATACTACCCAATGGGAATCTACAAATACAATGCAATCCCTATTAAAATCCCAACAGTGTTTTTTAAAGAAACAGAAAAACTCATCCTAAAATTTGTATGAAATCTCAAGGGACCCTGAAGAGCCAAAATAATCTTGAAAAAGAACAAAGTTGGAAGACTCACACTTCCTGATTTCAAAACTTACTACAAAGCCACAGTAATCAAAACAGTGTGGTACTAGCATAAGGATAGATATACAGACCAATGGAATAGATGAGAGAGCCCAGAAATAAATGCTTATATATATATGTGTGGTCAATTGATTTTTTTTTTTTTTTTTGCCAAGGATACCAAGACCATTCAATGGGGAAAGGAAACTGTTTCCAAAACAAGGTCCTGGGAAAACTGAATATCCATGTGCAAAAGAATGAAATTAGATCCCTACCTCACACTATGTACAAAAATTAACTCAATATGGATCAAAGACCTAAATTTAAGAGCTGAAACAATAAAATGCTTAGAAGAAAACACAGGTGAATATCTTCATAATCTTGTTTCCTTAAATATAACACCAAAAGCACAAGCAATAAAAGAAAAATAGAACTTTATCCGAATTTAAAACTTTTAAGCATCAAAGGATACTATCAAGAGTGAAAAGACAACCCATAGAAAATATCTGCACATCATATATCTGATAAGAGATTAATATCTAGAATATATAAAGAATTCCTAACATTCTACAACAAAAAAACAACCCAATTTAAAAATGGGCAAAGGATTTGGACATTACTTCAAACAAAACAGACAAATGGCCAATACACACATGAAAAGATATTCAACATTATTAATCATTAAGGAAATGCAAATCAAAACCACAATGAGACACCACTTCACACCCATTAGGATGGATTATGCAAAAAATGGGAAATAACTGGAACCCTGGTACATTGCTGGTAGGAATGTAAAATGGTGTAGTCATTTGGAAAACATTTTGGTGGCGCCTCAAAATGCTGAACACAGAACTACCATATGATCCCACAATTCTACTCCTAGGTTTATACTTTTTCAAATAATTGAAAAGAGGGACTCAAAGAGATACCTGTACAGCAGTGTTATAGCAGCATTATTCACAATAGCTCAAAGGTGAAAAAACCCCAAGCGTTCATCACAGATGAAAACAGATAAACAAAATGTGGTATATATACACAATGGAATTATTCAGCCATAAAAAGGAATGAAGTTCTGATATATGCTACAGCATGGATGAACCTTGAAAACATTATGCTAAGTGAAGTAAGCCTGACACAAAAGGATAGATTTTGTATGATTCTACTTCTATGAACTATCTAGAATAGGCAAATTTATAGTGACAGAAAGTAGAACAGAGGTTACCAGGGACTAATAGGAGGGGAGAATAGGGAATTATTGCTTAATGGGTGCAGAGTTTTTGTTTGCGATCATGAAGAACTTCTGGAAACAGATAGCAGTAATGAACAACACTGTGAATGTACTTAAAATTGCACAATTAAAAAATGGTAAATTTTATATTATATATACCTTACCACAATTTAAAAAATGAGTGAGTACTCCATTTTTTCCAAGAAATATATCAGGTCTTTAGATTTTCTTTCTTTCTCCTCCTGCCCTCCCCGCCGCCCCCAGTAACAAAAGGGAAGAGAGGTTTCAAACATAGCCTCAATTTACCTACGTCTTCTGAACACCTGTCAATGGACTCATTTTTAAATATGGCTTTTCCCTCTTATTAAATGATCACATTATAGAAAAATTGAAGAAAGAAAACAAAAGGATTAATATCAAAACTCCATTATTATTAGAATTTTGTACGAATTTCTAGTCTTTTAATAATGAAGCCAAATGTATGCCCATAATAAATTCCTATAGTGTTTAAACTACAGAATAAGTGAGAGCCAATTTCATTAATGAGTTACCAGATCTGGCTGCATGTTTCACAGAAACTTGGCCTAAAGCACTTTAGTTCTCTCATTTTACTTTGAGATTTTTAAATGGAGAACAGTATATTACTTGTGACACCCTCTGCTTTTTGAATATGATGCATTATTCTTTCTGTTCTCCTCTGGAATACAGAAAACAGTTTGTTCTTTCCCTTAAAAAGTGACCTGGCTATCTAAATTCAAAAAAGCTTTTTCAATGCTCTTGGTGAAAAGGATCTGAAAGTGATATGGTAAGATATGGGCATAGAGTAATGTGTTTTTACATTTCTCTTTTCACTTGGCCAATTCATTTTCTCTTGCTCAGGAATTATAGGGTATACAACACAGAACCACATAATCTCATGAGTTTCAGATATATATTTGATAAATTTAAGAAATGAGAAAAAAAAAAGGTTGCAGCTCAAATGAGTTTCTTCCCATACTTCTAATTCACTGTCCTGGGAAGAGCTGGCATCAGCTTTCCTCTTGCCTCGGTTCTTGCCAGTCATGTTTTTCCTGGACTGGTCATCAGCATCTTTACTTGGTGTAGTCTGGGTCAAAGATGGGCTTGTAGAAGGGTCTCCTAGAAAGGAAAAGTGAGACACCGGTATTGCCAGTGTAGTCACAGGCTATAAGAACCAGAGAAGAATGGTCAGCAGGTTCTCTGCCCTTAAGAATCATGTTGCAGGGATAAAGGCTGGAAAACCAAACTTTACTTAAGCAATTTGGAAATGTAGACCAAACATCATGAAGAGAGTTATAACTAGAATTTATATGCCTCCCAATGGAAGAACACATCTATAAAGTCATTTTGCCAAAAAAAAAAAAAATTAAACCTGAACCTGATTAAGCTTCTAGATCAGGGTTTCTCAACTTGGCACAATTGACCTTTTTGGACCAGATAATTTTTGTTGTGAAGGGACGTCCTGTGCATTGTAGGATGTTTGGTTAAGCAGCATTCTTGGCCTCTACCCACTAGATGCCAGTAGCACCCCCTTCCCAGTGTGACAACCAAAAATGTGTCCATACATTGCCAAATATCCCTGGGTGTGGGGGCATGGGGGTGGAGGCAGCGGGCACAGAACCACCTCTAGCTGAGAAACCACTGCTCTAGATCCATTTACCGCTTTAAATAAAATACAGAAGGCAGTGGGCTGTGGTAAACTACCCTCTAACGTTATAATTGGCGAAATTTAGACTGAGAAATGGTATGGGACAAACAGTCTATTGACTGTCTCTTCAACAAATAAATTACAATCGGAAATAAAAAGAGATGGGGGAATTTATAGGTTAAAACAAAATATCCACCAATCACAATGTATGGACCTTACTTGGATCTTATTTTAAACAAACTGTAAAAAGAAAAACAAAACTCCTAACATTTATGAGAAAACTAGAAATATGAATACCCTTTGGTATTTTATTTTATTAAGGAATTATTGTTGAATATTTTAGATGGGATAATGGCACTGTGGTTATGTTATCAAGCATTATAAATAAATATGATACCTGGAATTTGAGGAGGGAATTGGATGAAGTATAGTTGAAACAAGATTGCCTATGAGTTGTTAATTGTTGAAGTTGGATGACAGATATATAAGGGTTCATTATACCATTCTGACAACTTCTGCCACTGTTTGAAACTCTCCATTATTAAAAAGTTAAAATTGTTATGAAGAACAAAGATATTTAGAGAAATGAATTCAAAACTAAGGCATCAACACATGTAATGATTTCAAAGTTATGTAGGTTTGAAGCAGCAACCATTTGTATGTCCATTTATTTAGAAGACCAGTAGAGGCAAGATGCACAGAAAACTGCATTAGTTGATGTAGACCACTGTTTTTAAAAATGCATCAGTGTTAACGATAAACAGTCCTTCCCCAAGTTACATGACATGACAGCGAACCACCAAATTTTCATAAAAAATAGGGATAAAAAGTATGTGCATATGTTTACTGAATGTGTGCATAAAGTCTTTATGTCAGGATTTTTTAATCTGGACATCATAATTCATTGATCCATTTCAAAGCTAGAGGTTTACATTTGTAGGTTAAATTTTATGTATTTCATGGGGAAAAAGAACCATACCTTTCTTCAGAATCTTAAAGGGATCCATGACACAGAAAAAGTTAAGAACTACTGTTGTGAGGCCTAACCAGAAGTCAATTATGCACAGACTAAAACTGCAGTCCTCCAGCTTTTATAAAATGTGCTAAGATTCTGAAGTTCTCTGTGACAAGCATATTATAGCTACAGGGAGGGTGGAGTGGGAGTCATAAATAAAGTCTTTTCATTCTTGGTACTTTTCTGTTCACAACATCAGGTATTATATTCAGTCTGCCAACGACTCATCGTTGTCTGGCTACAGTGTTTAAATACTCCTCACCTGAGAAGGAAGGCCAATAGCATGGTAACAGTGACTTAGACCAGAACAAAATAATCTTCACCATCACCTGCTGGATGAAATGCCCTTAAGCCAAATGCAGAGCTTACCAGAGGAAAGTCTCTGTGCTGCAGGAGCAGGTACCATGACGCTAGGCTTCTCCGTCTGGTATGTGGCTGCTGCTAAGGTGGTACTCTCAGCATCACTGTTAGTCTGGCCTGTGACTCCAAAGCTGGAGCTGGGGTAGCAAGCCTGGTACTGACTTTGACCAAGGATAGTATAGGTGGGATAGTCCTGTAGGTCAAAGGGAATAAGGGAGGAAAATAAGGCTCTTAGCAAGAGCATAACACTAATTTCAACACAAGAGACTTTCATGTCCCTCTTTTTCATAATTATTTCCCTAAAACATTAACCCGACTTCTTATTTACCTAACCTATATAGTCTTCCACCTAAACCAATGATTTTCGAAATGCATTCTGTGGAAACCTAAGAGTCAAGAGGACACGCCGCAGGGACTGTCTTTGGGATGAGGTTAAGGCTGAGAGCAAAGTGTCCCATGCACTGTACACACAATGTCCCTTTTCTACTAAACCAGCCTTTTTTTTTCTACTTTATGTACAGAATTTCTGCAAAAATTTCTGCACAGAATTTTTGAAGGAAAGAGACTACTCTTTAAGAAGTTTATAAAACACTGCATTAGATGATAGTGCTTTTAAGGACAGATGAGCTTAAACAAAAAAGCGAATATCCTACATTAAAGTTTCCCAGTTTAAAAACTGAGTATCTCTCTCTCTTTAAAATTATTTATTTATTTATTTATTTGGCTGTACAGGGTCTTAGTTGTGGCATGTGGGATCTAGTTCCCTGACCAGGAATCGAACCTGGGCCCCCTGCATTGGGAGCATGGAGTCTTAACCACTGGATCACCAGGGCAGTCCCCTCTCTTTTTTTAAATAATCAAGTTTTCTTTAAAAATAAAGTTTCTTTAAAATATTTGAAGGGAACTTTTGGTAGTTTCACAGGCACATACATGACAAAACTTATCAAATCATAAAATTTAAATCTGTGCAATTTACTGTATGTCAATTACACCTTAAAAAAGCTGTAAAAAATGGGTATGATGCACAGCTCAAATACACACCTTAAAAAAATTCCACTGATAATTGATATTGGTGACAAGTAGGAAGAAGCTAACTGATCAGACCAATTATTTATAAAGAACACTGAGCATCTACCATAAGCCAAATACAATTCACAGTGTGAGCGTGTGTGTGTGTGTATGTGTTGGTACATGGGAGCTAAAAACCTAGCAGGATAGGGCTTCCCTGGTGGTGCAGTGGTTGAGAATCTGCCTGCCAATGCAGGGGACACGGGTTCGAGCCC
This sequence comes from Balaenoptera borealis, assembly GCF_965194805.1. Taxonomy (NCBI): domain Eukaryota; kingdom Metazoa; phylum Chordata; class Mammalia; order Artiodactyla; family Balaenopteridae; genus Balaenoptera; species Balaenoptera borealis. The sequence continues at coordinate 172,327,408 of NC_138860.1, read as the reverse complement.
TGGTCTGAGAAGATCCCACACGCCGCGGAGCAACTAGGCCCGTGAGCCACAATTGCTGAGCCTGCACGTCTGGAGCCTGTGCTCCGCAACTAGAGAGGCCGCGATAGTGAGAGGCCCGCGCACCGTGATGAAGAGTGGCCCCCACTTGCCGCAACTAGAGAAAGCCCTCGCACAGAAACGAAGACCCAACACAGCCATAAATAAATAAATAAATAAATACATTAATTAATTAATTTAAAAAAAAACAGTCTAGCAGGATAGAAGACCAAAAAACATTTCCAACAAATTAGCAATAAATTGTATGTCAAATGAGTAAAATACAGAGGAAGACAACTATCACTGCAGACTGTGACAGAGAGCTTTCTGAGACAAAGAAGCAGAGGGGATAGGAAAATGAACAGGCCCTGGAAAGGTTTTATTAAGGGGCCAGAGATGTTGAGTCTGGATGAAACAAAGGATCTCTGTAGGCCTGAATGACTGGTTAAGGATAGGATTGGATTCTTTAGGCAGTGGTGTATAGTTTGTGTGGGAGCAGGAAATGGGGATCATCAAATTCAAATAAACAAAAATATGAAAAGATTCTGAGCAGGTGAGTGACAGGATAAAATGTAGCATTTAAAGAAAATTAATCAGACAGTGTTTTAGAAAATGTACAGGCATGGTGAAAAATTAAAGATGAGATGAATAGTTAACTCAAGATTAAAGAGGAAAAAACTAAACCATGGGAAATGACAGCAAAAATGAAAAAGCAGGCACTTCCCTGGCAGTCCAGTGGTTAAGACTCCATGCTTCCACTGTAGGGGGCACAGGTTAGATCCCTGGTCAGGGAACTAAGATTCTATATGCCATGTGGCTCAGCCAAAAAATAAAAAAGAAAAAGAAAAAGCAGGAAAGAATTCCAGAAATGGCTGGATTAGGGCTGGGTAAGGAAAAAAAAAATCGAAGATGACTGGTCTGGTTTTAGGCCTAGGTATATTAAAAAATAGTGTAACTGACAAGAATTGAGAGGCCATAGGAAAAAGTGGTATTACTTTTTGGAGGACAAGGAAACGGAAGAAAGGGTGGAATGAAAGGCTGGTTTTAGATATGGTCAACTTAGGGAAATAATAGGATATTAAAAAAAAAAGAGCTCATCAATCAGCAGGAAGCCTGTAGATATCATGAGGTCAGGACTAGAATCTTCATTTTGGAAGAAGTAAATGGACATTGTGAATGTGGTTAAACATTCCTGGGGATGAAATAATAAACATGTGGAAAATTAAACAGAGACTGTCCATGACAGAAGACAGGATATGCAAAGGGAGAGAGATGTTACCCTGAAGAATTCCAGGTACACAGCAGGAACTCAATAAATACTTGTGGACTAAAAGAATGAACAAATGCAAAAACAGTCAAAACATAAAAAGTGAACCAGAATAGCAATGTTAACTGTGCCTTTAATGTGAGTACTAGGCATTTTTCTGAACTCTCAGAACAAATAACTGAACAAAATAGAAAAATAAATCCCTACCCTCAGGGAGCTTACATTCTTGTGGCACCAGGGTAAGAGACAGACACACACACAGTAGATAAAGGAGCAGATATAATCATATCATTCATAGTCTTAGCAATGGAATGAGCGAAACTGGGTAGTAGCCTGAGAAACCATCCAGGGTCTCAGTCCTGAGGGCATCCAGAAAAAGGTCTCTTCACAGTCCATACTGGCTGTTTCTTAGATTGGCAAACTGATAATGGAAAGAAGAGAGGAAGAGCTAGCTAGATGAACCATATCAACAGGAGGAACCAAAGCAGCACCGTACCTGGTTTGAGATGCTGGAAACTGCTGCTGCTGGAATATTGGCAATAGTAGATGAAGTGGATATCAGGCTGGCATTTGTGCTTGAAGCTATAAGATGGAAAGTGTTTAAAGATATTATGTAAAAGCCTAAATGAAACTGAAAATATATTCTGTCCTAAGGAAACAGATTACAAGGAGATAAAAAACATTGGCAAAGGAAATAAATACTATATACTGGTTTTGCTCTTTTGCATGCCATACATTAATTTAGACTTGATTAGAAATAAAACAGTTCACACATTTTTGTTTCAACTTGAGTCTTCAACTATTCCTACTAAAGTCCTAGAAGGATATAACACAATGCACTGGTTCATACTAATGATACCAGTGAAATCAGAACCTAAACCAAATCACTCCAGTCCATCTTCTCTGGCAGCTGAAAAATAACTCACCTGCAGTGTGACCTACTGACACCAGTAGAAACAACAAGAACTCTGGTAAATCCACGTGTTAAGTCCTACACTGTGGTATTTACTGTCACTTGCCCCAAATTATGCCTTTCCTGGTGCAACACAATTACTCTGAGAAATTGATGTAGTTCTCCAAATTCTAAAGTGCTTGGAGTTGCTTCAACAAACACCATGTTCTGGCATTTAATGATCTCACCCATGAGCCTGGAAAAATTCGGAAAATATTCAATATTATTCTGGCCAGGGAAAAATTTATTTCATAAGCTACTTAGGCTGCCTGTCTCAGGACAAGAAATTTGGGTTTTTTCACACCCTTCTATCACAGATTCCACCAGGGTTTTAATAAAATCCTCAGTGACTGGTATTTGTCACAGTGACATTTTTCAGGTGGACAATGTAGGTGAAACTGTGAGGTACTGCTCTTGAACTCCTCTCTTTTGCTCATCATAAGCATACTTATACATGGTTTCTACCGCAGTCACACACACCATAAAGGCTCACCATCAGGTAGACCACACTATCTGACTACCTATCCCATTGGCGACAAAGTCCTCTAGAGGGAAAGTTATTAGGAAAACCTCCATTAAGAATAGTGCAAATGGGCTTCCCTGGTGGCACAGTGGTTAAGGAATCCACCTGCCAATGTGGGGGACACGGGTTCGAGCCCTGGTCCAGGAAGATCCCACGTGCCGCAGAGCACCTAAGCCCACGTGCCACAACTACTGAGCATGTGCTCTAGAGCCTGCGAGCCACAACTACTGAAGCCTGTGCACCTAGAGCCCGTGCTCTGCAACAAGAGAAGCCACCGCAATGAGAAGCCTGTGCACCACAACGAAGAGTAGCCCCCGCTCACAACTAGAGAAAAGCCCGCGCACAGCAACGAAGACCCAACGCAGCCAAAAATAAATAAATTAATTAATAAATTAAAAAAAAAAAAAGAATAGTGCAGGTGAACAAATGCAGCAGAAACTTGAGAGGACTGGTCAAAATCAGGGAATTTTTATCCCTTTCCCCAAGGGTACTCTGCTTAGAAGAAAGTCTAGAAGAGATTGAGGTAAATTAGATATAAGGAACAGCTACTGCTAGCTTTCAGAAGAACTTGGGACAAAGAAGAGTTAGAGTAATTTGTCCACAGTCATGGGGTTAAAGGTAGATAGTCAAAATGACAACTGTGATCTCCCAATTCTTCATCCAGTGCCCTTTCTTTCCTCAGAGTCAGTGGCTGAGCTAGGGATCAGATTTCATCACTATCCAGGGAGATTTTCTTTTCTACAGTACTCCTTCCCCCAGGTAAACTAAAGGATTCTTGTCTACTTTCTTAAACCCAACACCTAAATGAAACAGATTTTATAATTTATAGATGATATTTTCTTCCCATCAATATTTTTTCCCCTAAGGGGGAAGTCCTAAGAAATCATTGTATATAAGCTAAATGACTCTACAAGTAGTTTTTAATTATTCTTGTGGGAAAAGAATTTTGAGTACATTCCAGATTCTATTACCAGTACATTATGCTAGGCAGGCCTGCTGGCTAAACACAGGTGATTTAATGTGGGAAAGAAAATGAAGTATTTAATCTCTTAAGTTTATCTCTCCCAGCAAACTCCCATTTCTAGATCAATTTTTCTATAGCCCTAATCCTAGCGTATATTCCTCTTTTCCTCCCATTTACCTTTAATTCTGTTCTACCTTCTTAATGATTTATAAACGGTTAGAGGTACAACTCATTCACATCTGATATCTGCACACATGGGGAAAAAGGTGCTCTGACTGACAAGGTAGTTTTATAAATTTAACAATTTTCAGGTCACTTACAGAATTGGGCTGCAGGTAAAAAGGTAGACCTTACAAACAACTGGCCACATATTCTTAATTATCCCTGACAGGAAGTTTAATGACTTGATTAGCTAGTTGTTGATACCAAGTTTTTAACAAGTACAGTACTAAAAATCACAAATTCCTCTCAGCAATAGTGGCTTCTATTACAGGAAATGTTGGTCTGCTAACCTAGAAAGTTTATAGGGCTCAATAACAGTTCTTTCTCCAACTCAATCAAATAATTTCTAATATGTGTTATTCATTCATTCATTTGTTCATCAAACCAGGGTCTACTATGTGCCCAGAAACGGTTCCAGCCACTGAGGAGTAGAGTAGTGAACAAGACAAAGTCCCTGCTCTCATGGCGTTTAAATTCTAGTGATAAAAGTTAGATGATAATTAAATAAATAGTATTTATTTAGGCTCTTGTAACCAGCATTGAACCCAAGCTAAACTCACTTTAAAATATACACAATCACTACATGCCGTACCCCCTGCACAACGATGACTAAATAGCCAGGCACCTCAAAAAAAAAAGCACTGATCATCCTACATAAATATACTCCTAGGTCTCAACAACAACAAATTAAACTGAAGATTTAAAAAACAAAAGCAGCAGCAATAAAATATGCAACAAAAATAAATTTAGAGGATAAAATAAAACTCAAGTGGTAACTCCTATTGATACATATATTTAAAGACTATTAGCTCTCCAAATGCCAACGGCATGGCCAATTGTTTTTGGATAGTTCCCACTCCTGTTTTGCAACAGAGCTGTGAAATCATAGAAAGACAAAGCTTCTGAGAACCATGCCCCATTAGAGATCCACCTGAAACAGTCAGGATACAGAGATAGCTTTAATCAGAAGACTGTGGTTATAGAACTGTGAGAGGCACAGTTGAATTAAGTGACATTGCCCCAAAGCTGGAGGGTAAACCCAAGGGTTAACGGCACATAGAAGTTGGTGCAAGATTTAGTTTCTACCCACCTCTCTAATTTTATGAATGTTTCTCTACCACCCATGCTCACCCAGCTTTCGAGTTACTCAAAACAAGAGAGACTCTTTCTCACTCAAGGACCTTTGCAATGTTGCTCTCCCTGCCTGAACTGTTCTCCCTGGTCTGTCCCTCTTGCCCTCCAGCATGATCATTCCTTCTCAGCATGTCTACTTCCAGAGAGACTCTCTCTGGACTCCTCTATTAGAACTAATTCCTGGGCTTCCCTGGTGGCGCAGTGGTTGAGAATCTGCCTGCCAATGCAGGGGACACGGGTTCGAGCCCTGGTCTGGGAAGATCCCACATGCCGCGGAGCAACTAAGCCCGTGAGCCACAATTACTGAGCCTGCGCGTCTGGAGCCTGTGCTCCGCAACAAGAGAGGCCGCGATAGTGAGAGGCCCGCGTACCGCGATGAAGAGTAGCCCCCGCTTGCCACAACTGGAGAAAGCCCTCGCACAGAAACGAAGACCCAACACAGCTATAAATTTAAAAAATAAATAAATAAATAAATAACTTAAAAAAAAAAAAAAAAAAAAAAAGAACTAATTCCTTTCTTGTTTTCCCAGTCACAACAACCAATTCTTTTTTCCTCTCAGAGCACTTTTCAAAACCTATTTATTTATTTACTTGTTTGTCTTCTGCCTCCCCTCCTAGTCTGTAAGCTCCGTGAAGGCAGAATCTTACTACCTTATTCATCACCTCCAACATCCAGCAAAGCACCCGGCCTACAATAGGTAAAGCTCAATAAATACTCGTGGGATTCATGAATAGTATGTCAAGGTTATCAAAAACAAGCAAAATGTGAAAAACTGCAGTCAAGAGAATCCTAAGGAGCCATGACAATCAAATGAAATGTGGTATCCTGGATGGGATCCTGGAACAGAAAAAGGACATCAGGTAAAAACTAAGGAAATCTAAATAAACCTAGGATTTAATTAATAATAATGTACCAATATTGGTTCATTAATCATAACAAATGTTCCATTCTAATGTGAGATGTTAATAATAGGGGAAACTGTGTGCAGGGTAGGGGGATATATAACTCTCTGTATCATCTGCTCAATTTTTCTACAAATCTACAAAACTACAATAAAAAATAAAGTCTATTAAAATACAAAACAAATCTCCTAGTCAACGAAAGACTCTTGTGTGTTACCAACACTATCAGAGCCCAAAGACATTCACTGAAATTCAAGGTTGGGTTAAAATTAATTCTGAAATTTCTGAAATTAATTTTGCTACTTGAATTTTAATTATTTAAATCATCTCAATTGAAGAAAATAACCAGAGATTGGGCCACACAGTCACAGACACTCTAGGAAAAGGTTGATATAAAGAAGTCAGATCTATTTATTCAAAGGGTTTTCATGAGCATTGAAGTATAAACTAAAGAAAAGGTTTTGATCAGAGCTGATCAAGCCAGAAGTGGAATTTGCTGTAATTTCCCTAACTTCCCCTGGGAAGATGGGCTATTGTCAATTGTTGAAAGCTTCTGGAGGGGATGAGGGGACATTGCTGTTTTGACCACTTTAAAAAAAAAAATCAATACAATGCTCCTTGTTTTTATTCCGTGGAATGACTGGGTAGTTACACAGGGGGGAAGATGAAGCCCTGGAGAGCTGACATTAATTATCTGTGCTAAAGGAAATGAAAAGTGGGGGTGAGGAGAGTGATACTGATAGAGGAGAATCCAGGTGATTCAAATGTGCCAGTAATACCCATATTTCCTTTTAGCCAATTGTTACCACTTGCTTTCTACCAACTTTTTCTCAGAATAAATGGCAAAAATTGATAACTTGATGGTTAATTTCTGCCTTAATTTCTACCCTTTGCCAAAGTTCTAATGGCAATATAATGGGCCAATAGGTTAACCAGAAAAGGGAAGGGAAATGAATTTAAGTACTTGCAAGTATAGGTTCTCAATTATGGGAGGTGATATTGATACCATGACTTCTACATTGAAAATCATAAACATTACACCCATGTGCTGGGGTCAGGCTGCCCAGCTTACATCCTTGACTTATTTACTGTGTGTCTTATGTGCCAAATCTGTAAAATGAGATTAATGACAGTACTTCCCTCATAGGTGTGTTGTGATTACATGAGTAACACCTATCTCTGCTAAAATAATGCTAAGCACATAATATGCACTTAACAAATACCAACAGTGATCATTATTAGCACAATGGAGGAAATTGGGTTAATTGATCTAAAGGGAAAAAATGTACTAAAAGGTAAGAAATTAGGATAGTGGCAAATGAGGTTGAAAGCATAGCTTCATGACTTTTTTAAAGCAATGGCTCTTAAAAGACCCCCAAAAGGTGGTTCCTCTTGTTTTACAAAGAGGGAGAAGTAAGCACAGCTATCAGGTTCCTCAAATTCAAGGTACAAGTACAGACGAGTGGTGGTTCTACACCTTGGGAGAGGATTATTAATATAACGGAAGAGAACTCCTTGTTTTTCTTTCATGACCTAGGTGTAGTCATCAGAGATATATCAGTTTAGGAGGGACTTGGCTACTAGATTTGCCTGTAGTTGGACCCCAAAGCCTACCAAAGTAGAGGAACACTTCATAAAAATGAAAGGGGGTAGAGGAGAAGACAAAGTCATGCTCTTGAGTTTTTTCCTCCTGGTTTGTTCCCATTTTAGAAAGAAAGAAGTGGGGGGGGGGGGACAAACATAAAAAGAAGGGAAAATAATTAAGAGGAGACTCCGTAAACAATAAGAGATAAAGGTAGCTCAGAGCAAGGTCTTAGGAATGTAGTAACCAGTTGTTCCCAACAGACTAAGAAAAAGTAGTCCTCAATCATTTTATTGAAAACAGTTAATACTGAAAATCAAAATATTTTGTTTAATATAATCTACATCAAAACAGTTTTTCATCATCAAAGTTTATATTTTAAGAATACCTAGGACTGGTTTTATAAGGAATAATATTTAAAAGCTGGGAGAAATCAGGAGAAAGGAGGCAGATGAGAAGCCAAGTAGATGGACATTAATTTCCAATTTGGAGCAATGACAAATTCCCTGCATTGGACTTGGAAGGGTAAGGAATTAACTTCACAGTGCCTTTTGAGTTATTTTGTCTTCATTCCAAATAGCCCTGTCATAATTCTAACCTTTTAGAGGAAGAACTCAGGAAGGCAGAGATGTTTAGAGTTCAAGCTTTAATGCTATGCTTTCCATCACAAAATAGAAACAACACTGAATTTTTTGAACAAGAGAAAAGCTCACCAAGAAGTAGTAAATGGGGGTGGAGGTATAACAAAAACCACAGCAGAAAAGCAGCACACATCTCACAAAGCAGCACTCAATCTCACTTTCCATTCTATTTGGACTTCACATAAAAGAAGTCAGCAAAGCTCTAACCCATGGAGTCTTCTGCTCATTTACAGGACAAAATGCCACTGAGAACAGACTAGAACAAAATTAGACAGGTTTTCTGGACACCAACGTGCAAAAGAGGAGTCTTCAATTCTATTAAGCAGTTCACAGTCAAAGGCTTAAACTACTTATGAACCACACTCCTAGGTTCTAGTTTGTCTAACACAAAAAGCATGCACAAATGCAAATATCCTATATTACCCAGTATGTTTGGAGATACAGGTAGATTAAAAACAAAAAACAATAATAATTTAAAAAAAAAACAAAAAAACAAAACACACACAACCATGCCTGTTTACCTTGAATGGGATAAGAATAATGTGCTGGGCTTGGCTGGCTTGTGGTTAACCCTGTAGTGCAGGTAAGAACACTGTGTTGACTTGGAGATGGAGTCTGAGTTAAACCACTTTCAGGTTTCATACCTGGCCACAATGCACCTGAATCAGATAAATTGGACCAATTACAAACAAAACACTGGAACTGAGGAGCATGGTTATGCTTTCAAATATCAGCCAGTAGGTTTAAAATCAAAATCTTAAAACAAAAATAAATTTGCTTGTAAGAGAAAATTATTGAATCTCCCACTCGTAATATACCACAAGCAAATACAATTTCAAAGAATTGGGGAATGGGGCCATAGAAACAAAAATCTTGTCAAAAACCCAATAGTGATATGTATGTATGTAAGTTCACTTCAATGGTTGGGGAAAATTGATCAGCAAAGGGCTACTGACACCCTAGCATTGTTGTAGAGTGCCTGACATTCCTGTAGAGTGATAAATCATTTATCTGCATTGTCTAGGTAGGAGACATTCCACATACGTTTAAAATTCACTTACCCATTAAACAAGCACCAGATTTTTCTAAAATGTATGTATACTTCTCTGCCTTCTTAAGCTGGTTATTTTATTACCTTTATTTCTTCTGATTAGGAAAGACATACCTGCTTACTTTTATAAATTAAAAAACATTAACAGAAATATAATTTCTAATTTTTAGAAATAATAAAGTCATATATAATCCCACCATCCAGACTTAACTGCTATTCACAGTTTGCATAAGAGTCACTCAGATTTCTTCTGTTTACTAATCTCTTTTTTCTTCTTTTTAATAAAAATGGCATGTTACATGCTGTTCATAATTTGCTTTTCCACATAATACCTGAGACATATCTTTCCCTGTTAGAACATATAAGACATCATAGCTATTCACTTTTATTTTTATCACAATGCTCCTAAGTGACAATCTTTCTAAAAAGTATTTATATCCTTTCCTGCCTTCTTAGCAGGGAGGAAATAGTGACCATACCTTTTCTCAGATCTATACTGTGCTGTGCTATGTACATTACAGAAACATCCCCAGAGGCTACTGCAATATGTGAAGACATTTGCTTAGTACTAAGTAGAACTCAATTATAGTTCTATGATTTGAAGGCTCTTGTATCACTTTGTCTTTTCTCTGTGATCTGTCACTTCTTGACAATCTCCTGTTTCTGGCCGTATCTCCTTTTTCATTTGCAGTAAACTAGGAAACCATTAAAAAAGCTTGCTTCTACACGAGGGCCTAAGGATATCCTTTATGAGTGAAGAGTTTTTGTCATAAAAATTTTTTTTTTTTGGCCGCGCTGTGCAGCATGCAGGATCTTGGTTCCCCAACCGGGGATCGAACCCATGCCCCCTGCATTGGGAGCATGGAGTCTTAACCACTGGAATGCCAGGAAAGACCCCAAGTTTTTGTCATAATTTTGGCTATGCAAAAGTCTATTAAAAACCTCACTGTAGGGAGGAGATATGGGGATATATGTATAGGTATAGCTGATACATTTTGTTATAAAGCAGAAACTAACCCACCATTGTAAAGCAATTATACTCCAATAAAGATGTTAAAAAACAAAACGAAACAAAAAAAACCTCACTGTGCTCTGAATAGTTATAGCTACTGGATCAATATAGTTGAAGCTGATAATTAGGCCCAAGAAGATTCATCAAATACATTCCAGGTAAGAAATCAATACCAAGGTCAGCGACAGATTCAAATTCAATATTACCTCACTTCATATACTCTTAATCTGATAAGAAATTTATAAATATATAATGCTTTGAGAATAAGGACCTCTGCTTCACCAGGGCACTCACATATCTTAGTGTAACTCAGATCTGTAAAATTTGTTGATAAGTAAATGTAAGAATAGTAAAAGGAGATGTGAAAATCTTAAAAGGTTCACAGTGGAACATGGTAATTGCCTTGTCTCAAACTCTTTTTTTTTTTCATTGAAGTATAGTTAATTTACAATGTTGTGTTAGTTTCTGCTGTAGAGCAAAGTGATTTAGCTACACACACACACACACACACTTTTTCAGATTCTTTTCCATTATAGATTATTACAAGATATTTAGTATAGTTTCCTGTGCTATACAGTAGGTCCTTGTTATTCACCTATTTTATATACAGTAGTGTGTATGTGTTAATCCCAAACTCCTAATCTATCAAACTAAAGCATTAAAAAAACAAGACATATTCTTTTCTCTACTAAACACATGAAATAACATATTTGAGGAGATTAAGGAATGCCGACATCTCCAGCACGAATTAGGAGGGTTGCCCTCCACCCCCTTCCACCCCTTGGTTCATGATGATTTTCAGTCTTGCCCAGGTAAGCCACAGCTTAATTCCTTGTTATGGCTGACATTTAACAATAAAAAATATTTGAGAATGTAGTTTTTTTAAAACATTTATGATGTGAAATTTGAATATTAGTGCTAAGATTCTTGGTGGTTGACTATCACACTTTTTAGAAACATAGAAACAACTTGCCTTTTCAATGTCACAATAACTTTCAGATTTATTGTAAGCAATGTGTTTTTTCTCTAAATAGGTTCTGAACCTGAGGTGCTGGGTTTGGAAACATGTTTATTATTACACTGTCCTAAAATACTATCTTACTAATAAGAATAGTATTAACTGAGAGAGTTTTGCTAGTCTCATTATTCAGTATGTATCTTTAAAGTTTCAAAATGTAAAACTTCTATAAACTGGTCCATCTTATAAGGTCAGAAATTAGTGCAAAATGTCCAAGACAAGTAGAGAAAATGACAGTTTTGAATGTTTTTGGGCAGAAACATGAAGTAGCTATTGAATATTATTTTATGAAGAACAGAGGAATAAAAGACAATATGGACACTGCCTCCAGTATCACTGTAGCCCTGCTCTTTAAGTGTGTGTGTATCTATCTATCTTCCTTTAAAAGCACTCTTTCCAGAATTCCAAGTAACAAGTAGCATGAACAAATGGTGTGAATGTAGAGCACTAATGCCAGCAGCAAAGAAGAAATGAAATCCTGGCTTCCTGCCTCCTGGTCCACTGTTCTTTGCCTACAAGTAGACTTTCTCAAGTCATTTTAAGCACCAAGAGCCTGATGTAGAGCAGCAGCTGATCTAAAAATGGCAAAGGAAGTCTGCCTCTGAGTGCTGTTCTCCTGCTGCCCCACAGTGGGGTCTTATCACAAACTCTACCCAAGTTTCTCAGCACAAATACTTCCCCCCTATTGGTTAGTCACTAACCAAACTAATCTGAGCAGTCCACTTTGCAGTAATATATATCAGAGTAGTGGAAATTTAGAGAAGATTAGTTTGGTTAAGAATTGAAGTACATATAAATGCTAAAAAAACCACATGAAAGAATATCTTGTTGATTTAATACCTCACTGGGATGAGCTCTTATAAATACTAAGTAATTTAATCTGAGTACTTTTGTTAACTATAAGTAGATGTATATTATGGAAAATATAGAAAGTGAAAAGAAAAAAATTGCATAGTCTCATCACACACACAAAAAATACAGACAATTCTCATTTTTGCATGGGACTGTGTTAACTGAAACCTGTACACATTGGAACTGTGTCCTCACTTTGCGTGGTTCCTTGGTAACTGAGATCAAATCTGTACTGCCTGTACTGTTAACATTCAGTTTTTCTTCCAAATTATTCTTTATGTACATATTTTTAAAAACTACTAACTTGGTATATTATATTGTATTTTCAGTTTAATATACTGCTTTTTTCAATTAATAATAAACTTTTTTCAAGACACTAAATATTCTTTAAGAATATGATTTATAATGGCTACACAGTTTTCCATTCTACGGATACACTGCAATTTAACATATACCTTTCAATTCAATATGTCTGTTGTTTCCAATCTTTTGCTATTATAAATAATGCTGTGACGAATATCTTGGTAGTAAATTTTTGTGGTTATCTCTAATTAATTCCCTAGGATAAATCCCTAAAAGTAAAATTACTGAGGGATATGGCATGAACATCCTTAAGACTCTTTTTTTTTTTTTTTTAAACATCTTTATTGAAGTATAATTGCCTTACAATAGTGTGTTAGCTTCTGCTTTATAACAAAGTGAATCAGTTATACATATACAATATGTTCCCATTTCTCTTCCCTCTTGCATCTCCCTCCCTCCCACCCTCCCCATCCCACCCCTCTAGGTGGTCACAAAGCACCGAGCTGATCTCCCTGTGCTATGCGGCTGCTTCCCACTAGCTATCTATTTTACATTTGGTAGTGTATATATGTCCATGACACTCTCTTACCCTGTCACATCTCACCCCACCCCCTCCCCATATCCTCAAGTCCATTCTCTAGTACTGTCAAATCTCCATCTCATATTAAAGTTCTTTTAAAAGAAGGTAGAACAATGGCAGTTAAGCCAATCTTTTATGAGCCCCTAAAAATGAACGAGTACCCTTTCTCTCATACGTATTCATGCAGATCACTGGAAGTTAAACCTCAAATCCTCATTCTACCATCTCACCAGATTTCTATATAGCTCTGAAAAGATATGACCACCATTCCTTTACTTTTAAAGATTAGTCATAATATGGGCTTCTTAGATTTCCTCTAGTCTTTTCTCACTTCTTTAAAAGGAGGAAACTTTTAAATTTCAAACTCAACTCTGAGATTAACTTTTTCATACAGACCTAAATTTATGAGCACTTCTGGAATTAAACAGACCAGGGTGCACTTCTAATTCTAGGCATTTACTAACTGTATGACCTCAGGTTAGTCACTTAATCCTTCTAAGCCTGTTTCCTCATCTATAAAAAGGGATAATGCTGCCACTTACTTTTTAGGGTGGTCCTGAGGGTTACATAAGAAAGTATTGTAAAGTGTGAAGCACTCATTCTCAGCATACTGCTTGCGTAGTAAGCACTCAATATTATTACAATATATTATTAATACTGTATAAATATATAACATACAATCGTATTACAATAAGATTTTCTAAAGCTCTGTTTACATCTGAAATAAAATAACAGACTAGCTAATCTAGTTTTAGTGCTAACAGGCAACACTAAGATAATAAAATTACCAAAATCTTCACAAGAAAAAAAGAAATGGAGTCTTGTTTTAACTGAAGTGTAGTTGATTTACAATACTGTGTTAATTTCAGGTGTATAGTATAGTGATACAGTTTTTTTGTTTTTTGCAAATTATATTCCATTATAGGTTATTACAAGATATTGGGTATAATTCCCTGTGCTATACAGGAAGAAATGGAGTATTTTACATCTGACTGATATAAAAGAAAAGAAGCCATGTGTTAAAGCATAAGAAAATGTCTTTCAAAAATACAGTCACTTTAAAAAGCATTATACACACACACACACACACACAAAGTATTATAAACATTTCCTTAAAATTTCCTTTATAAAATTTGAGAATATGCCATACCTATCATTCAAAGGCAAATTAAGCTAATGAACAGTTCTCTCTGAATTACTGATAAGAAAAACTTATTAAACAAGTTTCCCTCACCCCCAATTATTAAACAGAAGTAGATTAATAAAAGAGCCTGTTATAATCAATATTTCTTTATAAAATAAACACTGTTTCCTTCAAGTTTTTAACAGGGATCTACCTATTTTACAGATTTTTCTTTCTTTCTTTAAAATGAGGGAAATGCTGTTGTTATAAAAGATACCATAATATCTAGGACCTATATGCACATGGCATTGTGCTAGGTTTTCCAAAATCTGAGTTCAGAGATATAATAGGAGTTTTATTTAACACTGAACAGCAGAAATAATCAACTGTTCAACAATGTCATAAAGGGCTTTTGGCTTTCTAATAAAGAATTTAAATCAAAACAGAGAGTAAAATAAAATGTGAAATACTTTATACTTGCTGGCCTATTGTTAGCCAGCTGTTGATAAATTAGCTTTAATATATGCAAAAAGAAATAAACACAAACATATTCACAGAGTCCTGCTTCCGAAAGGACTGCTCAGTCTTGTCTGGTTAAATATATCAGAAACGTAAAATTTTACTATATACCGACAGGCACTGAGGCATGGGTGTACAAACAGGAAAACAAGAGCATTTCTGTTTCTCTTCTCTCATGAAGTTATCAACTACCACTATCATTAAACATAACCCCCAATTTTTGTTTCTAGTAGTTATCAGGAGCTAAGGAATGCTAACAAGCCTCAAGATAAGAAAGCTGTCAGTATCATAAAAGAGTAGCCAAATAGGCCAGGAAAAGTAGGAATCTCAAAACCCAAAGCAAGCAACACCCAGAATCTGTGGCAATCTGAAAGATTTCTCTAATTCCTAGCTAGTTTCAATAAAGGCTACACAGTTATAATTTTATTAACATATTGAATATTTTTTTAAAAACACAGTATTCTCTTAATTTTCTGACACCAGTTCTAGGAAAGCAGGGAAGGGGCAATAAACCACACTGACAATATCTATCAATTAACACACACACAGAAAAAGCACAGATATTAAGTGCCCAAAGAACCTCAAACTGACTTCTAGTAAATCATTCTAATTTATAGTTCATGTACAAGATACCTAAAACCAAAGAACAAAACTCTCTATGCACATGATGAGGTTGTACAAAATTGGGGATTTCCCCCTCTAAGACGACTTTCTCGTTCAGCAGAGCAACAACTGATCAGTTTGGGGCAGCAGGGAAGGAGAGGGAGAAATTGACAAAACAGAGCGGGGTTGGGGGGGGCAGAAAACTATAAGGTATATTCCATCTGGATATGTAGATTACTTGGTTTTAGCAAGAAATTAGCCACCTCAAAATATATTTGTCATGGCATCATGTTTTGTATGAAGTAAGTCAAATCAACAGTAGTAATTCCTCAAAGAGTTTCCAAACACTTGAAGATTCCAAGCTTTACAGTCAAGACTTAGTATCCTGGAAATAGCTACATTATGGCAGATAAACAACTGAGTATTGAGAAGTTATGATTTTATATGACATGCATCAAATATACTGCTGGGAAGTTGCATACCCAACTTCTATCACACCTGTGCCTGAGCAGGTGCTCTGCCAAGAACAACGTGGCATCTCTCAGCTTCCTGATCAGCCGTGCTCGCTTTTGGGGGAAAGACGGAAATTTCTGGGGGATAAAATCAACATTCTTAGCAACTGCTCACAATAGAATGCCTTACCGAAAGGAGGTAGTCCATATGTTTGGGTTGCCTGAGGGTAGACAGCATAGGGTTGAGACTGCTGCAGTGGCTGATACTGAGTCTGCCCAGGGTAAGCAGTTTCCGAAACAGGAACTGAGAGGATATGTGCATAAGGTCTAGAAAAGTTCAAGAAAACAAAAACTTTCATGTGAGAAAAGTAGGGGAAATAGCTAATACCACTAACAGCAAAGAATCAGCAATGAGGAGACTAACCTGCCACGTAAAATGTCTCTTACTATGGTCAGAAAGTAGAATTATTTTTTCCTTTCCAGGTTCTACTGTCACCTACCTAACAAACAATTTTACAGAAAATTTAACAGTCTCAAATATCTTCCTCCCAAGGTCCAGTTACTATGCCTCAAACATTTGTGGTGTGCCACATGCAAGGCCCTATGTGAGATACAAGTATGGACTAAACTCGTTTACGCCCTTATGTCTAAATATAGAATAAAACCCTAAAATGACAGAAAACTGGACAGAACAGGATTGGCAACTGGCTCCATTCTCCACCTAGCCCTCTGGGCCAAACTAAAGTTCTGAGAGGGAAAGTGGGACTTAGAGAAGAGGGTGAGGCTGGCAGAGAAAAGGTAAGCAACCGTATTAGGAAACAGGGAGTACAGGTGTGGCCCAATATCCCCAGATCGAGCCTATAAAATAGAAGTCACATAACTAATAAAATCCAGGAAGTTCTAGAAAGGACACAGAATTGCCCCGCTGATATTTAAGCCAGAGTACACTGCCACTAGTTGGTGACAACCACATCAGGTTTAGCTAGAGATTTGAACTTAACAGTAAAACTTCTGGGATTTTAAACTAGCTAGATGACCTGGTCATTTTATCCATGGAATAAGATGGTGCCACATTTTATGCACTGAATTTTTAGATACCAGTTATTTTATTTGATAAGTTATGCTGTACTTATAAGCAAGAAAGTGTCATATGTACCATATAGATCATAACAATAAAATAATGGGGGAAAGGGGTGTTTCAGAAAGGAAAAGATTTTTTTCCCCCCAGTTTTGGGGAAGAAGAAAATGAAGGAAGCCTATAAAGAAATGGTCTGTGAGCTGAGCAGATAGCATGTGCAGAAATGGGAGAGAAAGGGTGTTTTAGGAAAAGAGAAAAACTCTGGCAAAGGTACAGAGGAAGGGCTTCAGCCTGCAAGGAGCACATATTATATTAAGGGAAAGTATAGGAAGACAGACAGCAAAGACCTTGAATATGAGGCTAAAAGTGTTCAACTGGGAGTCACTGAAATTGTTGAGCAAAGAATGACAAGATCAGAGCTGTTCTTTAATAAAGATTAGTTTGACATTTCTTTGTAAAATGGATTGCGGAGGGTGCTTGAAATAGAGGCAGTTAAAAAATGTAATGCTATTTTAGTTAAGTGGTAAGGAGGTCTGCATTAAGATAGAAGGCATAGGGACTCCCCTGGTGGCGCAGTGGTTAAGAGTCCACCTGCCAACGCAGGGGACACAGGTTCGAGCCCTGGTCCGGGAGGATCCCATGTGCGGCGGAGCGGCTGGGCCCCTGCGCCATAACTGTTGAGCCTGCGCTCTGGAGCCCGAGAGCCACAACTGCTGAGGCCCGCCCACCTGGAGCCCATGCTCCACAACGGAGAGGCCGCCGAAGTGAGAAGCCCGTGCACCACGGCGAGGGGTGGCCCCCGCTCGCGGCAGCTGGAGGGGGCCCGCACGCAGCAACGAAGACCCAACACAGCCAAAAATAAATAAATAAAATAAATAAAAAATAAATAAAAAAGGAAAAAGATAGAAGGCAGAGATAATAAGGTGTCCTGAGTACAGCAGGTATACAAATATTTTTTGAACGAATGAATGAATTTGGAATATGCAATATTCACATCTCGGTAGAGCCTAAAAGACTGAATTTGAAAATTTCTATTCTTCTTAGCCAGATCTGAGACCAGGAAATAGCTCAGGTTGTAGCTGTTAATCAAATCACGTGAGAATGATTTAAAATCTTAGTGACTTCGAATGGATTAATCTCCAGATATGATAAAGATCATAATATCATTTTTTATATAGTGTCTTTATAGCTCAAATTATTTTCTTATCTTCTTCATAATGATCTCAGAGAATAGTTTCAGTCATTTCACAGAAGAAGAAAACCACATGAAAATGACTGGCCCAAGAATGCTATTAGTGTTAATACCAGGTTAGAATTTGGAGAACTCATTGAGTTGACGTTTCAATTAGCTCATTTTTTTAACTGACGCAAAATTCAAAAGGAAAAAGTTTTCTTTTTATAACATACCCATACATATCACTCACCTCTGTTACCAAAGGTGAGTGTTCTTTACGTACCCTGCCTATGTAAGCACATCAGAATTTATCCCAGTTTAATAAAGCACACTTGTATGTATCTATGTATGTAGGCTCACTCTATCAATGCACAACTGCTGGCTCGAATATACACACTGTTCTGCACCTACTCATCTTGGAGATGATTAACTTAGTGGACCTTAAATGCTGATCTTACCTCATGAGGCCCAAAATATTGCCTCTTAATGACTTCAACCCACTAAACCTGTTTAATCTCAAGCCTAGTTCTACTCTTGAGGACACTCCTAAAACAATAAACTGAACATAGATTAGGCTGAGAAGTCCCAGTCCGAGGCTGGCTTCAGCTTTTTAAATTGATCTCTCTATTAAAGTAGAGCAAAGAGAGAATGATCAGAGGTCAATCAGTAATATGTTTTCATCACTAATGGTATTTTGCATTTTTCAGTGCCTATTCATTTTGAGCAAGCTCCTGGGTAACAGTGATCTATTCCAGACAATCATTAACTTTTTAAAAGGATGTTACATAGACTATATTTAGAGGGAATGAAAAAACTGGAGTAGGGAAGAACAAGAAAGGTGAAAATAAGTTAAATGTCAACTTAATAACTTAAATATCAAGTTAAATTTTGCAATGAATCTAGAGAAAAAGCATACAGATTTTTGAAATAATTATTCAACTTACTTTGCAGAATACATTTGTGAGGTATAATCATTGGATGAGCGAGGGATGTAATCGGTGCATGTCATAACTGAAAGAAAGATATCACCAGGAAAAAGTTAGAACATTTTAAAAATGAAATGGGGAAATTTTATGTCTCACTGTATAGTCTTTCAAACTAAATAACAGACTACAACTTGGGCATCAGAAATTTAGAAAGACTATGCAGTAGGAAATACCTCACTCTTCTAATAATGGGTTTAGAGACTTTTAGAGACAGTAAAAGAAGCTAGAATGCAAGGGGTATGGTAAAGTGCTCGAAAGTCAGTACCAACTGACCTCTGCCTTCACCCATCACTGATCTACAACCATAGATGAAGCAACTTCCTAAGCTCTCAGCTGTGCTCATAGGCAAACTTAAAATGCAAGATCTATGTCTAGGAAACCACATTATACTTCTTCAGCTTATTCATTCTCTGGGTGCTAACCCTATTCTGAATAAAAGGTCATAAGAATGACTTGCAGGACGACAGATTTGGAGCAAGAACCCAATTTTATTAGAAAACTGTAGCTACTGCTGTATATAATCAACAGCAGAAAGATGTAAGTATGCTTCTGTATTACTATTTTTTCAGCTTTGTAGTAAAGGCTTTACGTTTGGCAAAGCAGAGACACACCTGAGGAACTGATGTAATACTCTGATAAACCATCAAGTAAAGAGACTTTCACAGCTAGTGTCCTCTTCACCTCCATGACTTCATCCAGAATAGATACCGTCATGAGGCTTGACCCTAATGATTTCATCTGGGATAAATACTGTAAATATTCAACTCAAGTTTGACAGATAGCAGAATCCTATTCATTAGCACTATTTCAGTCCATATTGTAGACAGAGTAACATCACACAGAGCTTGTACCAGACTCCTGAACTGTTCAAGAACTTCCTTAAACAACTATAAAGGAGGTTGCTCTATTGTGATTAGGGACTAAGGGTGAACCAACTAACTTTATGTCTAGCTGGGTTCCCTGAGTGTCTGACCCAAAAAGGGAACCCTGATCAAGATCAGATGCAGGGCCAATTCGTGCCCAACAGTACGATAAATCATCACCAGTGAGTTTATCATGAATCTTGTCCACTGCCGTTGTTCAAAGTCTTTGAAAATACTTAATGGCAATTTGCAGATTATGTTAATCCATAATCACTTTGACAAAAATGAAGGGGATCTCAATTAGATCTAAAGTTCTTAGCATTCATCGCATAGAATGGAAGTTCATTTGACTTCTACATAATGGTTCCTTCTCTGCTGACAAGTACATTCAAAAACCCAAATCCTTCTCCTCCTCTGATTTAATTTAATTCTAGAAGAGGTCCACAAAACATCCTGGGAGATCTAGGCCAATTTTTACTTCTCTAGAGAATGAATGAGCCTTGATCTTTGCAGCACTTGGGAACTATGAAAGGCTTATAAAGAGTCAGGGCAAGGGACTTCCCTGGTGGTCCAGTGGTGAAGAATCCGCCTTCCAATGCAGGGGACGAGGGTTCGATCCCTAGTTGGGGAACTAAGATCCCACATGCCATGGGCAACTAAGTCCGCGCGCCACAACTACTGAGCTTGTGCGCCTCAACAAGAGAGCCCGCATGCCGCAAACTACAGAGCCCATGCGCCACAACTAGAGAGAAGCCCGCGCACCGCAACGAAGAGCCCACGTGCCGCAATGAAAGATCCCGCATGCCTCAAGGAAGATCCCGTGTACCATAACTAAGACCCACTGCAGCCAAAATAAAGAAAGAAAATAAATAATTAAAAAACAAAAGAGTCAAGGCATAATCTGCTTAAAATCTGTAACTTCTCTGTCCCCTTGCCAAGCTGTGGGACAGCTGCCTTCCTACTAAATTGCAAAAGTATTAAGATCATTATTTTATGTGCGCTAAATACCCAAGTTTTCTGTTCCCTTGTGACAAAAAATTACATGTGAGGTGGGATAATCAAGTTTCAATGACCTATGTCAGCTACACAACAAAGCCAGACCCCAGAATAAAATTACACAAAATGGAAATAGAACCCAAATTTCTTTAGCTTTGTGTAAATAAATTTGGATGTGTTTAACTTTGTACTGGTTAAAAAAAAAAAAAAGCAGTGGAGATGAAGCAAAACCTTGAAATATATCCTGAAGGTAAAAAACTAACATGACATCCTGATGAATTTGTATGTAAGGAATGAGGAAAACGGGAATACAGGATAGTTTCTAGGTTTTCAGCTTGAGTAATTAGAGGGATAGTGAAACCACTTCCAAAGATGGGGAAGTTCGGGAAGAGGACAGATTTGGTGAAGGCTAAGGGAATAAAAAGCTTTCACACATTTTAAGTATGACTTTCCTTTTAAATACCTAAGTGGAGATGTCAAGTAGGCAGCTGGATTCACAAATGAAATTAGGGGAGAAGTCAGACTGGAAATACAAATTTGGAATTCGTTAAGAATGTATAAAACATTTAAAGTAATGCAGTAATGGATGAGAGGATGCAGAAAGAGCAAAGATGGTAGACTAGAACCAAACCCTGAGGCCCACCAACATTCAGAGTTCAGATAGTAGAAGAAAGGCCAGCAAAGGAGAAAGGTGGGAGAAAAAATAGTGGGAGGCAGGATACAAGGAGAGAAATGTCACTAGAACTAGCACTTTCAGTTACTGAAAGTATCTAATGACCTTGACAAAAGCAATTTCATTGGAAGAGTGGTGACAGAAGCTAAATTTGAGAGGGTTGAAGGGTGAATGGGAGGTGAGAAAGCAAGTGAGGGCAACTCTTTCCAGAGGTTCCAATGGGTCATGGAACAAAGAGAAGGTCTATATCTGGCAGGGGATGTGGACCCAAAGGACGGTTTTTTAAGATGGTAGATACTGAATCATGTCTCTTTACTGACAGGATGGATTAAGAAGAGAAGAACATGACGATGCAGGAATGGTATTAGGATAACCAAAGTACCAAAGTCCTTGGGGGAGGTGAGAACAAATAGGGTATGAAGCACAAATAAAAGGTTTTACCTTTGACAGGAGCAAGAATACTATTCCAATTCTGACAAGAATGAAGCAAGATAACATGGGTACAAACACAAGTAGCTTTGAAGATTTGGTGCTGGTAGGATAATAAGGGAGCTTCCTGTCACAGAGAGCTTCTATTTGAGAAGGAGTCACCAGTTAAGCATGAAGAAAGGTGAATGAGTATAGGTGCTTCGAGAGGAAAGAAGTGGTGTGAAATATTAAAAGGTAAAACTCATGAGTAAAATGTAGTAGGGTGCCCACTTGAGGCCCTGTGAGTAAATAGTCAGCTAGGTGTATAATTCATCCAATAATGTTCAGCTATTTGAATGCACTTATAGAGAAGGTGGAGAGTTGGATTAAATTATGACTGGGGTTTAGCAAGAAGAGCACAAGAGGCCAAATTATTGAAGGTATTTGTAAGGGAGTAATTATAATAAAGAACCATAGAATCTATGCTGAGTAAAAAGGGACAGGAAAACAAGAAGGACATTATGGGTATTGGATAGGTCATCTACATGGATGTTGAAATTACCAAGAATAATAAGAGTCTGGATGGAGAAGAAAAAGAAGATCTAGTCTTTAAAGAGCAAAATGACTAGGAGTTCAGTCTGAGGTAAAAAGAAATGTGGGGGAGGGACATAAATATAGACTTCAAAGGAACTAGAGTTTTTGAGAAAAAAAGAGAAATGGTTTTCAAGAAGCAAGAAGACAACTTACCTCCGGGCCCTGAAGTATATAAGGAACAGGCCTTTTTCTTGGGGATGAGTGAGATATTAAAAAAATTAGAGTAGACACTTTTCATTGATTAGAGCAGTTTCCCATATGTATCAGAATTAGCTATCTTCTTGAAAATGCAGATTCCCATCCACATCAGGTCTACTGAATGATAATCACTGAAGATGAGTCTAGAATTCTACATTACAAACAAGCACTCCAGATGACTCTTAGGTATGCTGAAAGTTTGAGAACCACTGGAACAGCATCTTTGAGGAAATAATATATACAACTCAAGACATACCATTTTTTTTTAAAATAGGCACACCATTTTTTAACACATGGGAATTATATAAGGTTAAGCATAATCATCTTAAGATATATCCCCCAAACAAGTATCTTTTCAAAAAGTGTCTTACACAAATTTATCCTTTTAAAGTGTGTGGGAAAATATGGAAGGGCACAGCTATTGGGTTGGCCAAAAAGTTCGTTCGGGGTTTTTCCGTAAGATCTTATTTAATTTAATTTCAAGGAGGACTATTTGCCCTATGGAGCATACCACCACGATATGTCAGAGAAAGCTCATGTTTCCACAGGAAAAAAAAAAGAACATTCTACAAATTTTTGTCTAATGCATGAATATAACTGTTCTACAAGAGAATAAGGGTTGGTAAGTGGATCCCTGAGATGGATCTCCCTCAGGGCCCAGTATCAATCTTGGGCCCTCGGGGCTTACTTTTCTTTTTTTGGCCTAGATGGACAGGTAGAATTATTTGGTTATTAGGAAGGTAGAAAAATATCAAGCCCTCTGGAGAACAGTCAGAGGTTGGCCCACAAACTTTTCTGATTTTCAGTAAGGCACTATTTATTACCTTTAGAACATCCAACCTCGAAACAAAAACACAATCACCAATCCCTGGGGAGTGAATTCCATGTTATTTTGTTCCTTAGCTGGTATGTCAATAAGGCTTATCGGAGAGCACAAGGATGAACACACAAACAAGGCAATGAAAGGATTCTGGATATTCTGAGACAAACAAGGCAATCAGTGAAAACGAATTATAAAAGAATAGCATCACCTGGTCACAGGAACACCTCTTCCATGGTGCACAGAATATGGTACTTACTTTCCTCCGACATGGTAAGGTTTGAAGCAAGGCTTGAAGTTTCAGGTTTCTGATCATTGACTTCAGAGTTGCTTACTTGACTGGGAAAACCAAAATGAATACATTAGCCCCTGACTGACCTGCTGCATTGCTAAAGGTGATTAAATCAAACCCTTTCTTCCTAGGTAAGTAAGAGGCAAGGTAAGTCTACTTTATGAAATACTTATTCTTGGTTTTTAGCGGCTACCTAAAGAGCTAGGGCCAGGGCTAGTACCTTCAGCATTCTACTGTTCTTCATCATCACTTCAATCTTTGTATCACTCGGAAATTCCACCTAAGCCACAGGCAAGTCGGATTTTCTCTGAAGACCACATGGTAAAAGAAAAATTCCACAACACCAAAAACTGCTGTCACTTTATTTCCAAAGTACCAAAGGGAAGTAGGAAGATGCTTGATTTCAGACAATGGTCCTCATAATCACTTGACAAGTTTTTTCAAATCATACACGCTTGCTTCCAAGAAGGGGTTCTGAACCTTAAAATGGTGCATTCCACTGTATTTCCTTTCCCCCAATTAAAAATAAACAAGTTTTTATTTGTTATCATTCCCAAAACTTAGCAACATCTTTTTAAAAAAACTTGTAAGACAAATTAAGAGAAATTGTAAAAGATAAGTCATGTAAACTGGGAGGACAAGTCATTATGTTAGACACTTTAATGTTGGGAAGATACTCACTGAAATTCTGAATTGGAGATTATACTTTCATCCCTCACAACATCCTCCCTCTTCCTTCTACCTTACTTTCCACTCTCCACATATTCCCTCAACTACCAGTATAGCACAGTGCTTAAGAGTGTGGATTCTAGAACCAGATTGCTTGAGTTCATATTCCACTTTGCCAAAACTAGCTTTATGACTTTAAGCAAGTCACTGAATTTGTGCTCCAGTTTTTCAACTGTCAATGAGGGATAATTATAGAAGCTACCTTTTAGGGTTGTTATAGAAATTAATGAGTTAATATATGAAAAGTACTTAGAACAGAGTAGAACAGAGTAAGTACAATATAACTGTAGCTAGTATTATTACAATACAACTTCTCCCCAGCCCAGGTATTCTTCCCACATTCATGTTCCCTAGCAAGAAATCTGCTTTGCTGTTCTACACTCCAGGGAGACATGGAGGACCCTGTCCCAGACACTACACATATCTGGAAAGAGTAGTTTTAAAAAGAAAAAAATTTTTTAAAGAAACGTTATTTATAAAAAAAAATACACAGCACCAAAATTCTTAAAGCTCTCCTTATCTTTTCTGAATGGACCTCTAATATTCAAGCATAATATCAATAAAGTTTTTTTTTTCCGGGTATATTCTCAAGGTTCAAACAATTTTCCCTAAGATGTAATTACTTTTTAAAGGTAAATCCCCAGATGAAGTTTATTTTTATCTATTTACTCAACTGTCTGTATTTCTGGAATAGCGCTTAATATACTAACCAAGATATTACTATGGGAATTGAGGGTAAGGGTAAGAAATCATACTGAATAGTTACATCATTGTTTCCCAAAATGGCTTATTTCTTATAATTACCTGAATGGTAAAAATACAGACTTTTGAGCCCCATCTTATGCCTAATTAAATAGGATTCCAAGGAGAAAGGTATAAACCCAGACAAGAACTTCACATTTCTGACTACAATGACTGGTCTTCTATGTGTACCTGAATAAGTCTGGGGTTCACTGTTCTACCCACTGTTGAAAGACTATTTCTAGATCCTGTATCTTAGAAGGTATATTTGTATGGTCTGGCATACAATGGACCAATTCCTAAAATCCTATGGTCCTGAAATCTTATAGCAAAATCCCCTACTTATTCAACTTAGTATCTAAAGATTAAATAGAAACAACAGCACCAAGACAGTGAATTAACTCCAGCACTTTGTTAAATATTTAAAGTTATTATATCTAGAAAAATTATTACTGTCTCAAAATATAATTATTTTCAGTTATATAAACATAAATTTTACTTAACAATGTGTGTATGATATTAAAAAAAATGCTCCAAAATAAAATTTCCCTCCTCCAAAAAAGAGCAAAAACACCCAAACTCCAAAAGTAAGCGCCACAAATATTTCATTCTCATTCAATAGAACTCTTGTCAACAATTAACACAACCAACTAAAGAATGGATAAACAAAGTGTGGAATACAGTGAAGTATTATTCAGTCTTAAAAAGGAAGGAAATTCTCACACATGCTACAACATGGATAAACCATGAAGACATTACGCTAAATGAAATAAGCAAGTCACAGAAAGACAAATAACTCATGATTGCACTAATAAGAGGTACTTAGAGTACTCAAAATCACAGAGACAAAAAGCAGAATGATGGTTGCCAGGAGCTGGGAAAAGGGGAAAATGGAGAGTTACTGAAGTCTTTTTTGGGGGAAGGGTCAATGCTTGATAATGAAAATATGACAGATCATTTAATTGGAAGTGTATAACACACAGGGCTAGTGTGACAATAGAATAAATAAGCTGGAATGATAGTGTGTGTGGTGGTATAAGAGTAGGATTCTTAAAATTAAGATGTTAGAGGTGATGCAGTTACCGGTTCATATGGTTGGTAGACAAACAACAGAAGGTAAGAACTGTGGACAACTTAAAATCATGGTGTTGTGGAAGCCAGAACATGACATGCAAAGATGCTGCCTCTTTTCTACAAGGGGAGCCGAGCTAATGACTAAGGTGTCCCATATCCCTTTGGTAATTAATGATTAACCCCTTGGATTTTCCTTATTTCTGTCTTCCCTATTATGTATACTGTACATCTGACTCAAGAATATTCACCATTGTGTCTCTTCCACATATCACAGGATCTGAGAGATACCATGAGATTGGTATATATTGTTGAATAAATAATGAATAAATGAAAAAAATCAGCACCTATGTGTTTCAAGGACAAACTTTTAGAGGAAAATTTTCACCTTGAACCAAATAATTTCAAAACGTAAAGACTGATGCTAAAAACCAAAAACAGGGTAGTCAACCCAAATCACGCCCATATACTAATCAGCATGTAAAAACAATTATAAGTAGGTCATTAAAAAGAAATTCAACTCTGTATACCTTAAAGTTTGCTCTCCTGATTCCTGCATCTTGGCTTTTTTCACCTGTAAAAAAATTATACAAAAGCATCAATGTCTTGATCTGTCTTTAAAATCATCTAGCTACTCAAGTGGCAGCCTAATATTAACTAATAAATTACAGGGTAACTGTTTCCTTTTGTTTCCCTTAGATTTATTTTATTAATCCCTATTATATTTTAGAGTTAGAGATGTACTTGTTTTTCACATGAGGCTCTCTCTTTTTTTAAATGAAAAAAGTGTTTGTCAGATTCAAGGTAAAATAAAAGGTTTACCAGGATTTTTACTCAACACAGAATGTTTACCAGGATAAGGTATCCAAACTTGGATACAAACTGGTTAGTTTAAAATTTTACCAGACACACAGTTTTATTCTCACACAGTAAGTATGGCAATCTCACTATCATCTAATCATTTATTTAACAGAAATATCTTTATATTCAAATTACTTACATGCCAAAAATAAAAATAAATTCTAATCAGGTTACCAGTAATCTAAAAAATATTCTTCACACTATTCTGTTTTTTCCCCATATTTTCACCTTCTCTAATTCCTTCTAAGGTAAAAGCATTTTCATTGAAACAGTTTAAGAATCCATAAATGAAAGATCAATGGTTAACACTACTAAGTTTTCCCTGTTTTTTTATATGACAAAGAATCTGATTTTAGAGTTTTCTGATTAGAATTACTAGTTATAGTAGAAGTATGCTTAGTGTGCTTAGCCATACAAATTATGAAAACTTAAAGTATTTCAAGCTGACAAAGAGTACTGCCAACCACTACAAAGAGTAAGAACTCACAGAGGCAGAAACTTTGCTAAACAATTTTAAATAAACATATCCGGTGGGAATATAGCTATTTAATATGATTAAATTTAACAATTCAGACAAGGTAAATAATAAATACAAGTTAAATACAAGGCCCATATAATTTCTAATGGACAGCCACTCCTCATGAGAAAACATGACAAAATAAATAAAACCAAATACTCTTGGTTATTTGCTTATGGCATATCAACTCATTATATAATGCTGCCTTAATTTTCATAGGTACCAATAAAGATAAAGAAAAAAGAGGCATTAAAAAAGAACCCTCTAGGGACTTCCCTGGTGGCACAGTGGTTAAGAATCCGCCTGCCAATGCAGGGGACATGGGTTTGAGCTCTGGTCCGGGAAGATCCCACATGCTGCAGAGCAACTAAGCCTGCGAGCCGCCACTACTGAGCCCGCGAGCCACAACTACTGAGGTCTGTGCACCACAACTACTGAAGCCCACGTGCCTAGAGCCCGTGCTCCACAACAAGAGAAGCCACCACAACAAGAAGCCTGCGCACCGCAATGAAGAGTAGCCCTGGCTCTCTGCAACTAGAGAAAGCCTGAGCACACCAACGAAGACCCAACACAGCTAAAAATAAATAAATAAAATAATTTTTTTTAAAACCCTCTAAATTTAGAAACAAAATTACAGAAGCATATGAAGAAAAAAGAAAAAAACAAAGAACTTTGAGGTAGATAAACCCTTACTAAGCATGATATTAAATTCAAAAGCCATAAAGGAGAAAATAGATTGATTTTACAAAAATTCAAAACTTCTGTATGATAAAAGATACCAAAACCAACCAGGAGGTCAAGGAATTCCAGGATGGTATACATACTGTGACAAGAGAATTTAATTGTATTACAAATGTATGACATAACCTCACTGAAAGGCATAGGAGAAAAATGCGTTGACGGAATAACGCTGGAAAACACGTTTTGACTGGAAACTGCAAGGCTAAAGATAAGAAAAATTCAATTTTCTAGCTTATCTACTGCCATAATTTCACAAATGACAAAATACAGGCTCTTGCTATAATATAAATGTGCTGTCCCTCCCACCTGAAGATGACAGTATTTACATAAGGTCAGATAATAACGTAATTTTCCAATAGTGGTGATGAATCTACGCTTAGCTCACCCAAAGACCCTCTTTGCGATCAAAGAAATGGATTTAAAACATTCTATGGTCTCCTAACAGTAATCCATATAAAAAAAATAAAATAAAATAAAAAAAAGAGACCTCCTTTTCCGTTTCCACCATGTGAGGTCACAGCAAAAAGATGGCAGTCTATGAACCAGGTAGCAGGTCCTCACCATACACCAAATCTGCTGGCGCCTTGATTTTGGACTTCCCAGCCCCCAGAACTGTGAGAAATCAATTTCTATTGTTTATGAACCACCAATTCTATAGCATTTTGTTACAGTAGCCAGAATAGACTAAGACACAGATTGATGGCATTTTCCAGACCCCCTTACTGTCAGGTTGGAGCTATCTACGTAAGCCACTTCTACAACTACCCCTTAAAAACATCTCATGTGATTCTTCAATCCTCTCTTCCATTTCTTTGGCAACCATGGAGGTTACAGTTAAAGATAATAGCATCACAAGATGAAAGAAGCCTTCATGGAAGACTGGCCCAGGAAAGCTGTCAATCCACATGAGACTAATGTGAGAGAAAAATACACTGCAGATTCATTCTCCAACGTTAAATGCCTATAGTGAGAATTCTAGTTCATATTCATGCTATCATTCATTCAACTGACTGTTCTCTACCAAGCCCTCCTGAAAGGGAATATGACGATAAACAAAATACAGTCCGTGACCTCAAGGAAGTTACAGTCTGGTTGAAAAGAAACAGATAATTTCTAAAACAGTAAAACAGGGACTTCCCTGGTGGCACAGTGGTTAAGAATCCGCCTATCAATGCAGGGGACACGGGTTCGAGCCCTGGTCCAGGAAGATCCCACATGCTGTGGAGCAACTAAGCCCGTGAGCCACAACTACTGAGCCTGCGTGCCGCAACTACTGAAGCCCGTGCGCCTAGAGCCCGTGCTCCACAACAAGAGCAGCCACCGCACGCAAGGAAGAGTAGCCCCTGCTCGCCACAACTAGAGAAAGCCCACACGCAGCAACGAAGACCAAACGCAGCCAAAAATAAATAAAATTTTAAAAAAGTAATAAATAAAACAGTGAAATAATGATTCTGATAGAAGTTCAAGGTTCTATGGAACACAAAGAAGGAGCACCAAAGCCAGTCTTTTTACTGGGGGGAGTCTAGAGAATTAGAACTCATTACAAATAACTTAGGTACCTGCTTATAAATGTGGAAATAAAATATTTTAAATTGATATGGTATCCTTTATAGTTTGAAGATTACTCTCCTTTATCGATAAGACAAAAAGAAATTAGGGGTTGAGTGTAGTCGTTCTCTCTTTGCCACTTATTCCATCCTTTTATTCTCCAAGCCAAAACCACAAATTTTAGGGTCCTTTTCATTGCTCTCAATCAAGAATATTTCCCAAGCTTCACTGCTTTTCCATGTTTTAGCCTAGAGTACACTGTGGTTGTAATCATGTACCACCTCTTTTGTCTACAGTATTACTAATTTCTTTTTAATATTTAAATACAAAAGGCACATATGCTCATATTTTTAGAAACCCAAACCATACAGATATGTATAAAATAAAATACAAAAGACCTTATTCTGCCCCCAAACCTCCATGATTTCAGTATTAAGTTTCTTGTATATTCTTCTAAAAATTTTTCCTATGTATATATGTCCTTTTAAAACTTGAGCTCAAAGAGCACCCTGATAGCTATAAAGGAGTTTTTTAAGTGCTTCCAGTTTGCCAGGAACAGTGTTAATTTATACCTCCTATCCTAAAACCGAGTTTGGTTAGTGCCCCCTTTCACTCTACAAAAGAGTTCTAGTTTGGACAATAATATAAGCCGCTTCAGAGTAGCTGAGAAAGATGAAGACTAGGGTAAAAAGATGGAGTGATTTCAAAGTAAGTGATGAGCATAGAGAGAACCATTTCTGACTGCAGAGGACTGAGGACTGACTGGCAACAGGGGAAAGTGAAAGAGAACCTGAGGCTAGGATTTATGTTGTACTGTGAACAATGACTGGAACAATCTCGAGATAGAGCTAGCAAGTAGTACAGAAACAAGAAAGGGATAACTCAATAAGGAAGAGACAATGTGATTAAAATAACTCCAACAGTAATGCTCATCAGCAGCATCTCTCTTTATACACAAGTAAACAGCAGGGTTAAAAATCTTGGTTTTATGCAAGATATGGAAACAACCTAAATGTCCATCGACAGATGAACGGATAAAGAAGGTATGGGGTGTGGGTGTGTGTGTGTTTGTGCGTGTGTGTATAATGGAATACTACTCAGCCATAAAAAAAGAATGAAATAATGCCATGTGCAGCAACATGGATGGATGCAGAGATACCACACTAAGTGAAGTAAGTTGGAAAAGAAAGACAAATGCCATATGATGTCACTTATATGTGGAATCTAAAACACGATGCAACTGAACTTATCTATGAAACAGAAACAGACTCAGACGTAGAGAACAGACTTGTGGCTGCCAATGGGGAGGGGAGTTGGGGAGGGATGGATTGGGAGTCTGGGATCAGCAGATGCAAACTATTATATATACGTATAACTGAATCACTTTGCTGTATACCAGAAACTAACATAACGTTGTATATACCTCAATTAAATAATTTTTTTTTTAAATCATGGCTTTATCATCATCAACTTGGGACAGGACCATTCTTTCCACTCAAGTTTTAGATTTCTACTACAGCCTGTGAAAATTAGCTTTACTCAACATCTGACAATTACTCTTCTTATTCTAATTATTTTTAACAGTTAATAAATGCTCTATGTTTTCTTAGATTCTACATTTGTCTGTTCGGCACCCACTAATCACAGGGCCAAACTAAGAGCCAAAGTTGCTTACATCGCCCCTGCAATCTAGAGCCTATATTCTGAACCATACTCTGAACTATATTCCCCTGCTGTAAATCAACCCAGCGCCAGATACCTAGTGATAGCTTCTATACCCCAAAACCCTCTGGAATTATTCAAACTAGCCAATCCTAAATAAACAATTACCCTATGTTACATTGCTTCACACCTTGCCTGTGGAAACCTCAATTAAGGCTGTAGCCTATGCATTCTCTTAGAATTCCCCTATGCATCTCTGCCTCCTGAATGACACTGGTGCTTACCCCCGTGACCCTGTATGGTCTGCTACGTCTCTCATCTCTAAGAGAACTGTAACATGAAACTTTTTTAAAAAATAAATTTATTTATTTATTTGGCTGCGTTGCATCTTCGTCGTTGCGCACGGGCTTTCTCTAGTTGCGGAAAGCAGGGGCTACTCTTCGTTGCAGTGCGCGGGCTTCTTATTGTGGTGGCTTCTCTTGTAGCGGAGCACAGGCTCTAGGCTCCCAGGTTTCAGGAGTTGTAGCACACAGACTCAGTAGTTGTGGCACACGGGCTTAGTTGCTCCGTGGCACGTGAGAGCTTCCCGGACCAGGGCTCGAACCCGTGTCCCCTGCATTGGCAGGCGGATTCTTAACCACTGTGCCACCAGCGAAGTCCAAACTTTTTTTTTCTTCTTCTTTTTTTTCAATGGCACTGACCTCTTCATGTAGTCACTCAATCACCTTTACAAATTAAGACCCAGGT
Organism: Balaenoptera borealis; assembly: GCF_965194805.1. Lineage (NCBI taxonomy): Eukaryota > Metazoa > Chordata > Mammalia > Artiodactyla > Balaenopteridae > Balaenoptera > Balaenoptera borealis. The sequence goes on along the minus strand of NC_138860.1, from coordinate 172,294,972 downwards.
ACAAATCAATTTAAAAAAAAAAAAAAGATGCCCCATGACAATCACCATTTATAGTCAGCAGAAAATGTGTGGGTTTAAAAAAAAAATTTTTTTTAGTATTTAAAAGAAAATTTTTTTTTTAATTTTTTGGCCACATCACGTGGCTTGTGGGATCTCCGTTCCCAACCAGGGATTGAACCCAGGCCCCTGGCAATGGAAGCACAGAGTCCTAACCACTGGACCACCAGGGAATTCCCAGAAAATTTGTTTTTAAAGCACTTTAATTTCTTACCTCTCTCTGAAGTAACAATCAGATTTTGCACATCATATTATAGATACTGAACAGAACAGCAAGCAAATGAAGCAGAGAGGAAAAAATGACTCACCAGCAGGTCAGCTTCACAATTCTCATTACCTTAAATAAGTAAGGAGTGACTAACAACAATATTCATTTCAACAGTATGTCAACACTTACATAAGTCTTTTGAAACTATGACTAGACCTTTGTCTTACTATATTAAAAACTCAATGACAGATCTTCTTTGGTACATTTAGCGTCTCTAATTCAGCTATTTGTTCTTATAGTGTATATCTTAGATACACCGCTCAGGATGATTTTTAACCCTACCATTTCCCTGATTATTAATGTTCCACCAGGGATATGGGATGACATTTTAAATGTTTCAAAAGGTCCTTTTACCAACTGCTTATGTCTTCCTAGTTTTATACTTAAGTGAGGGGCTAAAAGACTAATAGCAAAAGAATCACCAGTATGCACGTCTCAACATAAAGTGAAATATTAAAAATATATCACTGATGTAAAGAATACATCTAGAACATGAAAAACATACCCTATTATCTGCTTTCAAAATTCAAAGTTTTTTAGGTTGGATTTTCATAGGGAGGTAAACATGTACCACTCTATATTCTCTCAATATAAAATGCAAGAGGCTCATTCAGGAGAGCAAATTGAATAGCAAACTGAATCAGTATTTATCTAATTTCAGAAAAAGAAGGTCAAGCCAAAAGGAAAAGATTCTTTAACACAAAAGTATCTTAAGAGAATGATTACTATTACCTTCCTTTTCTAAACGCTAAGGGTCAAAAAACACTTAGGAAAAAACAAAAAAGAAGCCATGGCAAGGCAATAAATCTGTATCACTTGGGGACATTTAAAATGATTTTATTTATTTATTTATGTAAAATATTTAAAAGAAATTAAGAATTCAACCTATTCTCGAGGGTCTTATCTATTTTTAAGAATTAGCTAGTGGTCAAATTATACTTTCTTCAACTACTACTACTACTTTTAAAAAAATTAAGCCAGGGAAATTTAGGTAATGATAAAACTAGATTTTCTGGCAGAAATGGTATATACTGTTTGGTAAATAGATGTCCTCTTTTATTTTCTAAAAACTGTTAAGAGTAGCCATTGCTTTTTTTAAATGACATTTCTAAAGACAATATTTATTTTGTAATGCTGAATTTTCTAAGCAAGTCCTTGGCATTAAGTTAGCAAAATATGAATTTAGGAACACAGAACATTGTTTTCTTAGAAGGAAAGTATTAAGGAGTCCTTTCCTTAATTTTATTTCTGATTTAGAATCTGTAGTACAACTGAATACTATTTAAAATCTCTTAAGATTAGCTTTTCTACAATCAACTTTAAATTGTTAAAGGAAATACTTACTGGTTGCTCTGGTAAATCTTGCTCTTCTTCCATGAGGACCAATATTTCTTTATTACGCTTATGTGACTGGACTGCAAGTGTCTCTCAGCAGTCTTCACAGTCTGTTTAAAAAAGAGGGGGGATTCAAAGCTTTATGTACTCTTAAAGCATTATCATTGAGGCCATCAGAGAATAATTTTTAAAATATTTTGCTACCTCAGTCTTTCTACGTGAGCTCCAATCTCAAAATCTCAAATCTGCACGTGGCTTTTCAAAATGGACATGCTACACCAAGTCAGGATAGGTTTACACAATGACTTTTATAATTCCTTGCAAAAGCCAACACGTGGAGCCACTTCTGCTGTACTTAAAACATGGTTACTATAGTGCCCAATGCATTAAACACTTTATAACAGCCATGTGCAATTAACTAAAACACAACTTTTTTTAGAATTAGGGTTACATTAAAAAATGACAAAAACTAGCTTAGCCAGTCAAGAAGTTATGATAACATCTAACCTGCTTTAATGGGGAACATTTACATAACTGTTAACACACACAATCACTTTAAATAGGGCAAATTGGAATATCAAATAAATACTTTCGCAACCAACTATCTGTATATATGTAATCAGCCTAAAGGAAAACTCAACTCTTCCGGATCTATTTTAATAATGCAAATAAATAAGTAAAGTGAAACACTGAATTTTAGAATTAAGGAAAATAATCATGTAGAGCTAGGACCCAATTTATCCTGAAATAATGAGCTCCACTACATGTATTGCCTAGTCAATTATTTAAGCAAAATCTTTACCTTCTCAGACCCTGCTCTTCCTGTCCTGGTTTTCAAACTAAAAAAGAAAAACAGGACTCTAAGCCCCACATTTACTGGTAAGAACACCTTATTGTGCCCTGCTGCCCAGTGAGACAGAAAGATGTTAGAAAACTAAATAATTATAAAAACTATAAACTCCATTCCTATTTAACAAAAATGAAAGTAGCACTTCTCCAAAACAGATGTGATTGTTTATACCTTTAATTAAGGTCACACCTGTTTTCACTTATTTTCCCAACCACTGTAACCAACTTAACAGACAAAGCTAAAGCAAGTATACAATCTTATTGCAGAAGTAATGAATAAAAAGGGAAATGAAAAACTTCACTTGTACCAATTTACCACCACTCCACTAATACTGCTCTATTCTGGTGTAATACAACACACTTTATTTTAGAGTCACACTCTAGAATGGGAAAAGGAGAGAAAACACGTGTAAGGGACACAATCAGACGCAAAACTGTCCAACTCTGACACAGCTTTCCTCCCTGCCCTGATCTAGAATGTCAAAAGAAAAAAAAGTTTAAAGGTCAGAAGAACTTGATGCTCAATGCACTCACGTGTAACTCATACACAGAGCCTCAAAAGCTAAGTTTTCATACTACATGACGTAGATAACTAGTGCTGCAGAATTACAGCAGGCAATAACTAAAGCTCACAGGAGCTATCTTCCCTGCATTTGTTTTGCTCTACTCAGAAGAGCACAACCAATGTGACGTGAAACTGATTCACAATTGTGAAAGATGAACTGTTTTTATGTTTTACCAGCTTATATCTGTTTTACTTTTAAGATGAAATGTCTTGTCTTTATGGGATTTTAACAGTGTCAATGTACATAATGTATTTAATACATATATGATTTCATCCCCAAAATAAGAGCAAACTAGGGTCAAATCATTAGAGAAATGTAATGCCTTTAATACCTCATTTGTTAAACTTTTGTGTGACCAGATCTCATCTAAACAAAAAGTGATAATATCCCATGTTTTACTCAATTGAAAGCCATAACTGTAATGACTGCAATCTCTAATTAGTAGATTCTCAGCGAAGGAGAAGGAAGGGATATTCTTTCTCAAGGAGGAAGGCTTATAAATCTACCCCTAAACAAGAGGAAGGTAAGAAAAATTGTGTTAAAAAAAAAAAGAAAAAAAAGGTACTCAACAACATGTCCTTTAATTTAATTTTTGTTTTAAACACAGAAATGAATTTATTTTAAAAATATGAACAATGTTAAAGGAGAACATAGATTTTTTTATAGATCAAAAGGGGTCATGGGTTTTAAAAGGTACAAAACACTACTCTTAATAGTGGGGAAATAAATTCTCAAGCCATATAAAACAAAATGTTAAAATCTTGAATTTTGTTTTTTAGGAATATGGTAATATTACAGTGATTTTATAACAGAAAGGGAACAGCTTTCTATTTTTCTTGAGATAAATTCTATAAGTTGAAAGAAAACCTTCTTTAAGGGAAAAGATTGGAAGACATTCTTTTCTACCTCTCCTATTTCTTCTTTGAAAATAAGCACCTTTTGTTGCTTCCATCTTAAAAATCACCTTTATCTTCTTCATTTATCAATTTAGGGAAATAAAAGGGTCATAGATAATTTCTACATTTGGAAAAAAAACCTTAAAAAAAAATCAAGTAATTAATCAATGACCACCAATAATTTTGATAATTTTAAAACAAAAAAAGCAACCTACAAAGGATGCACATGATTTATTACAGAATTTCTGGGATTCTACTGGCAACATGTGATATATGTGAAGTTTGTAAACATACATTGTGGTACACTTGTATATAAAATATATTAATAATAACTATAAATTATGTAATTCCATCACAACATGCATCTAAAATACTACTTCCCATCAATATAGTATTCTTCCTTCCTTCCAATATCTTGTAATGTCAAACACCTGAAATATACTAGATAAAAGAACGCAAGTATTTATCATGCTTCTAGCATTTACCAACGTGATAATAGAACTTTTAATATTAAGATCGTACACCATTTTCTACAAGTGGTACATGCTTACAATTGAAAGTCACATTTACTAAGCACCAGATGAAAGTGTTGTATAACACAGACAAGGTGCTCCAGTACTGGATAATAAAAAAAAGTGCAGAATTACCATACAAACCTTAGTTTTCTCACTTCCGTGTACTGGTTCTAGAGTTTAATTGTGTATTTTGGTATTTTCTTACCATTAATATAACCTGACACTGAGATTGGCTCAAGATGGTGGAATAGAAGGACATGCACGTACTCCCTCTTGCGAGAGCACCACAATCACAACTAACTGCTGAACAATCATCAACAGGAAGACACTGGAACTCACCAGAAAAGATACCCCACATCCAAAGATAAAGGAGAAGCTGTAATGAGACCTCAGGAGGGGCGCAATCACAATAAAATCAAATCCCATAACTGCTGGGTGGGTGACTCATAGACTGGAGGACACTTATACCACAGAAGTCCACCCACTGGAGTGAAGGTTCTGAGCCCCACGTCAGGCTTCCCAACCTGGGGGTCTGGCACCAGGAGGAGGAATTCCCACAGAATCAGACTTTGAAGGCTAGCGGGATCTCATTGCAAAATTTCGACAGGACTGGGAGAAACAGAGACTCCATTCTTGGAGGGCACACACAAAGTAGTGTGTGCATCAGGACCCAGGGGAAGGAGCAGTGACCCCATAGGAGACTAAACCAGACCTACCTGCTAGTGTTGTAGGGTCTCCTGCAGAGGCGGGGGGTGGCTGTGGCTCACCGCGGGGACAAGGAAACTGGCAGCAGAAGTTCTGGGAAGTACTCCTTGGTGTGAGCCCTCCCGAGTCCGCCATTAGCCCCAGCAAAGGGCCTACAGGCTCCAGTGCTGGGTCGGCTCAGGCCAAATAACCAACAGGGAGGGAACTCAGCCCAACCCAACAGCAAACAAGCAGATTAAAGTTTTACTGAGCTCTGCCCACCAGAGCAACACCCAGCTCTACCCATCACCAGTCTCTCACATCAGGAAACTTGCAAAAGGCTCTTAGATAGCCTCATCCACCAGAGGGCAGACAGCAGAAGCAAGAAGAACTACAATCTTGCAGCCTGTGGAACGAAAACTACACTCACAGAAAGATAGACAAGATGAAAAGGCAGAGGACCATGTACCAGATGAAGGAACAAGATAAAACCCCAGAAAAACAACTAAATGAAGTGGAGATAGGCAACCTTACGGAAAAAGAATTCAGAATAATGATAGTAAAGATGATCCAGGACCTCAGGAAAAGAATGGAGGCAAAGATCAAGAAGATGCAAGAAATGTTTAACAAAGACCTAGAAGAATTAAAGAACAAACAAACAGAGATGAACAATACAATAATTGAAATGAAAAATACACTAGAAGGAATCAATAGCAGAATAATTGAGGCAGAAAAACGGATAAGTGACCTGGAAGACAGAATGGTGGAATTCACTGCTGTGGAACAGAATAAAGAAAAAAGAATGAAAAGAAATGAAGACAGCCTAAGAGACCCCTGGGACAACATTAAATGCAACAACATTTGCATTATAGGGGTCCCAGAAGGAGAAGAGAGGGAGAAAGGACCCAAGAAAATATTTGAAGAGATTATAGTCAAAAACTTCTCTAACATGGGAAAGGAAATAGCCACCCAAGTCCAGGAAGCACAGAGAGTCCCACGCAGGATAAACCCAAGAAGAAACACGCCAAGACACATAGTAATCAAATTGGCAAAAATTAAAGACAAAGAAAAATTATTGAAAGCAATAAGGGAAAAATGACAAATAACATGCAAGGGAACTCCCATAAGGTTAACAGCTGATTTCTCAGAGGAAACTCTACAAGCCAGAAGGGAGTGGCATGACATATTAAAGTGATGAAAGGGAAGAACCTACAACCAAGATTACTCTACCCAGCAAGGATCTCATTCAGATTCGATGGAGAAATCAAAAGCTTTACAGACAAGCAAAAGCTAAGAGAATTCAGCACCACCAAACCAGCTCTACAGCAAATGCTAAAGGAACTTCTCTAAGTGGGAAACACAAGAGAAGAAAAGGACCTACAAAAAACAGACCCAAGACAATTAAGAAAATGGTACTAGGAACATACATATCAATAATTACCTTAAATGTGAATGGATTAAATGCTCCAACCAAAAGACACAGGCTTGCTGAATGGATACAAAAACAAGACCCATATATACACTGTCTACAAGAGACCCACTTCAGACCTAGGGACACATATAGACCAAAAGTGAGGGGATGGAAAAAGATATTCCATGCACATGGAAATCAAAAGAAAGCTGGAGTAGCAATACTCATATCAGATAAAATAGACTTTAAAATAAAGAATGTTACAAGAGACAAGGAAGGACACTACATAATGATCAAGGGATCAATCCAAGAAGAAGATATAACAATTATAAATATATATGTACCCAACATCAGAGCACCTCAATACATAAGGCAACTGCTAACAGCTATAAAAGAGGAAATCGGGCTTCCCTGGTGGCGCAGTGGTTGAGAATCTGCCTGCTAATGCAGGGGACACGGGTTCGAGCCCTGGTCTGGGAGGATCCCACATGCCGCGGAGCAACTAGGCCCGTGAGCCACAGTTACTGAGCCTGCGCGTCTGGAGCCTGTGCTCTGCAACAAGAGAGGCTGCGATGGTGAGAGGCCCGCGCACCGCGATGAAGAGTGGCCCCCGCTCGCCACAACTAGAGAAAGCCCTGGCACACAAACGAAGACCCAACACAGCCATAAACAAATAAATAAATAAATAAATAAAATTAAAAAAAAAAAAAAAAGAGGAAATCGACAGTAACACAATAATAGTGGGGAACGTTAACACCTCACTTACACCAATGGACAGATCATCCAAAATGAAAATAAATAAGGAAACAGAAGCTTTAAATGACACAATAGACCAGATAGATTTAATTGACATTTATAGGACATTCCATCCAAAAACAGCAGATTACACTTTCTTCTCAAGTGCACACGGAATATCCTCCAGGATAGATCACATCTTGGGTCACAAATCAAGCCACAGTAAATTTAAGAAAATTGAAATCATATCAAGAATCTTTTCTGACCATAACACTGTGAGATTAGATATCAATTACAGGGAAAAAAAGGTAAAAAACACAAACACATGGAGGCTAAACGATACATTACTAAATAACCAAGAGATCACTGAAGAAATCAAAGAGGAAATTAAAAAATATCTAGAGACAAATGACAATGAAAACACAATGATCCAAAACCAATGGGATGCAGCAAAAGCAGTTCTAAGAGGGAAGTTTATAGCAATACAATCCTTCCTCAAGAAACAACAAACATCTCAAATAAACAACTTAACATTACACCTAATGGAACTAGAGAAAGAAGAACAAACAAAACCCAAAGTTAGCAGAAGGAAAGAAATCATAAAGATCAGAGCAGAAATAAATGAAATAGAAACAAAGAAAACAATAGCAAAAATCAATAAAACTAAAAGCTGGTTCTTTGAGAAGATACACAAAATTGATAAACCATTAGCCAGACTCATCAAGAAAAAGAGGGAGAGGACTCAAATCAATAAAATTAGAAATGAAAAAGGAGAAGTTACAACAGACACCGCAGAAATACAAAGCATCCTAAGAGACTACTACAAGCAACTCTATGCCAATACAATGGACAACCTGGAAGAAATGCACAAATTCTTAGAAAGGTATAACCTTCCAAGACTGAACCAGGAAGAAATAGAAAATATGAACAGACTGATCACAAGTAATGAAATTGAAACTGTGATTAAAAATCTTCCAACAAGCAAATGTCCAGGACCAGAGGGCTTCACAGATGAATACTATCAAACATTTAGAGATGAGCTAGCACCGAACTTTCTCAAACTCTTCCAAAAAACTGCAGAGGAAGGAACACTCCCAAACTCATTCTGTGAGGCCAATACATCATCCTGATACCAAAACCAGACAAAGATACTATAAAAAAAGAAAATTACAGACCAATATCACTGATGAATATAGATGCAAAAATCCTCAACAAAATAGTAGCAAACAGTCCAAGAACACAGTAAAAGGATCATACATCATGATCAAGTGGGATTTATCCCAGGGATGCAAGGATCCTTCAATATACGCAAATCAATCAATGTGATACACCATATTAACAAATTAAGGAATAAAAACCATATGATCATCTCAACAGATGCAGAAAAAGCTTTTGACAAAATTCAACACGCATTTATGATAGAAACTCTCCAGAAAGTGGGCATAGAGGGAACCTACCTCAACATAATAAAGGCCATATACAACAAACCCACAGCAAACATCATTCTCAATGGTGAAAAACTGAAAGCATTTCCTCTAAGATCAGGAACAAGACAAGGATGTCCACTCTCGCTACTATTATTCAGCATAGCTTTGGAAGTCCTAGCCATGGCCCTCAGAGAAGAAAAAGAAATAAAAGGAATAGGAATTATAAAAGAAGTAGTAAAACTGTCACTGTTTGCAGATGACATGATACTATACATAAAGAATCCTAAAGATGCCACCAGAAAACTACTAGAGCTCGTCAATGAATTTGGTAAAGTAGCAGGATACAAAATTAATGCACAGAAATCTCTTGCATTCCTATACACTAACAATGAAAGATCAGAAAGAGAAATCAAGGTAACAATCCCATTCACCACTGCAACAAAAAGAATAAAATACTTAAGAATAAACCTACCTAAGGAGGTAAAAGACCTGTACTCAGAAAACTGTAAGACACTGATGAAAGAAATCAAGGATGACAGAAACAAGATGGAGAGATATACCGTGTTCTTGGATTGGAAGAATCAATATTGTGAAAATGACTGTATTACCCAAAGCAATCTACAGATTCAATGCAATCCCTATCAAACTACCAATGGCATTTTTTACAGAACTAGAACAAAAAGATCTTAAAATTTGTATGGAGACACAAAAGACCCCAAATAGCGAAAGCAATCTTGAGGGGAAAAAATGGAGCTGGAGGAATCAGACTCCCTGAATTCAGAGTACACTACAAAGCTACAGTAATCAAGACAATATGGTACTGGCACAAAAACAGAAATATAGATCAATGGAACAGGATAGAAAGCCCAGAGATAAACCCACACACCTATGGTCAACTAATCTATGACAAAGGAGGCAAGGATATACAATGGAGAAAAGACAGTCTCTTCAATAAGTGGTGTTGGGAAAACCACTGGGACAACTACATGTAAAAGAATGAAATTAGAACACTCCCTAACACCATACACAAAAATAAACTCAAAATGGATTCGAGACCTAAATGTAAGACCGGACACTATAAAACTCTTAGAGGAAAACATAGGAAGAACACTCTCTGACATAAATCACAGCAAGATCTTTTTTGATCCACCTCCTAGAGTAATGGAAATAAAAACAAAAATAAACAAATGGGACCTAATGAAATTTAAAAGCTTTTGCACAGCAACAGAAACTATAAACAGGATGAAAAGACAACCCTCAGAATGGGAGAAAATATTTGCAAATGAATCAACGGACAAAGGGTTAATCTCCAAAATTTACAAGCAGCTCATGCAGCTGAATATCAAAAAAACAAACAACCCAATCCAAAAATGGGCAGAAGATCTAAATAGACATTTCTCCAAAGAAGTTATACAGATTGCCAACAAACACATGAAAGGATGCTCAACATCACTAATCATTAGAGAAATGCAAATCAAAACTACAATGAGGTATCACCTCACACCGGTCAGAATGACCATCACCAAAAAATCTACAAACAATAAATGCTGGAGAGGGTGTGGAGAAAAGGGAACCCTCTTGCACTCTTGGTGGGAATGTAAATTGATACAGCCACTATGGAGAACAGTATGGAGGTTCCTTGAAAAACTAAAAATAGAATTACCATATGACCCAGCAATCCCACTACTGGGCATATACCCAGAGAAAACCATAATTCAAAAAGAGTTATGCACCACAATGTTCACTGCAGCACTATTTACAATAGCCAGGACATGGAAGCAACCTAAGTGTCCATCGACAGATGAATAGATAAAGAAGATGTGGTACATATATACAATGGAACATTACTCAGACATAAAAAGGAACGAAATTGGGTCATTTGTAAAGACGTGGATGGATCTAGAGACTGTCATACAGAGTGAAGTAAGTCAGAAAGAGAAAAACAAATATCATATCTTAACGCATATATGTAGAATCTAGAAAAATGGTACAGATGAACCGGTTTGCAAGGCAGAAATAGAGACACAGATGTAGAGAACAAACATATGGACACCAAGGGGGAAAGCGGGGTGGGGTGAGGGGGGGAGTGGTGGTGGGATGAATTAGGAGATTGGGATTGACATATATACACTAATATGTATAAAATAGATAACTAATAAGAAGAACCTGCTGTATAACATAAAATAAAATTCAAAAATATATATATATAACCCGACATTATTCTACATTCAATGAGCTTCATCTTTTGAAATATCCAATAATATAATGGCTTGACATCGAAGTGGAAAGTGGATACTTAATGTAGTGTAAATGAATATAATTTTAACTTAGTCAAGTAGCCAATGAAATAACATAACATACTCTGAGTTAACTTTTTTGTTTTAAGCACCTTCAAGGCATTTGGATAGTAATGTTTTTTCATAATTTTCTAGTTTCAATTCTTACTGTTGGCTTCTAAATACAGCTGTTTTACCACCTTTTTTGGAGAGAGTTTATCAGTATCCACATGCCTTCACGGGCAGAAATCTGGGAAAACCTGTAACTGAGAACAGAAATAGTATTTCCTAAGACTTCACATTTCCCTACCTGAAAATACTAACAATGAAAAAATAGGAATTTTGATTTGTTTGAAAAGGTCACATAATTTTAAACATTGTGATTGTACACGCTCATAAAGCAGGATTCTTTTGTAATATGACAGTCTTAATTTTTATTTTTAATACTTAAAAATTAGAAGGGAAATAACTAGCAACAAATATTTTATTTCAAAATTCTCATTAGATTCCTACCTCAAAATTTCTGTTTTGTACCAACTTCAACATACTATTTACCCTGTAATTATAAATGGCCACAAGCAAGAACTTAGATTACTTCAATATGTTATTATAGCTCTTAAGTATAGGAAGGGGAAATACATATATACTGTGTATATACATATTTATATTTTAAAACACAGACTAAGGTCAAATTGTTTTCAGTGAAAACAAAGTATTCATCACTCTTAATTAGAACATCACGAGAAGTGTCAAAATAGAGCAGAACAGTCTCATTATAGGTCCTAGAAGGGGAATTTGCATATGGCAAAGTGTGCACAGAGATATTCAGGGGTTAACTGAATATCTTTTATACAGCTGTAAGTAGAAAACAGGTAACTCATAAATTTGACCATTGACTACACTATATTTTAGAAGTCTATTTACTACCCCTTCCAAAGCCTTATATATATTGTTAGAGCACACCACAGAAAAGGCTACAGAAGTTTCCCTGGGGAAAATGAACAGCATGTTTCCCAAAATTAAATATATCTCAACAATAGTTATAAACAAAAGTAGCCTGAAGAAGGTATCAAAAAAGTGGTATATCATCACTTATGATTTTTATTAATATGTGGATTCCTTTAGGATATAAAAGTAGGCAATTAGCAAATATTTACCATGGTGTCCTCAAATATAATTATATGTATGCCTTGAAGAATAAAAACAAAGAGCAAAATACCCTCTTCTAGGTGGCTTGAAGAAAACTACTTCAAGTATTATTATTCAACAATAACTGATCTCTTCTAAAGAGGATCTATTAATTAATTCAGAAACAAGTGTCCTAACACCCAAAGTACCAAACATAAAGCCTAAAGATATCTCTTCAAAATAAATTCTATTTTATAAAGTAGGAGGCCTCATAAAGCATAATCGGAAAAGATGTCAGGAAAATGGTTTCAAAAACATAAGAAAACATTTCTATGGTCTCTTGCAGAACAGTACTTAGCAGTCTCAGTGGGGATGATACTAAATACGAATTTGGGCTTCACAATCTATAGAACACTTACAGTAGGTTTCAAACAAGAAGTAAACAAAGGTTTATTCCAATGCCTACAAATTTCTTACTGAAAATAAGGCAAAAATAATAATGAACATCTTGGAGGAGAATAACAGAGGCAATTAAGGAAGATCTGCCCTACACCAGTCTTTAAAATCAATTACAGTGGGGAGGATAAGAGACCTATCATTTACTGAGCATATAAAATGCACCAAGTATTTTTACATTCGTTGCCTTACTTAATTTTATCTCCACAACCATTTTAAAACACAACTGGTACCATCCTCATACTATGGACAGGGCAAATGGGATTCAGAGATTTAAACAATCTGCCTGAGAATAATAGCAATCATGTTTTCAGACTAAAGTAGAAATATATCAAATAAAGACAATAGAGGAGAGTGCTGATGGCTGTGCAACATTGTGACTGTACTTAATGCTACTGAATGGTATACCAAAAAATGGTTAAAACTGTTAATTCTGTTATGTATACTTACCACAATAAAAAACAAACTACAAAAAGACCCCTGAGACTAGAAAGACCAAAATAATGACCCAATCCAAAAAGTGTTCATAAGTAGAGAAAATCATTATTTAAAAAAATATTGTCAGGGGAATTCCCTGGCGGCGCAGTGGTTAAGAATCCACCTGCCAATGCAGGGGACACGGGTTGGATCCCTGGTCCGGGAAGATCCCACATGCCGCGAAGCAACTAAACCCATGTGCCACGACTACTGAGCCCATGCACCACAACTACTGAAGCCTGCAAGCCCTAGAGCCCACACGCCGCAACTACTGAAGCCCGTGCACCTAGAGCCTGTGCTCTGCAACAAAAGAAGCCACTGCAATGAGAAGCCCACGCACTGCAACAAAGAGTAGCCCCCACTCGCCGCAACTAGAGAAAGCTCGCGCACAGCAATGAAGACCCAACGCAGCCAAAAATAAATAAAATTTTTAAAAAATTGTCAGAAAAACTGAATATCAATGTGGAGAAAAACATATCCACACCATACACTATGAGTAATTCTAAATATATGAAAAACCAATAAGCTTTCAAATGATTTTGGAGAAAACAGAAGAGCATATTTATTGCCTCTGTGGGAAAGAGATAAAATTTTGGGCAATGAAGGAAAGCACAAGCAACAAATTGACAGATCTGGTTATGTAAGACATACTTTCATGCAGTGAAAAAATAACAAATCCAAGATTAAAAGGATATAACAAATGGAAGCAATGCCTGAACTAATGACAGATAAAGCTTAATGTCTACAATATAAACCCAACCAGGGCTTCCTTGGTGGTGCAGTGGTTAAGAATCTGTCTGCCAATGCAGGGGACACAGGTTCGAGCCCTGGTCCAGGAAGATCCCACATGCCGCGGAGCAACTAAGCCCATGAGCCACAACTACTGAGCCCGTGTGCTGCAACTACCGAAGCCCATGAGCCTAGAGCCCATGCTCCGCAACAAGAGAAGCCACTGCAACGAAAAGCCCACACACCACAATGAAGGGTAGCCCCCGCTCGCCGCAACTAGAGAAAACCTGCGTGCAACAACGAAGACCCAACACAGCCAAAAATAAATGAATAAAATAAAAATAAATTTTAAAAATAAAAAATAAAAGAAATAAACCCAACCAGTTCAACATTTACTGCTCATCTGTTACGCGGCAAATGATGACTAACATGCACATCCATCAAAGGATACAAACAGTTTAAGTAACAACCAAGATCAAATCAGCACTCTGGAAAAAAGATTCTCACTACTAACTGAATAAATTTTAATATTTTTAAGATACCACTTCACACTTATTAAATTACCAAAAATAAATCTAAACAATAAAACCTAAAGTTATGCGGGCCATAAGAAGAAAAGAAATATTCAGGCACTGCTGTAAAATTGTATGTATCTTCAGACTGTTCTCTGGTTAGAGTATAAAAGAGGTCATAAAATTGCCCATGGCCTGAATAATTTTTCTTGGATTTTCCCCTCAAAATTAAATAGAGGGGTAAAAAGCTAACTCTATTTTAAAAATTGAGTAAGTTTCTTGTTCACAGTAATGAAAAATCAGAAACAACCAACATGTGGAGAATGATTTATCTAAGCTGTAATTCTACATTCTATATTAAATGAAACTGCAACCTATTTCAACACCAGCTCATTTAAAAGATGAAAAAAAAGTAAGATTTTACATTAATTATAGAATAATAATAATACCTTAAATAGTTTAATAAAAATCAAAAGCAGGGCTTCCCTGTTGGTGCAGCGGTTAAGAATCTGCCTTCCAATGCAGGGGACACGGGTTCGAGCCCTGGTCCAGGAAGATCCCACATACCGCGGAGCAACTAGGCCCGTGCACCACAACTACTGAGCCTGAGCTGTAGAGCCCACGAGCCACAACTACTGAACCCGCATGCCTAGAGCCCGTGCTCCGCAACAAAAGAAGCCACCACAATGAGAAGCCCGCACACCACAACAGAGTAGGCCCCGCTCGCCACAACTAGAGAAAGCCCACGCGCAGCAATTAAGACCCAACGCAGCCAAAAATATAGATAGATAGATAGAGAAACAGATAGATAGAATTGAGCACACGACCCTCCCTTTTAAAATTACATCCCTAATATTAACTTAAGCTATTTATTCCTTTTCTTTCATTAAATCTCTAACTATTCTGTTACATCAGTTTCACCTCATGGTCATACTCTTAAAAGTTTTAAAATGTTTTAAATTTATAAACTCAAAACTTCTTTTTCACTGTTGTTAACTGGTACTTTAAGGACTGTCTAAAAATCCTAAAAAGATTCTTTTTTTAAGCTACTTTTTAATTTCGTGTACAATCTAGCAAAAATAACAATTTGACTTCTCTTTATAGCCATAAGTCTTTAATTTACAAGACACAAACTTCGATCTATTGTTAATGAAACAGGTAATTTTAATTATACAGGATATAAAAATAAATTATTTTACCATTTCTAGTCAGAGATGAGTATCATGGTTTTGGAAAAACAAAAGATCTCCTAACCTACCAAAACCTCAAAGTTATTAGTGAAAGAGCTCCCTGCTTCATTATTACTTAATAATTAAGAATTCTTCAAAACTACTTCTCTGACCCCTACTGTGTTCTGTAAATCTGGCAGTTAACAATTCTGTCAAAACTACTAATTTTCCTTTGGTCCTAAGATTCCTGTGGAATCTTGATCGTAAATTCCACAATGGCAGAGACCACCTTCTTTTTAGTATCTGAGAGCACATAGCAGGCAATCAATAAATATTTGTTCACCAAGTACAATTTCTAGGCTCTTGATTCCTCTAAATATCTACTTAAAACCAGTTCATTAAGAACCTTCAATATATTTAGAGGCACAAAAAATTCAGATCTTCACTTTTCTCATTTCTCACCAGGAATGCCTAAGTCTTTAATTCTTTACAAGGTTTATTAACTGATTTGAAGAACATCATTTTGAAGTCTGTGTTAAGTGAAAAGTTCCCTTCAAATAAAAGAAAGGACTGATATGCTTTAAATCAAATCTTAATATAACATACATAACAAGGGATCACAACACACGCATTACTTACTTAGAGGTGAGGAGTTAGGAGACCTTAAGCTTCTGTCCCTTAATAGGCTGAGAAAGGAAGGAGGGAAGGAAGGAAGGAAAAGAGAGAGGGAGGGAGGGAGGGTGGGGAGAGAGAGAGATCAAGTATGAAATCACCTTCCCCAAACACAAATATACACAGCTATCATGAAACATTTCTGGCCAAAGATGGGTCCACATCTTAATCCCCAGAACCCATAAATGTTACCCTATTTGGAATAAAGAGTCTTTGCAGATGTATTTAAGGATTCTGAGATGAGGAGATTATCCCGGATTATCTGGGTAGGCCATAAATGCCATCTTAAGAGAAAGGCAGAGAGAAATTTAACACCCACACACATACACTGAGGAGAAGGCAATATAAATATGGAGGCAGAGACTGGAGTGATATGGCCAAAGAATGCCAGCAGCCACTAGAAGCTGGAATAGGCAAGGAACGGATTCTACCCCTAGAGCCTATGGAGGGAGTGCAACCCTGCCAACACCATGATTTCAGACCTCCGGCCTCCAGAACTATGAGAGGATAAATTTCTGTTGTTTTAAGCCTCCAAATTTGTGGCAATTTATTATGGCACCCACAGGAAACTAATACTATTTGTAAAGAAGTTTATTTTGTTTTTCATTCGTTTTTTCTATTACCTCTCAGCTTGGGTTTGTTGGCCATCTGGCCACTGAATGAAACACATAAGCTGAAAACAAAGGTAGGAAATGAAGAAAAGTATGTAAATAAGACAACAAAACATGATTATACATACAGCTGCAAAAATGCTTCCACACATTAAGAATAAAAAGCTTTCCAAATAATTGGACAGTTTGCCTAACAGAACTGTCACATTACAAAATTAGCATTTTCCTGCTTTCACTCTGGGTCAAATCCTGAATTTATAGTTGAAGAAATTTCCAGGTAACATAGTAAAACTGGTGGTCCCAGGTATTTCATGGATCTTGAGACACCTTAGTGATCCATCTAATGCCTTGAGAACAAACAAGTATTGTATCTGTAAGATAGTACTTAAAATCAGCATACAATCACTGTACTGAACTATTTGATGTGTTCTGCTTGGGGAAAAAAAAATACTGCTAGAGCTAAACCTGAAAGATATACAAGTCCTCCTTTCCAGTTGGTCTTCAATAACATTCTTAGGCACACTATGCCTCAAGATTGAAGCTCATATTTTTCTATTTTGATTGACTGAAGTTCCTATTTTGTATTTCTTTCATGAAGTCATTTTGTGATATCTATAGAGTAGTATGATTCTTCATAAAAGCATTTACTAAACATTTAACTTAAAATTTTGTAACACTGTGCTAAGCACTGTATTAAGAACATTAATAAACAGATTATAGAATGATACTGGATAATCAGAAATTTCTGTCATTAGAAAAACATGACTTTTCTAACTAAGCAAATACCTCTTTTTGGAGCGGGCATATACTTCTTTCTTTGGAGCTTCCTTTTTTGTTTTTCTTGAATACAGCCCTAGAATTCTTTCTCAACATAGAATATTCATAGACTATCTGAAACCAGAAGAAAAACACTAAAATAAAATAGAGGGTAGAATATGCCAGGTGTTTTAAGACATATTCTGAAAGAAATCATAATTAGTGTGTTTTGGCTGCTTTCAAAAATTTATGTCAGTGTTGAAAATGCCATTTAACTAAACACTAAAATGTATATATCAGACAGAGTAAAAATATAGAGGCTTCATTAATTTAACCAATAAAAGCTGTTAATGCTAACTTAAAGCAACAAAGTAAACAAGAAGAGTAAATTTTAGGAACTTACTCTTTTTCTTGATAAAGACTCTTAATTGAAACAAATTTCCCATAGGCTATTATTTTCTGGTTGGTCTAAAATGAAGGGATCAAATCTACAGAGGCCAGCAATCTCAAACTCTGGAATCTCCTCTGAATGCAACTCAAAAAGGACGATACACAAACTTAATCACTAAATGAAAAGTATACGCTTTCCAAACGAACTTCAGGGTAATGTTATCAAAGTTTAAAAAAAAATGATATTTTAATTTAAATTGCATTAAACACATAAATTAATTTAGGGGGAAATGATGAGTTTACAATATTGTGTTCTCCTATCGAATAGCACAGTATGTATTTCCAGTTACTTAATCTTTTTCTTAAAATGTTTCTTAGCAGATCCTCTACGTTTCTTTATGTTGGCATTTTATCTTTTTGTTTGTTATATTTTTCATTTCTAAAGAAGTTGTTTTTTATATATAGGATAGTTGTTGATATTGGTACATTAATTTTGTAAACTCCCACGTTACCAAAGTCTCTTATTGTTTCTAACAATGAGAATAGTTAAGATGGTTGATTCTTGAGTTTCACGTATATATTTTCCCCAGCTGCATAAAAATAGCTCCTCTTTCCCCAATATTAACTTCTTTATTTCTTCTTCTAACCTAATGATATTGGCTTACACCTCCACTATAATATTAAGTAACAGTGCTAATTGTTGGGCATCCTTTTCTTGTTCCTCACATTAATAAAAATACATCTAGCATACCACTACTAAGCATGACATTGGTCAAGTGCTTTTTTGGCATCCAAAAAAATGAACATCTGGTTTTTCTCTCGACTATTAATATAGCATATTACTAGATCTCCTAATATTGAACCACATATGCATTTGGTTCAGAGATGAAACTTTGGCATTGTAGAATATTATTTTAATGTACTGTTGAATCTGTTTTCTAGTACTGAATTTATGATGTTCAATAACTGCCTCTAATTGTTTTAAATGAACACCCTAAGAGGGGAAAGGCTATTTGTACAGGGTGAGCTCCAGTCAGGTCAAGTATAGTCTTGAGAATGAGGTCTTTCAAGGAACCACCAGACAGGTCAAATAATGACAATTTTCTGGGAACAGGGCTGTGAAGGAGCTCCAATCTTGTTCTGCCCCTTCCAGTGGCTTCCAGGTTGCTAGTTTTCACCATGACTGGGGGCTGTTGGTTTCCAAGGCTACTATGGAGCTGGAGAGAGAAGAATGGGAACAATGCAAGATAAAATGCTATACAAAGTTCACTGTTTTTGCTGAGATTCAGCCATTTTTCTTGAATAAATGTTCAGATTGCTGCAAGCCTGTAGTTAATTTTCAGAGTCCTGAAAGAGTTGATTCTATTTTTGCCAGTATTCTCACTGCTTTTATGAAGGAGAATTTTCAGAGGTTCTTACTCTGCCATTATTGTTGACATCCTTTGCATTTCAATTCAGCTCAATCTTTGTACTTATTAATTTGCTATTCACACTATCTGATTCTTAAAATTTCAATATTTACATTTATTTCCTTTTTCATTTCCTCTGAAATTACTAACGATGTTTATCTTTAAAATCTCCTTCAGTTTATACTATTCACTATTTTCTTTAGTGTTGGAAGCATTTCGTACCTCTCTTTCATAGAATTAATTTTTCTTAAATGGCCGATAAGTCTAGGTTAGTAGTTCATATTTGTAGTTAGGGATTTCTTTTCTTTTCTTTTTTAAAATAAATTTACTTATTTATTTATTTTTGGCTGCGTTGGTTCTTCATTGCTGCGTGCAGGCTCTCTCTAGTGGCGGCGAGTGGGGGCTACTCTTCATTGCAGTGTGCAGGGTTCTCATTGCGGTGGCTTCTCTTGTTGCAAAGCATGGGCTCAAGGCATGCAGCCGTCAGTAGCTGTAGCACGTGGGTTTCAGTAGTTGTGGCACACGGGCTCTAGAGCGCAGGCTCAGTAGTTGTGGTGCACAGGCTTAGTTGCTCTACAGCATGTGGGATCTTCCTGGACCAGGGCTCGAACCCATGTCCCCTGCATTGGCAGGCAGATTCTTAACCACTGCGCCACCAGGGAAGCCCCAGGAATTTCAACTAAACAGTGCATCCTCAGAGTGGGTGAGAATCTTTGTTCATATATTATTATATGCAGGTTCTAGTTATATACATCCACTTCTAGTAACTATGGAAGAGGGATGAAATATGCAGTTAGGCGGTGTCTGCAGGTCACTTGCTTTCTGGATATGAATTCCTTCCTCTTCTGAACATCACATAAATTACTAGGGATATATCTAGTATCCCATGCCAGGACTCTAACTTTAGAGAGTAGCTATCATAGCTTTATCTGGGGGAGAAACACTTTGTTAGTTAGCTACTCACTTTGCTTTTTGCTTCTGCTGCTTTTGGGTGGAAGTCTATAGTTGCTTCATGCTGTGCTTGCTTCTTTCTCTAACCTCAAAATTCATTCATTCACTTACAAAATATTTATTGAGTGTCTACTACGTGCCAGGCACTAGTTCAGATACTGGGAATTCAGTGATGAACACAAAGTCCCCAGCCTCAAGGAACTTATATTCCAACAGGAAGATAAACAAATATATAAGGTAATATAATTTCACAAAGTAATAATACTTTTCTTTTTAGATCTTTTTTCTTGATGTGGACCACTTTTAAAGTCTTTTATTGAGTTTGCTGCAATATTGTTTCTGTTTTATGTTTTGGTTTTTTGGCTGCAAGGCACGTGGGATCTTAGCTCCCTGACCAGGGATCGAACCTACGCTCCCTGAATTGGAAGGCAAAGTCTTAACCACTGAACCACCAGGGAAGTCCCCAAAGTAATAATACTTTGGAAAATAAAACAAAGGAAGGAGTCCCTCTCATCAGGAAGTTCGCACAAGACTCTCAGATAGCCTCATCCACAAGAGGGCAGACAGCAGAAGCAAGAAGAACTACAATTCTGCAGCCTGTGGAAGGAAAACCACATTCACAGAAAGACAGACAAAATGAAAAGGCAGAGGACCATGTACTGGATGAAGGAACAAGATAAAACCTCAAAAAAACAACTAAATAAAGTGCAGATAGGCAACCTTCCAGAATAAGAATTCAGAATAATGACAGTGAATACGATCCAGGACCTCGGAAAAAGAATGGAGGCAAAGATCGAGAAGAGGCAAGAAACGTTTAACAAAGACCTAGAAGAATTAAAGAACAAACACCTAGAAGGATTAAAGAACAAACAGAGACAAACAATATAATAACTGAAATGAAAAATACACTAGAAGGAATCAATAGCAGAATAACTGAGGCAGAAGAACGGATAAGTGACCTGGAAGACAGAATGGTGGAATTCACTGCAGCAGAACAAAATAAAGAAAAAAGAATGAAAA
The DNA here is from genome assembly GCF_965194805.1 of Balaenoptera borealis. Classification (NCBI taxonomy): domain Eukaryota; kingdom Metazoa; phylum Chordata; class Mammalia; order Artiodactyla; family Balaenopteridae; genus Balaenoptera; species Balaenoptera borealis. The sequence continues at coordinate 172,273,673 of NC_138860.1, read as the reverse complement.
GAAATGAAGACAGCCTAAGAGACCTCTGGCACAACATTAAATGCAACAACATTCGCACTATAGGGGTCCCAGAAGGAGAAGAGAGGGAGAAAGGACCCGAGATAATATTTGAAGAGATTACATTAGAAAACTTCCCTAACATGGGAAAGGAAATAGCCACCCAAGTGCAGGAAGCGCAGAGAGTCCCATGCAGGATAAACCCAAGGAGAAACACGCCGATGCACAGAGTAATCAAATTAACAAAAATTAAAGACAAAAAAAATTATTGAAAGCAGCAAGGGAAAAATTACAAATAACATACAAAGGAACTCCAATAAGGTTAACAGCTGATTTCTCAGCAGAAACTCTACAAGCCAGAAGGGAGTGGCAGGATATATTTAAAGTGATGAAAGGGAGGAACCTACAACCAAGATTACTCTGCCCAGCAAGGATCTCATTCAGATTCGACAGAGAAATCAAAAGCTTTACAGACAAGCAAAAGCTAAGAAAATTCAGCACCACCAAACCAACTCTACAACAAATGCTAAAGGAACTTCTCTAAGTGGGAAACACAAGAAAAGAAAAGGACCTACAAAAACAAACCCAAAACAATTAAGAAAATGGTACTAGGAACATACATATCAATAATTACCTTAAAAGTGATTGGATTAGGGGCTTCACTGGTGGGACAGTGGTTGAGAATCCACCTGCCAGTGCAGGGGACACAGGTTCGATCCCTCGTCCAGGCAGATCCCACATGCCGCGGAGCAACTAAGACCGTGCGCCACAACTACTGAGCCTGCGCTCTAGAGCCCACGAGCCAAAACTACTGAGCCCGCGTGCCACAACTACTGAAGCCCGCGTGCCTAGAGCCCATGCTCCACAACAAGAGAAGCCACCACAATGAGAAGCCCGCGCACCGCAACGAAGAGTAGCCCCCGCTCGCCGCAACTAGAGAAAGCCCGCACACAGCAACGAAGACCCAACGCAGCCAAAAGTTAAAAAAAAAAAAAAAAAAAAAAGTGAATGGATTAAATGCTCCAACCAAAAGACACAGGCTTGCTGAATGGATACAAAAACAAGACCCATCTATACGCTGTCTACAAGAGACCCACTTCAGACCTAGGGACACATACAGACTGAAAGTGAGGGAATGGAAAAAGATACTCCATGCAAATGGAAATCAAAAGAAAGCTGGAGTAGCAATACTCATATCACATAAAATAGACTTTAAAATAAAGAATGTTACAAGAGACAAGGAAGGACACTACATAATGATCAAGGGATCAATCCAAGAATAAGATATGACAATTATAAATACATATGCACCCAACACAGGAGCACCTCAACTCATAAGGCAACTGCTAACAGCTATAAAAGAGGAAATCAACAGTAACACAATAATAGTGGGGGACTTTAACACCTCACTTACACCAATGGACAGATCATCCAGACAGAAAATTAATAAGGAAACACAAGCTTTAAATGACACAATAAACCAGATAGGTATAACTGACATCTATAGGACCTTCCATCCGAAAACAGCAGATTACACTTTCTTCTCAAGTGCACATAGAACATTCTCCAGGATAGATCACATCTTGCATCACAAATCAAGCCTCGGTAAATTTAAGAAAACTGAAATCATATCAAGCAACTTTTCCGACCACAACGCTATGAGATTAGAAATCAATTATAGGGGAAAAAACGTAAAAAACACAAACACATGGAAGCTAAACCATACGTTATTAAATAACCAAGAGATCACTGAAGAAATCAAAGAGGAAATCAAAAAATACCTAGAGACAAATTACAACGAAAACACGACAATCCATAACCTATGGGATGCAGCAAAAGCAGTTCTAAAGGGGAAGTTTATAGCAATACAAGCCTACATCAAGAAACAAGAAAAATCTCAAACAATCTAACTCTACACCTAATGGAACTAGAGAAAGAAGAACAAACAAAACCCAAAGTTAGCAGAAGGCAAGAAATCATAAAGATCAGAGCAGAAATAAATGAAATAGAAACAAAGAAAACAATAGCAAAGATCAATAAACCTAAAAGCTGGATTTTAGAGAAGATAAACAAAATTGATAAACCTTTAGCCAGACTCATCAAGAAAAAGAGAGAGAGGACTCAAATCAATAAAATTAGAAATGAAAAAGGAGAAGTTATAATGGACACCACAGAAATACAAAGCATCATAAGAGACTACTACAAGCAACTCTGTGCCAATAAAATGGACAACCTGGAAGAAATGCACAAATTCTTAGAAAGGTGTAACCTTGCAAGACTGAACCAGGAAGAAACAGAAAATGTGATCAGACCAATCACAAGTAATGAAATTGACAATGTGATTTAAAATATTCCAACAAACAAAAGTCGAGGACCAGATGGCTTCACAGGTGAATTCTATCAAACATTTAGAGAAGAGCTAATACCCATCCTTCTCAAACTCTTCCAAAAAATTGCAGAGGAAGGAACACTCCCAAACTCATTCTATGAGGCCACCATCACCCTGATACCAAAACCAGACAAAGATACTACAAAAAAAGAAAATTACAGACCAATATCACTGATGAATATAGAGGCAAAAATCCTCAACAAAATACTAGCAAACAGAGTCCAACAACACATTAAAAGGATCATACACCGTGATCAAGTGGGATTTGTCCCAGGGATGCAAGCATTCTTCAATATACGCAAATTAATCAATGTGATACACCACATTAACAAATTGAAGAATAAAAACCATATGATCATCTCAACAGATGTAGGAAAAGCATTTGACAAAATTCAACACCCATTTATGATTAAAACTCTCCAGAAAGTGGGCATAGAGGGAACCTACCTCAACATAATAAAGGTTATATACAACAAACACACAGCACACATCATTCTCAATGGTGAAACACTGAAAGTATTTCCTCTAAAATCAGGAACAAGACAAGGATGTCCACTCTCACCACTATTATTCAACATAGTTTTGGAAGTCCTAGCCAAGGCAATCGGAGAAGAAAAAGAAAAAAAAGGAATAGAAATTATAAAAGAAGTAGTAAAACTGTCACTGTTTGTAGATGACATGATACTATGCATAGAGAATCCTAAAGATGCCACCAGAAAACTACTAGAGGTAATCAATGAATTTGGTAAAGTTGCAGGATACAAAATTAATGCACAGAAATCTCTTGCATTCCTATACATTAATGATGAAAAATCTGAAAGAGAAATTAAGGAAACACTCCCATTTACCACTGCAGCAAAAAGAATAAAATACCTAGGAATAAACCTACCTAGGGAGACAAAAGACCTGTATGCAGAAAACTACAAGACACTGATGAAAGAAATTAAAGATGATACACACAGATGGAGAAATATACCATGTTCTTGGATTGGAAGAATCAATATTGTGAAAATGACTATACTACCCAAAGCAATCTACAGATTCAATGCAATCCCTAACAAATTACCAATGGCATTTTTTACAGAACTAGAACAAAAAATCTTAAAATCTGTATGGAGACACAAAAGACCCCGAACAGCCAAAGCAGTCTTGAGCGAAAAAAACGGAGCTGGAGGAATCAGAATCCCTGACTTCAGACTATACTACAAAGCTACAGTAATCAAGACAATGTGGTACTGGCACAAAAACAGAAATACAGATAAATGGAACAGGATAGATAGTCCAGAGATAAACCCATGCACCTATGGTCGACTAATCTATGACAAAGGAGTCAAAGATATACAATGGAGAAAAGACAGTCTCTTCAGTAAGTGGTGCTGGGAATACTGGACAGCTACATGTAAAAGAATGAAATTAGAACACTCCCTAACACCATACACAAAAATAAACTCAAAATGGATTAAGACCTAAATGTAACACCGGACACTATAAAACTCTTAGAGGAAAACATAGGTAGAACACTATGACATAAATCACAGGAAGATCCTTCTGGACCCACCTCCTAGAGGAATGGAAATAAAAACAAAAATAAACAAATGGGACTTAATGAAACTTCAAAGCTTTTGCACAGCAAAGGAAACCATCAACAAGACGAAAAGACAGCCCTCAGAATGGGAGAAAATATTTGCAAGTTAAGGAACTGACAAAGGATTAATCTCCAAAATTTACAAGCAGCTCATGCAGCTCAGTATAAAAAAAAAAACCACCCAATCCAAAAATGGGCAGAAGACCTAAACAGACATTTCTCCAAAGAAGACATACAGATGGCCAAGAAGCACATGAAAAGCTGCTTAACATCACTAATTATTAGAGAAATGCAAATCAAAACTACAGTGAGGTATCACCTCACACCAGTTAGAATGGGCAAATCTACAAACAACAAATGCTGGAGAGGGTCTGGAGAAAAGGGAACCCTCTTGCACTCTTGGTGGGAATGTAAATTGATACAGCCACTATGGAGAACAGTATGGAGGTTCCTTCAAAAACTAAAAATAGAATTACCATATGACCCAGCAATCCTACTACTGGGCATATACCCAGAGAAAACCATAATTCAAAAAGACACATACACCCCAATGTTCACTGCAGCACTATTTACAAAAGCTCGGTCATGGAAGCAACCTAAATGCCCATCAACAGACAAATGGATAAAGAAGATGTGGTACATATATACAATGGAATATTACTCAACCATAAAAAGGAATGAAATTCGGTCATTTGTAGAGATGTGGATGGATCTACAGACTGTCATACAGAGTCAATTAGGTCAGAAAGAAAAAACAAATATCGTATATTAACGCATATATGTGGAACCTAGAAAAATGGTACAGATGAACCAGTTTGCAGGGCAGAAATAGAGACAGAGATGTAGAGAACAAACACATGGACACCAACGGGGGAAAGTGGTGGCGTGGTGGTGGTGGGATGAATTGGGAGATTGGGATTGACAAATATACACTAATATGTATAAAATAGATAACTAATAAGAACCTGCTGTATAAAAAAATAAAATAAAATTCAAAAAGTAAATAAAATTGGTTGTGGTGATGGTTTCACAACTCTGTGAATGTAGTCAAAACCAATGAATTATATACTTTAAATAGGTATGTGAATTATATCTCAATAAAGCTGCTACCAAAAATATAATAAATAAATAAATAAATAAAACGAAGGAGTAGAGCATGAGTACAGGGGAGCTATTTCAGATTTGGTGATAATTTCTCTGAGGTGGTAACAATATTTCAGCAAAGATGTGAATAATCAAAAGTAGAAAACTGTACAAAGATGTAAAAGAGGGCCTTCAGAAGGAAACAAGTGTAAAGAAACTAAAAGGAAAACATCCTGATATGTTTGAGAAATAGCAAAAAGGCTGATGTTAATAAGTGAATAAGTGGTAGGAAATGAGTCCTGAGAAGCAGGCAAGTGCCAGATCACACACAGCCTTGTAACACGTGATAAGCAGTTTGGGGAGGTAATGGGTGCTTCAAGCAAGAGAATGACATGATTTGATTTATATATACTAAATGCCACGGGGAGAAGAGACTATAAGGAAAGCCCTCCCCAGGCAGATTGTTCCATATGTTCGGAAAGCATTTTTCTGAGCTTTATCCAGGGGACAAACACCAGAAGCTCAAAATAGAGCAAGGGGCAGGAAACTGATGAATGCTCCAGGCACTCTTCCATTCTCCATATTCATTTACTTGCAGTCTGGTATATTTCTGAAACTTCTACATATACTTTCCGATGTGATTTCTTCTCCTAGTTTCTCTATCAATCCAATCTCACTGTTTCCTATCTTTCAGAAATTCACTGAAGTCTATCAGCTGATGGCAATCTTTCTCAAGTACTACCTTTAAAAAAACTTACCTAACTTATCTACTAACACATTCACTCAGAGTCCTCTGTACTCAAGAGTCCTGCTAAGTAGACACAAATATCCAGCAGACCTGCACGCAACTGACCTCTTTTAAGGCTCCCTTTAAAGTAACCCTAAGAGAGCCTTTTAGCTCTCGCAATTCAGGCATCAGCACAAATCACATTTCTGTGGCCAAAAAAACAGCAAACAACCACACCTTCTCTGCTGAACTTCCTGTGGACCGGCAAAAGCCATCACCATGTTGGTTAACTCCCTCCATAAATAAACAGCCCAGCCAACTGACTGTGGTAAAGTTGGTGAATTCTTCTGGCTACTTTATTTGGGAGGCATGACTAACACATCATGGTACTGTCAGCTGTAGGAATATTTATAGTAACTTTACACTAAACAGAATACTATCAGAACTTACTGGGAAAGAATTTTTTAAAAAATACATTTAGGCTGTACCAAATTCTTAACAGGAAAAAAAATTTTATCAGGAATAGATTCTCCGAAAAGAACTGTTTTTACAATTTCTAACCTTACTTCTTGGAAAATCATCCTTTGAAGTTGTCTGTAAAATTATCCTTAATAAAAATTAACACAGGGCTTCCCTGGTGGCGCAGTGGTTAAGAATCTGCCTGCCAATGCAGGGGACATGGGTTCGAGCCCTGGTCCGGGAAGATCCCACATGCCGTGGAGCAACTAAGCCTGTGTGCCACAACTACTGAGCCTGCGCTCTAGAGCCCGCAAGCCACAACTACTGAGCTCACGTGCCACAACTACTGAAGCCCGCGTGCCTAGAGCCCGTGGTCCACAACAAGAGAAGCCACCGCAATGAGAAGCCCGCGCGCCGCAACGAAGAGTAGCCCCCACTCGCTGCAACTAGAGAAAGCCCACGCACAGCAACGAAGACCCAACGCAGCCAAAAATAAATAATAAAATAAATTTTAAAAAAAATTTAACACAAACTTTTCCCCACAAGCTTCCAATAAAATTGGGAGATAGCGTTCCACAGGAAAAATTCCAAAACCACAGTATAAAGTATTGAGAAGGAATGAGTTCATCTGAATTAGAGTGTCAAAATGACCTTAATAATAATCCAACAGTTCTACTACATTCCTTCCAACCCTCTTTGGACCTCTCTTCAGTTTTTAGTAACGTGTCAGTCACAAAGCATAAGAGTTTCTCTAATGCATGGAGATCCAGACTCCACAGAACTGTCAGCCTCCAAAACTTTATCTCCACCCTCCTTTAATCTAAAGTTAACATTTCTAAGAGAATCACATTTTTTTCTATAGGCGCTGTGGCCTGACACATGGTATACTCCAACATGAATGTTCTATAAATGTGTCTATACTACCCATTTTCTAAAGTCAAAATTCTATATAGCATTCTATATATCTATCCATCACATGTATCTATCAATCCACTCTCCAGTATTTGAACAAAACTTACTACACGCTATATTACCAGAACTGAGTCTTTTGAAATGCATGTCTTTAGCTGTCAGAACTATAAAATCTAGGTACAGATCTTTTATTAATATTTTACTTCGAATTTATTTATTCCTTCAAAAATCCATCAGCCAAAACACCATCACACATAATTTCAGTGTTGTCATTCAGTACACAGAGTAAAGAACAGTGAAGTAAGTTTTAACACTTGCTATTTTACCCTTTTCAACATAATTCATCTCTGTAAGAGGCAGGCTTGGCAAGCTTGAAGCATGAACTCTGGAGTCTGACTCTTAGGTTCAAATCCCAGTTCTGGCACTGATGAGTGGTGTGGGAGCTTAGACAAGTTATTTAACTTTTCTGAGCCTCATTTACTTCATCTGTAAAATGGGAAAAATAATAATTAGTGTTTTTCTCATAAGCTTGTCATAGGTTTAAATGAGTTAATATCTATAAAGCTCTTAGAATAGTGTCTGGCACATAGTTAGGATGATATAACTGTTAAAGAAAAATAAAATAAAGAAATATCTTAGACATAAGCTAAACAGACTCAGGACAGAAATGTGGTCTTGAGTGAAAGTCAATTCATTAACTAGTTCCTCTTAGTTTTTCAAAGGGCAAAATATTAAAATTATTAAAGGTAAGGTCCAGGGACTTCCTTGGAGGTCCAGTGGTTAAGACTTCACCTTCCAATGCAGGGGGTGCAGGTTCAATCCCTGGTGGGGGAGCTAAGATCCCACATGCCTCACGGCCAAAGGCCAAAAAAACAAAACAGATGCAATACTGTAACAAATTCAGTAAAGCCTTTAAAAATGATCCACATCAAAAAAAAAAATCTTTAAAAAAAAGCAAAACAAAACCCAACAACAACAAAAAAGGTAAGGTCCAAATAACAAGAGATTCCTGTGAGAGATTAAACAAGTTGGGCCTGTAGCTGATACTCTTTGTCCCTGGCTTTGATTCCAACACTCTGCACAAGAACTTCCTTCCAAGTCCTCAAGGAAAGCTGTTTTCAAGCTCCTGGGCAATAAAACATTGAATATCAATCATGTCCTGTTACTTAGCAAATATGAACTCATCATGGTCACAAATACTTTCAGGAGATCCAACTGTGAGTTGTGAGTTATTAATAGCTAACATTTATGTAATGTTTTTTATGGGTCAGGCACTGTTCTAAGTACTTTACGTATATTAACTCTTTTAATCCTCTCAATAAGTCTATAATATATGTACTATTTACTATTATCACCATTTTACAGATGAGAAAACTGAAGCGTAGAGAGTAACTCAACCAAGGTCATATACCTAATAACTCACCAACCTGGAATTCAAGCCCAGGCAGCCTAACTTCAAAGCCTGAGGTTTTAAACCATAGCTTCGTGCCTCAGTACAGAACATCACAGACAGGACTAATGATTTTAAAAAGCTGACCAAGTTAAAAATGTATGCTGGGACTTCCCTGGTGACACAGTAGTTAAGAATCCGCCTGCCAATGCAGGGGACACCGGTTCGAGCCCTGGTCTGGGAAGATCCCACATGCTGTGGAGCAACTAAGCCCGTGCGCCACAACTACTGAGCCTGTGCTCTAGAGCCTGCGAGCCACAACTACTGAGCCTGCGTGCCTAGAGCCCATGCTCCGCAACAAGAGAAGCCACCGCAACAAGAAGCCCACGCACCGCGACGAAGAGTAGCCCCCGCGCACCACAACTAGAGAAAGCCTGTGCACAGCAACGAGGACCCAATGCAGCCAAAAATAAATAAATTTATTTATTTATTTATTTTTAAAAAATGTATGCTATGTCATGCTACAGTCACCAATAGCCAGAACTCACAAGCCAGGTAATGAGAAGATACTAAGAAAGCCAGTTTTCTTCTTTATTCTTCCTCATTCTCGTTCTTCTCCCAGGCCTCCCAAATAAATATGAGTTAATACAAGAGAAATGCTTTAAATAGTGCCTGGCACATAGTAAGTGCTCATTACGTGTTAAAAGGAGGTAGTGGTAAAAACAGTAGTGTATGCCTGCTGACCCTGCCTCACTCTAATAGCTGTGATATGCTAGGAACTGTTGATATCTCTACCATCTTTCCCCCTTTATGATTACAGGAAATGAATCAGGATAATAAATAAATACAGTCCACTGTAACAAATCCTAATGACTCTTCAACTGTGTTACTTTCACCTGACTATATATGCAGGAGCAAACTGCTTCACTCCTTGGCTCTCTTTTCTTGGTTTACAAAGACTGGAATGGGGCCAGAAAAAAGCAGAATAAAGCAGCTTTGTAACCTTTTGACTAGTTGCCAAGAGCAGAAGCAAGGTTTGTGAAAGGAACTTAATCAAACTAAACTTTGACTGTTAGATGGAAACTAGAAAAGGATTCTAATGATAAAAGCTCTACACATGACCAAGCGTTGTCAACCTCACGATTCTGTATCACTGCAGTTTTTTAAATGATGTGCCTAGACACAGAGTAAAGGACAGAGGTGACAGTAACAAGAATTGGGGCAACAGGGTCTCCCTCTCTCAACTGTTCTGCACAATTATTTAGGTTAAAAGATTAAGAAAATCAAGATACATTTCAGTGAAAAAAAAACTAACAAACCCACACATCTCCAATTCCCAAAAAACAATATTGGAAAAAATCTAGCAGTCACTAGAATTTTTCAGACTGCAGGTTCAACACATTAGTGGGTTATCATATCCATTTAGTGGATACCAACAGTTTGTTCTGAATGAAATGCAATTAAACAAAATAGAACAGAAAACATTACAATGCATCACCAATAGTAAAAATAAATATTGTTTCATGAAACATCTGTTTCAATTTTAAATATTAATATGTACATATATGTGTATAAGTACTGGATAACAATGAAAAATGCATCTTATAGTGGGTTGTGATCAAAAAAGTTTGAATGCCATTTTACCCAAAGATTTTAAGAAACTGACCTGGGACTTCCCTGGTGGTCCAGTGGTTAAGACTCCGTGCTCCCAATGCAGGGGGGCCGGGTTTGACCCCTGGTCAGGGAGCTAGATTCCGCATGCCACAACTAAAGATCCCGCACACTGCAACTAAGACCCCGTGCAGCCAAAATAAATAATTTAAAAAAATAAAAAATAAAAAAACTGACCAGTCAAAAAGGAGGAAAATATCCACTTCAAGCTACGTATGAAAGAACACTCAAAGTTTTAATGATTCTCTAAATTACAGTTTTTTAAAGGCAAGCCTCTGAAAATGAACAAAAAAGGAAAAAGGAACCATCTGGGTAAGAATCAATAGTTTACCATAGTTATTCCAAATAAACAACAATTTCACCAAATGAGAGGTACCAACACTAAATAAATATTACTAACAGGAGATAAACAGAAATGAGATAAAGCAAAGATTTTCAGTTCATCTAGCTATTAAATACCACACCAATATGACAGATGGTGCATAAGCAAAAGCTCTAGTACTCACTCTCAAGAACACTTATTTTTTAATGTTATCTAATCACTGCTTCCTAACCTATAGCAAAGTTAAGAATTGATGAAAAGGAAAAACAGATTTGAAAAACTCAGTGAAGTAATAACACACTGATTACTAGGGTATGTTTTTTAATAAGATATGTATGTACTATTTTGTATCCTAAAATGTTCTCTAAATTCTGAAATATTTCAAGAAAAAATCATACACACGTACTTTGGATTATGCTGTCAGTAAAGAGAGTGAGATTATCATGTTAATATAATCAATCTAGTAGGAAAAAATTAACATCGTTGTGCTAAATTAAAATGCCCTCTTATTTTGAAAAAAGGAGGAACAACAGGTGAATCTGACCTAAATCTTTTTCAACTACTATGGAAACTAAGGAATAAGTTCAATTCCACCTAAGAGCTAATCATTCTAATTTATTCCCATAGTAACAGTGCTGATAGCAACAAACTACCAATTTTCCTAAATTCAGTAATTGCTACATTATTAAATTTCAGGTGAAAGGAAACTATTGAAATTTTAGAAAATAAACTGATTATCAAACCCACATATAAAAGAGAGTTGCTTTTGAAATAAAAATCAAGTTTAAATAAAAGTAAAGAACATTCTAAATACCAGTAAGTAAATCATCATAGCAAAGCTTACACTTTTCACCTCAATAACAATACTTTTCTGACAAAGAGAAAAAAAAAAATCAAGACAAAAGCTACTATTAAAAATCAGTGCACTTAATTAACATGTCTGAATTAATAAAGGGAGGTTAATAGCATATACGAATGAAAATAAGTAGTATCCCTAACCAAGTGTCACTTCTGACCAGAAACAACGGTAGTTTTTTTGTTAACCAGATTCCATGATTCTCAATTGTATTCAAAAATACTCAGAAAAATAACTTCTCATCACATGTAAGTCCCAGGCTCTTCCATTAAGCTGCACCTCAACTGATATAAAATCATCTCCTTCCCTTAGAGATGCAACAAAATTTTTAAATCTGGAAATAATAAAAGCACAAAAGAGTAATAGTAATATGACTAACAATATTCTAAATGATTATTTGCATTTTTATTTTAAAAGGAATTGTTTTATGAAAGCACACCTCCTCTTTTCTAAAGTAAAAATAAAAAGACTAATTTAAATATATTACTCTAAACATGGTAGTCCTAAAGAAATGGATGCACTTAATTTTGTACAAATTTCCAAATCTCGAAATGAGACTAGAGGTAAGTCAGAAATTTCAGCTTTAGTCTTCTGTTTTATATTTCAAAGTTGTTAAATTCATATTGGGGACAGTAAGATTTCAGAGTTCAAGACTATTTACATAAATTTATTTAATATTCTGCAAATCAGAGAAAGGGAAAAAATTAATGTCAAGGGGTAAACATTTTAGTAACATAGAATGCATTTTATTAAACAAACTGCCTTTTCTCCAAATAACTCAAAAGTAATTAACTTCCATATGATACTTTTTTTAAGAGGGAAGGATATGGATATTACTTGCTTCCTTAATATGTGGTTTTTGCCATCTAAGAAACCTAGCTAGTAAAGGGTTCGCAATTTGCCTTAAGCCAGCATTTACAAAAGGACCAGGTAAAACCCCTCTCTAAAGTTCCCAACCAAATGCAGCATTCTTCTGTGTTTCAGAGAAATTGGATTTTTTAACTGTTTTAACCTATGAAGGAAGAAATCATTAAACTAGTAGAACTTTGTACAAAAAGGTCACGAACTCTGGAGCTAGAAAAACTAAGTTCAAATCCACCTCTCCTGCCAACTAGCTGTGTTACTTTGGGCAAATTGTGTAACTTCTGTGCCTTGGTTTTCTTATTTGTAAATGGAGATAAATATAGTACTTACTTCATAGTGTTTTAAGGATTAAAGCGTTAATACTATATGTAAGCCACTTGGTAATTCCTGGCACAGAGTAAGTGCTACACAAAATGTGCTTTTTAAAAAAAATTACTGCTTTACCACTACAGATTTTTACAGTTCAGTTGTGAAAAAGTTTCCCAAATGAAAATTACTTAATTTTATGTATAAAGAACATGACTTTACTTATATTAATTAAGCTGTGATACAGATTAATGCAAGAACCTTAAATTCAAATAATGAAAAGAAATCACTGAGTGTTTTGAAAATAGAAAATCATAAAATCTAGTTAAAAAAATCATATGCCGTTGTACTGATAAGAATTGACACCTTCTTAGGATTAAAGCTTATTTTCATTCTAATATGTTAAGTCTTCTTTTTCCCTACACCCTGGTGATGCAGGTTATGTTTAGTCTTACAGTTTAATTCAGATATATACAAATAAAGTCAAATTCAGAATCTAAGTGTAAATGTCAGCCTTGTATAATGTCACCTAGTTCATATGAACTGTCTATATATGTAATATAACTGTACGTAGTAGGTATCCATAAAAAATTTGCTGAAAGGAATGTTATTACAAAGATTATTACTATCTCCTAACTACTATAAAACTATTTGTTTTTATTTCCTAGGGAATAAAAACAAATCTAACTAGTACAAATATTAACCAAGCTAATAAGTTAAAGTGCATCCAACACAATCTGTAGCAAGATCTTTAAGATATTAAGCACTGACCGCCTTGGGCTAATCTGTTAATTAACTTACAATAAGTCAGCACTATCTACAGTTCCTCTTCTGGTTTAAAATACTACTACATATTTAAAAGGGGAAAACAGCAAAGATAAATTTTATGAAGCCCATATTTCAAATATCCTTTTTAATATACTACAAATAAGAGAAAATACCCTAATTATTTCTACATTTAATAATTAGATACCCTAGGACTTAGGTTAATGGGATCAAATAAAAATATCAAGATGATCATGTTGCTGCTGTTTGCTGTGTTCTCTGCCAATAAAACATATCAATAAGGCAGTTTTTGCTTAAGCCATATATTCTGTACAAGAACATGCACCAGTATTTTTAAGTTAATCCGCAGATAGAAAGTCCACATATTTTTCCACTTTACTATAAATATTACAATTCGGCCCCTTGGTATAAACCAATTAAATAATGTATGGGGAAAAAAAAAAACCTATTCTTAATATCCTTAAATACATTTGGAACTATTTCTGTGTTGAACTATATTCTATGTTGAACAATTCTGAACTATTCTTCCTCCATTTAAATCACATAGAAGTTAAAATATCCTGCTATTATATGCAGAACACAAAAATCTTTTAGACAACTACCAAAAAAGAAGTTCTATGAGCCTTTTGTCTGTAAACAAAACAAAGAGAATGAAGTCATGGAGTGGCTTAGGCAGATCACAGAAACCATCATACCGCAAGGTACAAATGACCAGGACACTGTAAAAATTTTAAATTTTTAAAACTCCATTTTCCTTAAAACATATCCTAGGGTTCAAGGATAAAAATTAAAACATGTAAAACAAAGTACAGTACCAAGTAAAATGACAAAAAATAACAATCAAAAATAATCAAACAAAATCAAACAAAAAACCCTGCAGGCATAAAACTAATATGCATAAATGTATTTTAAATTGAGCCATCAAGGTTACAAACTAAGACTTTGCCAAACTAAAGCAGAAATTTTTATAGAAAACCGACAGTCATTCCTCTCCTGAGCTTTAAAAACACATACATTATGTTGTCTCTAGTGATATTTTTTTCCTTTGGCAGCTAAGCGAGAGGTGTAGGCTTTTCAGTAATTAGAAAGTCTATCACTGTTCTGTACAAAGAACAGGACCATGAATACAACTGCTCCAATGAGACCACAGGATGTTCGTTTCATGTAAGAGCTTTTATGCAGAATTTGTATCATAATAGGCCAAAGAGATTTTAGAAGAAAAGAGAGAGAGAAAGAGACTCCTTAAGACTTTTCAACTTCTACTTCTGTACAACAGTTCCTTTCTGGAGTCCCTCTTTGAAGGCAAAATGACTTCAGCCTTGAATTTTAAATTCTGCATCATAGATTTCTTAACCTAAAACGTTCATTCCTATGACATAAATTTATTGACATGCACCACTAAATACATTGTGCTCTCCAGCCTACAGCTTTGAAAGAACTAAAACCCATTTCTCTAAACACATGAACAGGACTTATTTGCGAAAAATGACCTTGGGGAAAACACCACCAATTTAAACCCTGATTTCCGTATTTTGTAAAATAAAGGGATAAGTTTGAATTCTTATGGTTCCCTCCAGCTGTGAACTATAGAAATCAATCTAGATTTAAACAGACATGCTGAAGAAGTAAGAAGTTCAGAAATGAAAAAGGTTGAAAGAGGGCCTTGCATCAATCCAAATATAGGTATATGTATGTACAAAAAAAAAAAGAGTCCACCAGCCTGGAGGTAAGAAAACATAGAGTGTCAGCCCATATTCATTGGGGTTAGTTTTTAAAGATTGGGAAATGACGAGGCCAGGATGAACAGAAGCTAGAGTTTCCAAGGTAGGTGCTGGAGAGGAAGTACTAGTAAGGAGCTTTCAAAAGGGCTTCCTCAGCAGTGAAATAAGTCCTGAAAGCCAACCAGAAGGGTCCTTCTCTGTGGCTTCTAGGACTAATACGGTCAAGCTCCAAAGTCCTTTGCTAAAAATAGCTGAAGGGATCAGCCCAATTTTGGAATACGCCAAGGTCTATGCTATGCTTGCATATGTATATGTCTCATATAATGAGGGAGACTTTTCTATAACTTATTAGTCAAAAGAAAAGCAGATGCTAAAAGCTGTATTTATTCTGTTCACTGAAGTACTAAATTTTAGAGCACAATTTACATGAGAACAGAAACTGATCACACACAAACATTTGTAATCAAATGCTAGACATACACCATAAATATTGGAAAGACAAAAATAAAAATTATCCAACTCTGTGTCTCAAAATATACCTCAGATAACAAATTTTGGAAAACAGGACACTAACCGTTATTAAAACTAATCCCTTCATTTTAGAGATGACTAAAAGCCTACAGAGACATTTAAGAAGTTTATGAGAAACTGAAGTCTCAAAATGAGAAAAAGATGGTTTTAAGACGGTGAAAACAGTAAAGAAAAAAAGAGAAGAATATGCTAAGTAATAAAGTAATGTAATGTCTGGTCTATGAAGAAACAAGAAGAAAAACAGAAAACTTGTCAATACAGTAACAATGAAGAAACAATGTATAAGAAGCAAAGATAAAGATACACATGCACACTGAGTTCAACTAAAGAAAATGTACTTCGAAATTACTATAATGAACTCTTTAGCAGAAATTTTTTCAGTAACAGTACACTAAAATTTTTGGCAATAAGCTTAAAAATCTGGGGCTAATAATCTCCCAAGAAACTCTGTCCTCCGTCATAGCAACTGTCCTATAAAGTAAAGCCCGTGCAGAAAACAGAGCTGATCATCCCAGAACATCCTCATGTTTGCCTCAGCTGTGCATATCCATTCTCACGGGATAGAGAACAAGGAAATGACAGAACGTCCTCATGACCTGTCGATTAACAAGATGACACAAGCCCAATCTGCCAGCAATTCCGAGTGCCTGCCACCTGTTAGCCTGCTCTAGCGAAAGCCCCCCAAACTGTGCACCAGCGAAGAACTGGGAACGCCTTTGTTCTTCCCTAACCATGGAAGCTACCAGAGTTCAGTCTAACCCAGCGCCTTAAGGAAAACTTCCCCCAGGCCGGGTAAATCTGCCCAGATCCGGGCTTGGGCAAAGGCCTCCTCTAGCAAAGAAAAGGAGGGAGAACCCAGGCGAAGCACAAATGTCACCTACTCGTCCCGGGAGGGGTAGGGGTCAAGGATGAAGAAAGTTGGAGAACCAGGACCTAGGACCCCAGAGAGAGACAGGCTCAGTTTCGCAGTGGAGCAGGGTGAGCACAACGAGGAGGTGGGCCGTCCTGCTGGGTGAAAACACAGCAAGATTCCAGGATCAACGGTCGGGGAAGAGAGGTGCTAAAGTGAGAGTAGGGGCAAAACCGAGGGGCAGTGGCTTAGGGAAGCGCTGAGGCGAAAAGGCAAGAAACCAGGGCTTTTAAAAGGCGGATGAGGCGGAGGAAAAATAGCAAGGCGAGATGTGAGCGGCGACAAAACAGGCTCAGCTGAGGAGAAAGAGGCGAGGCCGGCGTTGGGGGAAAGGAATGAAATGAGCTCAGGAAGCATTGCAGGGACAAGGGACAGGCAAAGAGAACCCCCACCCACAGGGACCGGGACACAACTCTTGACCCGTCCCTCTACAGGCTGTACTCGACCGGCCGCACTCAGACCCTGTCGGCAGCGGAGACTCACCCAAAGGCTGCAGAGGCCCCACAGAAGGACATGGGGACCGATCCAAACACACAGGAGAACCAAGCGGCTGCAGGAAACGGCGGCGTTAGTGTGACCCGGATGCGCATCCCTAGAAACCGGAAGTTGGCGGCCAGGGTCATCACACAATCCACACCTCGTTCCAACAGAAGACTTTGGGCGCATGTGTCAGGCCTCACGGGGAGGGGCGGGGAAGCGCCTAGACCCCGCCCACTCGGCCGCCCCGGGAGCCCCGCCCCTGATTACGGCCCGCCCGGCCCCTCGGTGGTGCTTGGGCCGGGTAGGTTGGTTCATGCGGCGCCTAGGTACCACTGAGGCCCAAGCAGCCCCGGTAAAAAAAAAAATACTCAGCACTCATGTTTCAAGAAGGTGTTTTAAGTTGCGTGTAATTCCTTTATCTCTAAAGCGAAAGTGAAATGTTGGACGTATTTGTTAGATTTAGAAAAACTGTGGGAGGAAGAATCTCTAGGAAATTCTAGAAGGCACTTGGAGGGGAGGCTAGCCCAAGGTGATGGTTTTATTCCGGTATTAGTTTATTCCTAATATTGTACTGAGCTTCCAGTTAACTTCTATTTCGTGCACAATATTTTATGTAATAATTTTATCAGAAACAAGGGTTTTAAATGCTTCGTTAACGTTATATTACTACCCCAATATGGAAAAGGAGCAGGGTTGAATTAACAGGAGCAGGGCCTGAAGTTTGTTCAATTCGGGGGCTCTCTTTAAGGAAACCCACAATTACAAATACAATATTAGGTCTAAAAATGAATCTTCAATGTTAGCAAAGAAATCACAAATCACAAGTTTTTAAAATTTCATAAATAACACAAAATCCAGAAAAAATAAACACTATTAGTTGATACACCTCTAAAGTACGTTTTTTGCTACATTTTTTGGCTGTATCTTCTTTGATCACCTTTTCCTATGACAATTTACTAAGTAATATCATTTACCGGGATCCTTGACTCCTCTCTCTGACACCATACATCTAAATCATCAGTAAATTCTGCAGGATCTACCTTTAAAATCTGTCCAGATTACGACTATTTACTGCCTCTGTTGGTATAAGCCACAGTTAATGTGTGGCCGTTTGCTGTTTTTATACACTTGCCCTTCCAGGGTCTATTAACACAGCAGTGGGCTCCTGTTAAAACCTTAATCAGATCAGGTCCCTCCTCCAGTGGATTCCTATTTCAAAGTGAAAACCAGAATCCTGCATAAGCCTAGAGGACCCTCAAGACTTGACACCCCCCAGTACAAATAACCTCATCTCCTACTCTTTCCATTATCCCTCTTTTCAAGGCACATTGGCCTCTTTGCTATTCTTCTAACCTGCACATAGACTCAGGGTATTTGTACTTGCTGATCCCTCTGCCCAGAATGCTCTTCCTCCAGATAACTGCATCTTTCACCCTATCACTTCCTTTACATCCTGGTTCAAATGTCACCCTTTCAATGAGAACTTTCCGAACACTATATTTAAAATTAAAGTGTTACCCACAAAAATAAACTCAAAATGGATTAAAGACCTAAATGTAAGGCCAGACACTATAAAACTCTTAGAGGAAAACATAGCAGAACACTCTATGACATAAATCACAGCAAGATCCTTTTTGACCCACCTCCTAGAGAAATGGAAATAAAAACAAAAATAAACAAGTGGGACCTAATGAAACTTAAAAGCTTTTGCACAGCAGAGGAAAACATAAACAAGATGAAAAGACAACCCTCAGAATGGGAGAAAATATTTGCAAATGAAACAACTGACAAAGGATTAATCTCCAAAATTTACAAGCAGCTCATGCAGCTCAATATCAAAAAAACAAACAACCCAATCCAAAAATGGGCAGAAGATCTAAATAGACATTTCTCCAAAGAAGTTATACAGATTGCCAACAAACACATGAAAGGATGCTCAACATCACTAATCATTAGAGAAATGCAAATCAAAACTACAATGAGGTATCACCTCACACCGGTCAGAATGGCCATCACCAAAAAATCTACAAACAATAAATGCTGGAGAAGGTGTGGAGAAAAGGGAACCCTCTTGCACTGTTGGTGGGAGTGTAAATTGATACAGCCACTATGGAGAACAGTATGGAGGTTCCTTAAAAAACTAAAAATAGAACTATCATATGACCCAGCAATCCCGCTACTGGACATATACCCTGAGAAAACCATAATTCAAGAAGAGTCATGCACCACAATGTTCATTGCAGCACTATTTACAATAGCCAGGACATGGAAGCAACCTAAGTGTCCATCAACAGATGAATGGATAAAGAAGATGTGGCACATATATACAATGGAATATTACTCAGCCATAAAAAGAAACGAAATTGAGTTATTTGTAGTGAGGTGGATGGGCCTTGAGTCTGTCCTACAGAGTGAAGTAAGTCAGAAAGAGAAAAACAAATACCATATGCTAACACATATATATGGAATCTTAAAAAAAAAAAAAGTTCTGAAGAACCTAGGGGCAGGACAGGAATAAAGATGCAGACGTAGAGAATGGACTTGAGGACACGGGGAGGGGGAAAGGTAAGCTGGGACGAAGTGAGAGAGTGGCATGGACATATATACACCACCAAATGTAAAATAGATAGCTAGTGGGAAGCAGCCACATAGCACAGGGAGATCAGCTCAGTGCTTTGTGACCACCTAGAAGGGTGGGATAGGGAGGGTGGGAGGGAGACGCAAGAGGGAGGAGATATGGGGATATATGTATAAGTATAGCTGATTCACTTTGTTACACAGCAGAAACTAACACACCATTGTAAAGCAATTATACTCCAATAAAGATGTTTAAAAAAAAAATTAAAGTATTACCATCCTCCCTGCACTTCCTAGCCCAGTTCCCTCACTTAATTTTTCTACAATAACATTTTTCCCGTCCAACGATTTGCTAGTGAATTTGGTTTAACATCTCGCCCCCACCCCCACCACCCTCCCCTTCCTCCCCCCACCAGAATGTGAGGTCCATGAGGGCACGCATGTTTGTCTGTTTTGTTCACAGATGTATTTCAGTACCAGAACAGAACCTTGCATGTGGAGGGCACCCAATAAATGTTTGTTGACTAAAAGGATCAATTGCTCATTTACTTTGCTTTTGCTCATCCAAAACCATGCAAGCTGAGCCACCAACTCCACCAGGGGGAGTCCATGAGTAACCAATGTGGTATCCCCAGAAAAGTTATTCCTAAAGCATATACATACACATAATTCTAAAACACACCTACAAGAAAGCACACAAATACCTCCCCAGAGCAAAGAATGCTGGACCTACTATCAATAAAAACCCTCTAATGTCTTCACAGTACCTTCAGAATAAAATCCAAGCTCTTTACTATGGTCTACAAGGCCCTTCTTGGCCTGCCCTTCCTAACTCTCTGATGTCGTTTCCAGCCTCCCTTACCCTCACGTACAGCCATCCTGTTCTTCTTTGTGCTTCTTGTACAAACCAAACTTTCTTGCCTCAGGGTCTAAGCAAATACCCTTTCTGCTCTCTTGAACACTCTTCTCCAAACCTTCCAATGAATTGTTCCTTCTGCTACTTTCAGTTAAATTTCAGTTCTGAAGGCTTCACGCAGGCCCCCCATGACCCCCATCTCCCGTCTAAAGTAGCTCTTCCATCCCCTTCGCATACCTTATCTTTTCTCCATGGTCCCTATCACTATCTGAAATTACCTTGTTTATTTATCATCTGTCACTAGAAAGTAAGCTCCATGGGGGTCTATATCTCTCTTGTTCACTGCTGAATTCTCAGCACTAGAAGAGTGACTGGCATATACTAGGTGCTCAATAAACAAAAGAAGTAATTACTAAAATTTACTGAAGCTTTACTATGTGTTACTTACCATACACAGTAAATATATAAATGCTCATATTTCTCTTTTAATCCTCCGAACAATCTTGGGAAGTATTATGATTATCTCCATTTTAGAGATGAGGAAACTGAGGCAGGGATAAGTTAAGCAACTTGCTCAAGGCCACACAACTGGCAAGAAGCAAACCCATGACTTGAATCCAGGTCTGCAAGACTACAGAGCCCATGATTCCTCTCAAACTACAGGAAGAGCAAGTATGGATTCATTTATTTACTAGTTTCTTTTCTCTGACTTCAGACAATTGTGCTTGCTGTCATGGTCAGCAAGAGTGGAAATGTTTGTTGGGGTTTTTTTCCTGCCCTACTGCACTACTCCTGGGGACAGATATCAAGAAATATGCTACGGACTTCCCTGGTGGTGCAGTGGCTAAGAATCCGCCTGCCAATGCAAGGCACACGTGTTCGAGCCCTGGTCCGGGAACATCCCACGGAGCAACTAAGCCCGTGCACCACAACTACTGAGCCTGCGCTCTAGAGCCAGTGTGCCACAACTACTGAGCCCGTGTGCCACAACTACTGAAGCCCACACGCCTAGATCCCACGCTCTGCGACAAGAGAAGCCACCACAATGAGAAGCCCGTGCACCGCAATGAAGAGTAGCCCCCGCAACTAGAGAAAGCCCGCGCCCAGCGATGAAGACCCAAGGCAGCAAAAAAATAAATAAATAAATAAATTTATTTTTTTAAAAAAAGAAATATGCTAAAAATATGGTTTTGCTCAAGCTGAGTTGTAACTATTTAGATATTTACTATATTATTTCTGTAGATTTGAAATATTTCATTCAAATTTTAACACAAAAGAAAGGCTATTCAAATAGTCCAAAAGTATTATGGCCATGTCTTTCTAAACAAAAGCCAAAATGTAAATCAAAACACAAGCCTAATTACACTAAAACTATCTAAAAATAAGTTTTCTAAATTATATATTTCCATTAAAAAGACATAATGAATTAGTGTTTTGTAATAGTTATCAACTTAAACCCTCCTGATTGATCTGAGAGGCTAATGGTCTAGCTTTTGTTTCTGTTGACTTCTCTATGGTACTTAAGGCAATATCTTATTATGTACATGATAGTTGAGACTCTAAAAGCAATCGATAGTTGATGGGATTGTAAAATGGTGCAACTGCTATGGAAAACAGTATGGCAGTTGCTCAAAAAATTCAAAATCAAACTACCATATGATCCAGCAATCCCACTTCTGAATATATAGCCAAAAGAATTGAAAGCACAGTCTCAAAGTGATATTTGCACACCCATGTTTATAGCAGCACTATTCACGATAGCCAAAAGGTAGAAGCAACCCAAATATCCATTGACACGTAAATGGATAAATAAAATATGGTATATACATACTTTATTTTTTAAATATACTTTAGAATACAATGCAGCCTTAAAAACAAAGGAAATACTGTCACATGATACAATATGGATGAACCTTGAGGCCATTATGCTAAGTAAGATAAGCTAGTCACAAAAGGACAAATACTGTATGATTCTACTTATCTGAGGTCTTTAAAGTAGTAATTCATATATATATATATATATATATATATATATATATATATATATATATATATATATATATATATATATACACACCAGTGGCTGGGGAATTCCCTGGTGGTCCAATGGGTAAGACTCTGAGCTCCCAGTGCAGGGGGGCCAGGTTCAATCGCTGGTTGGGGAAATAGATCCTGCACGCATGCTGCAACTAAGAGCCGGTGCAGCCAAAATAAATAAATAAAAATAAACATTAAAAAAAATATATATACCAGTGGCTGGAGGGAGAGAACAAAGGGGAATTGTGTAATGGGTAGAGACTTTCAATTCTGCAAGATAAAAAGACTTAGGAGACCTGTTTCACAAAAATGTCAATATACTTAACACTACTGTTAAGTGTACACTGAACTGTACACTTCAAAATGGTTAAGGTGGTAAATTTTATGATATGTTTTTACCACAATAATTAATTAGTTTTTAAAAAGAAATCTATAGCAATCTAGTCATTGATATAATAAAGATGTGGGTCACTTTATGCCTACTCGGCCCTGCATGGACATTATCATAGTCTTTTTCACAGTTTTGTCAAAATTTACACCAGTAAGAAGCCTTGGGAGTGGAATAAGTTCACATTTTCAAGATGTGCAGATAACCATTGCTGTCTTCTTTTTTTTTGAATTTTATTTTATTTATTTTTTTATACAGCAGGTTCTTATTAGTCATCCATTTTATACATATCAGTGTATATATGTCAATCCCAATCTCCCAATTCATCACACCACCACACCCCCCACCACTTTTTCCCCTTGGTGTCCATATGTTTGTTCTCTACATCTGTGTCTCAATTTCTGCCCTGCAAACTGGTTCATCTGTACCATTTTTTCAGATTCCACATATATGCATTAACATAAAATATTTGTTTTTCTTTTTCTGACTTACTTCACTCTGTATGACAGTCTCTAGGTCCATCAACGTCTCTACAAATGACCCAATTTCGTTCCTTTTTATGGCTGAGTAATATTCCACTGTATATATGTACCACAACTTCTTTATCCATTCATCTGTCAATGGGCATTTAGGTTGCGTCCATGACCTGGCTAATGTAAATAGTGCTGCAATGAACACTGCGGTGTATGTGTCTTTTTGAATTATGGTTTTCTCTGGGTATATGCCCAGTAGTGGGATTGATGGGTCATATGGTAATTCTATTTTTAGTTTTTGAAGGAACCTCCATACTGTTCTCCATAGTGGCTGTATCAATTTACATTCCCACCAACAGTGCAAGAGGGTTCTCTTTTCTACACACCCTGTCCAGCATTTGTCGTTTGTAGATTTTCTGATGATGCCCATTCTAACTGGTGTGAGGTGATACCTCATTGTAGTTTTGATTTGCTTTTCTCTAATACTTAGTGACGTTGAGCAGCTTTCATGTGCTTCTTGGCCATCTGTATGTCTTCTTTGGAGAAATGTCTATTTAGGTCTTCTGCCCATTTTTGCATTGGGTTGTTTGTTTTTTTAATATTGATCTGCATGAGCTGTTTATATATTTTGGAGATTAATCCTTTGTCCTTTGATTCATTTGCAAATATTTTCTCCCATTCTGAGGGTTGTCTTTTCGTCTTGTTAGTAGTTTCCTTTGCTGTGCAAAAGCTTTTAAGTTTCATTAGGTCCCATTTGTTTATTTTTGTTTTTATTTCCATTACTCTAGGAGGTGGATCAAAAAAGATCTTGCTGTGATTTATGTCAAAGAGTGTTCTTCCTGTGTTTTCCTCTAAGAATTTTATAGTGTCCGGTCTTATATTTAGGTCTCTAATCCATTTTGAGTTTATTTTTGTGTATGGTGTTAGGGAGTGTTCTAATTTCATTCTTTTACATGTAGCTGTCCAGTTTTCCCAGCACCACTTATTGCAGAGACTGTCTTGTCTCCATTGTATATCCTTGCCTCTTTGCCATAGATTAGTTGACCATAGGTGTGTGATTTATCTCTGGGCTTTCTATCCTGTTCCATTGATCTATATTTCTGTTTTTGTGCCAGTACCACATTGTCTTGATTACTGTAGCTTTGTAGTATAGTCTGAAGTCAGGGAGTCTGATTCCTCCAGCTCTGTTTTTTTCACTGAAGGCTGCTTTGGCTGTTCGGGGTCTTTTGTGTCTCCATACAGATTTTAAGATTTTTTGTTCTAGTTCTGTAAAAAATGCCATTGGTAATTTGATAGGGATTGCATTGAATCTGTAGATTGCTTTGGGTAGTATAGTCATTTTCACAATATTGATTCTTCCAATCCAAGAACATGGTATATTTCTCCATCTGTGTGTATCATCTTTAATTTCTTTCATCAGTGTCTTGTAGTTTTCTGCATACAGGTCTTTTGTCTCCCTAGGTAGGTTTATTCCTAGGTATTTTATTCTTTTTGCTGCAGTGGTAAATGGGAGTGTTTCCTTAATTTCTCTTTCAGATTTTTCATCATTAGTGTATAGGAATGCAAGAGATTTCTGTGCATTAATTTTGTATCTTGCAACTTTACCAAATTCATTGATGAGTTCTAGTACTTTTCTGGCAGCATCTTTAGGATTCTCTATGTATAGTATCATGTCATCTACAAACAGTGACAGTTTTACTACTTCTTTTCCAGTTTGGATTCCTTTTATTTCTTTTTCTTCTCTGATTGCCGTGGCTAGGACTTCCAAAACTATGTTGAATAATAGTGGTGAGAGTGGACATCATTGTCTTGTTCCTGATTTTAGAGGAAATGCTTTCAGTTTTTCACCATTGTGAATGATGTTTGCTGTGGGTTTGTCGTATATGGCCTTTATTATGTTGAGGTAGGTTCCCTCTATGCCCACTTTCTGGAGAGTTTTTATCATTAATGGGTGTTGAATTTTGTCAAAAGATTTTTCTGTATCTATTGAGATGATCATATGGTTTTTATTCTTCAATCTGTTAATGTGGTGTATCACATTGATTGATTTGTGTATATTGAAGAATGCTTGCATCCCTGGAACAAATCCCACTTGGTCATGGTGTACGATCCTTTTAATGTGTTGTTGGTCTCTGTTTGCTAGTATTTTCTTGAGGATTTTTGCCTCTATATTCATCAGTGATATTGGTCTGTAACTTTCTTTTTTTTGTAGTATCTTTGTCTGGTTTTGGTATCAGGGTGATGGTGGCCTCATAGAATGAGTTTGGGAGTGTTCCTTCCTCTGCAATTTTTTGGAAGAGTTTGAGAAGGATAGGTGTTAGCTCTTCTCTAAATGTTTGATAGAATTCACCTGTAAAGCCATCTGGTCCTGTACTTTTCTTTGTTGGAAGATTTTTAATCACAGTTTCAATTTCATTACTTGTGATTGGGCTGTTCATATTTTCTATTTCTTTCTGGTTCAGTCTTGGAAGGTATACCTTTCTAAGAATTTGTCCATTTCTTCCAGGTTGTCCATTTTATTGGCATAGAGTTGCTTGTAGTAGTCTCTTAGAATGCTTTGTATTTCTGCGGTGTCTGTTGTAACTTCTCCTTTTTCATTTCCAATTTTATTGATTTGAGTCCTCTCCCTCTTTTTCTTGATGAGTCTGGCTAATGGTTTATCAATTTTATCTTCTCAAAGAACCAGCCTTTAGTTTTATTGATCTTTGCTATTGTTTTCTTTGTTTCTATTTCATTTATTTCTGCTCTGATCTTTATAATTTCTTTCCTTCTACTAACTTTGAGTTTTGTTTGTTCTTCTTTCTCTACTTCCTATAGGTGTAAGGTTAGCTTGTTTATTTGAGATGTTTGTTGTTTCTTGAGGTAGGATTGTATTGCTATAAACTTCCCTCTTAGAACTGCTTTTGCTGCATCCCATTGGTTTTGGATCATTGTGTTTTCATTGTCATTTGTCTCTAGATATTTTTTTATTTCCTCTTTGATTTCTTCAGTGATCTCTTGGTTATTTAGTAACGTATCATTTAGCCTCCATGTGTTTGTGTTTTTTACGTTTTTTTCCCTGTAATTGATTTCTAATCTCATAGTGTTATGGTCAGAAAAGATTCTTGATATGATTTCAATTTTTTAAAATTTACTGTGGCTTGATTTGTGACCCAGGATGTGATCTATCCTGGAGAATGTTCTGTGCGCACTTGAGAAGAAAGTGTAATCTGCTGGTTTTGGATGGAATGTCCTATAAATGTCAATTAAATCTACCTGGTCTATTGTGTCATTTAAAGCTTCTGTTTCCTTATTAATTTTCATTTTGGATGATCTGTCCATTGGTGTAAGTGAGGTGTTAACGTTCCCCACTATTATTGTGTTACTGTCGATTTCCTCTTTTATAGCTGTTAGCAGTTGCTTTATGTATTGAGGTGCTCCGATGTTGGGTGCATATATATTTATAATTGTTATATCTTCTTCTTGGATTGATCCTTTGATCATTATGTAGTGTCCTTCCTTGTGTCTTGTAACATTCTTTATTTTAAAGTCTATTTTATCTGATATGAGTATAGCTACTCCAGCTTTCTTTTGATTTCCATTTGCATGGAATATCTTTTTCCATCCCCTCACTTTCAGTCTGTATGTGTCCCTAGGTCTAAAGTGGGTCTCTTGTAGACAGCATATATATGGGTCTTGTTTTTGTATCCATTCAGCCAGTCTATGTCTTTTGGTTGGGGCATTTAATCCATTCACGTTTAAGGTAATTATCGATATGTATGTTCCTATGACCATTTTCTTAATTGTTTTGGGTTTGTTTTTGTAGGTCCTTTTCTTCTCTTGTGTTTCCCACTGAGAGAAGTTCCTTTAGCATTTGTTGTAGAGCTGGTTTGGTGGTGCTGAATTCTCTTAGCTTTTGCTTGTCTGTAAAGCTTTTGATTTCTCCATCAAATCTAAATGAGATCCTTGCCGGGTAGAGTAATCTTGGTTGTAGGTTCTTCCCTTTCATCACTTTAATATGTCATGCCACTCCCTTCTGGCTTGTAGAGTTTTCTCTGAGAAATCAGCTGTTAACCTTATGGGAGTTCCCTTGTATGTTATTTGTCGTTTTTCCCTTGCTGCTTTCAATAATTTTTCTTTGTCTTTAATTTTTGCCACTTTGATTACTATGTGTCTCGGCGTGTTTCTCCTTGGGTTTATTCTGTATGGGACTCTCTGTGCTTCCTGGACTTGGGTGGCTATTTCCTTTCACATGTTAGGGAAGTTTTCGACTATAATCTCTTCAAATATTTTCTCTGGTCCTTTCTCTCTCTCTTCTCCTTCTGGGACCCCTATAATGCGAATGTTGTTGCATTTAATGTTGTCCCAGAGGTCTCTTAGGCTGTCTTCATTTCTTTTCATTCTTTTTTCTTTAGTCTGTTCCGCAGTAGTGAATTCCACCATTCTGTCTTCCAGGTCACTTATCCGTTCTTCTGCCTCAGTTATTCTGCTATTGATTCCTTCTAGTGTAGTTTTCATTTCAGTTATTGTATTGGTCATCTCTGTTTGTTTGTTCTTTAATTCTTCTAGGTCTTTGTTAATCATTTCTTGCATCTTCTCGATCTTTGCCTCCATTCTTATTCCGAGGTCCTGGATCATCTTCACTATCATTATTCTGAATACTTTTTCTGTAAGGTTGCCTATCTCCACTTCATTTAGTTGTTTTTCTGGGGTTTTTTCTTGTTCCTTCATCTGGTACATAGCCCTCTGCCTTTTCATCTTCTCTATCTTTCTGTAACTGTGGTTTTTGGTCCACAGGCTGCAGGATTGTAGTTTTTCTTGCTTCTGCTGTCTGCCCTCTGGTGGTTGAGGCTATCTCTTTTTTTTTTTTAATTTTTATTTATTTATTTTTGGCCGTGTTGGGTCTTTGTTTCTGTGCGAGGGCTTTCTCTTGTTGCGGCAAGTGGGGGCCACTCTTCATCGTGGTGCGTGGGCCTCTCACTATCGCGGCCTCTCTTGCTGCGGAGCACAGGCTCCAGACACGCAGGCTCAGTAATTGTGGCTCACGGGCCTAGTTGCTCCGTGGCATGTGGGATCTTCCCAGACCAGGGCTCGAACCCGTGTCCCCTGCATTGGCAGGCAGATTCTCAACCACTGCGCCACCAAAGAAGCCCTATTCTCTTTTATTTATTTATTTTTTGGCCACACCGCGTGGCTTGTGGAATCTTAATTCCCCGACCAGGGATTTAACCTGGGCCCACGGCAGTAAAAGGGCCAAGTCCTAACCACTGGACCTCCAGGGAATTCCCTCTATTTTCTTTAAATCTAGAGCAATTCCTCTACATTTTTGGATTTTTCATGTCATTGACGTTTTAATCCAGGTTAGTTGTCTTTTAGAAAATATTACATTGTTTCCTTTGAATTGCTTTTTTTTTGTATAGTATTTTTTTATTGTGGTAAAATATTCATAACATAAAAGTTGCCATCTTAACTGTTTTTAAGTGAAGAATTCAGTGGCATTAAGTATATTGTCAAGGTTGTACACCATCACCACTATCTATTTCCAGAACTTTTTCATCATCCCAAACAGAAACTCTGTACCGATAAACAATAAGTCCCCATTCTCCCTTCCCCCAGCTCCTGGTAACCTTGGTAACCTCTATTCTACTTTCTGTCTCTATGAATTTGCCTATTCTAGGCGCCTCATCAGGTGGAATCATACAGTATTTGTCCTTTGTGTTTGACTTATTTCAGTTGACATAATGTTTTCAAAGCTCATCCGTGTCGTAGCATGTATCAGAATTTCATTCTTTGTATTGCTTTTTAAAGTTAATCTGTTAGAGTTGTATATTTAATCTTTTATAAGGTAACTTTTTCACATGAAGGAAAGTATTTACATGCATTATCAAATTTAAGAGACTCTGCCTAGACTTTTATACTTGTCAAGTTAATTAGATCTAGATCAGTGAGGTCATAGGGGGTTAATTTATCACCAAACTGGAATAAAATTAACCTTCTATAACAAAAATAGTTTAAAGCTTTAAATGAATAACCACTGTTTTCTACAACAAACATTCTTTTTAAAATGTAGCTTTCTAAAAAAAATATAGTTTTCTATAATAAGAATTATTAGCCTCAGGATTACAAGTAAATACTTCCTGGAATTATTAAAGCAAACATTCCAATATTATAGAAAAGCTCTTTGTCTTTTTAATTAAAAGACTTAGTCTTTTTATAATGACATGATTTGGAAGTCATTTGGATCTGTCTTAAATTTTACGGTAACTCCTATGTAAAAATTCACTAGCCCTCTTCCTTATCTCTCAAAACAAAGGAGGATGGATAATCCGGTGTTGGCATTCTCTAAAGCACTTGGATTAATAGCTTCTCATCTTCTCAAGTTTCCTGATAAAGATCAGACCTTTATGGTTTATTATAATGTTTTTCTGTATCTCTAAACTCATGAAAGCTTCATAATATTCCTTCTATTTCTCCATTCTATTTTGATTTTTAATCACTTATATAGATAGATATCTGACATAATTCTAAGCACTTTACATATATTTAATGCTCATACAACCCTATAAGGGCTTTCTTCTTCTCTCCTTCCCTCTCCCCCTCCTCCTCCTTCTTCGATAAGCGGTTTTTAAAATCTCCATTTTAAAGGTGAGAAAAATGAGGCACTGAGAAAGTACTTGACCTGCCCAGTGTCACACAACGGTGGGATAGCCAGGGAGTTCTGGGAGATCAGACACAATCTCTTTCCAGAGCCCTTGTTCTTAACCTCTATATATTCTCACTACAGTAAAAAAAAAAAAAAGCAAACTTTACAGATACATACAACATAGAAATTAAGTCTCTTTAATCCTACCCACAAGATATATTCAGTGCTAACAGTTTATGTTTTTATTTTAAATCTAATTACAGAGTACAAATACACAGATAACAACATTCTTGGTGGAAGTTATAGCCATAATTAAAAGCAAATATTAATCCATTTTGTGGGTTGGCAGGAAACTTCCAAGAGGCTTCAGTTTGACCCAGCTCAAGCTATCCAACTGGACAGGGCTAAGGGGTGGGGATGGCTCAGTTTAGTTGTGGGCAGCTGGCAATGATCCCCACAGCAGGTGGCCACTTGAACAGGAGGGGAACAACAAGTAGGAACAGGGGGCCAAAGTGGGTGAGATTAATATTAAATAGGGTGAAAGCAGGGGCAGAAACCAGGTATCCCAGATGAGTCCAGCCAGAAAGGATAACCCAGCACCAGTAAAGCAAGGGGCTGGGCTATGGGTTTAGTGTTGCCCGTGAAGACAAGTCACAGTTAAATGGCGTCCCAAGGCTGTGCCAAGACAAATGCTACTAGACATCTGTGCGAGAAGATACCGTCTCAAGTATGTTAATCAAAATAGAAAGGCATCCTAGTAGAAGAGTGCTGGACATGGCAGGGTTATGAGTGGGAATCAGGCAACCAGAAATGGTTAGAGTGGGGGCCATTACAGATAGTACGAGAATGGGTATACACAAGGGCCTAAGTGAGCGGTTCTCAAATGTTTTTATTTCAGGATCCCTTAACACTCCTAAAAATTATTTAGAACCCCCAAAGAACTTTTGTTTATATGGGTTATAACTATTAATATTTTCTCTTTTAGAAATTAAAACAGAAATTAAAAAAATAAAGAATACACCAGCACGTATTTCAGTTAGCCATCAGAGCAAGGATGGCATCACAGAGTCTCTGGAAAACACCACACTTTTTGAGAGAATAAGGGTAAAAAAAAAAAAATGCTGCATTAATATTATTTTTAATTTCACTTACTCCCTGATAGTGGCTCAGAGACCTCCATACTTTAAGAACAACCAGTCCAGATACTACGTAGCCTCTTATATTTGTGTAGTACTGTATAGTTTACAAAGCTCTGTGAATTAGGACTAGTATTCTTATTCCCATTTCAGAGCTTTAAAGCACACTGCCATGGAGCAGTGGAGGAACTAGGCTGTCCTATCTCTCAAGAGCTAATGCTGAGATGGTACCTTGGGTCCCTTGGCTGCTGCGATTGCACTTCCCAAACTTCACGTGATTCCCGGGACTTGCTCTCTGGTCTAACACTTGGCTTTCTCTCTACCAGGGACCTGGTCAGGTTCACCCTGTGCCTGGAAAGCTGCAGAGCTGTCTGGGAGGAGTTAAAGGCAAGAACATCAGATGCTCAGATTTCCATGTGAGGGATTCTAATGTAGTCATCAGGTAAATATAGAGGGTCTACCTAGAAGGCAGAGATAGTGGGAACTGAGTATTTTAATTTTAATATCATACCTTCTCAGTCAGTTTTCAGCACAGGCAACAGAAATCTTTCTAGGTGTTTAAAGCAGAAAGCAATTAATTTCAGGAAATTGAATGCTTACAAAATCATTGTAAATCATTGAAAATCTGGAGGAGAGAGAATCAGAGGTCAACTCAAGAATGACTAATTTCAAGAACATAGTCATACTTCTCTACAATTAAGATTCAGGGGTCAGAAAGCTAGGACTGGGTAGCTCTCCTTCGGAGGCCACTGTTGCTACAACTGCCTTCCCAACTCATGGAGCTGGAGACTGGAAATGGAAAGACTGCTGCAGGAAAACCCCATGTCTCCAGTGATGACCCTATTGGCCAGTAGGAATGGCCAAAATGCAGGAAAATGGTCTCTTCCTCATTTCCACCTTGTAAATCTTACCCAAGTGCATCTAATTGGCAATACCTAGCTTTCATCCAGAATCCTAGCTGTAAGGGAGCCTGAGAAATGCCATCTTTAACCTTCCCACTTCTGCAATATAAGAAGGCTCACTAGAAGGAAGTGGGAATAGATGTTTAACCCCAAATGAACCTAGTCAACTCACTAGATTTCTGACTATGGATTGACTGGAATGTGAGCTCCATGCAGGCAGAGGTTTTTGTCTGATTTGTTTTCTGCTGTGTCCTCAGAACCTAAAATATTACAAAGTAGTTGCTAAATAAACGGGTAGATACACATCAAAATGAATGTTTCCTCAGGAGCTATTTGGGTGAACATCAGAAAGATAACAATAGTGGCAAGAGGTCCAAGTTACTCTGACAATGTCCGGGGTCTACGTTGCCTTCCTTGAATCTAGATGAGCTTTATGATTGTTTTGACCAGTGGATGGAAGTGATGCTGTGTCAGTTTCCAGGCTGGCCTTAAAAGAATGGCAGCTTCCAGGACCTGTCTCTGCCATGTAAAAAGTTCAACTACCCTGATGGACAGACCACATGGAGAGGCTCTGAGACTACACAGCTAAACCCAGCCTTTCGGGCATTCCCATCAAGTGCCAAGCATGTGAGTAAGGCTGTGTTGGACCCTCCAGATCAGCCTAGCTGCCAGTTAGAACATTACCAACGAACTCTGATTGATTCCAGATGGAAGAAAGGAATCATCCAAATCAGGCCTGCCCAAATTCCTGACTCAAAACTTGTGAGATATTATACAGTGACTGTTTTAAACCACTGAGTTTTGGAATAGTTTGTTACATAGCAATAGATAACCAGAATACACTTCAAGTGTGATATTAATGAATACAAAGCTGCCTGTGGCAAGGATGCAGAAAATGTTCCATTTATATCTCATGTAGATTTCCAGGGTTATAATTTTAATCCTGTCTGGTGAGGTGTACTAAAACACGGGTTCGAGCCCTGGTCCGGGAAGATTCCCACATGCCGTGGAGCAACTAAGCCGGTGTACCACAACTACTGAGCCTGTGCTCTAGAGCCCACAAGCCACAACTACTGAGCCCACGTGCCACACTACTGAAGCCTTGCTCCTAGAGCCCGTGCTCCACAACAAGAGAAGCCACGACAATGAGAAGCCCGCGACCACAACAAAGAGTAGCCCCCGCTTACCGCAACTAGAGAAAGCCCGTGCACAGTAATGAAGACCGAACACAGCCATAAATAAATAAATAGACAGACTGCAATGGGATTTGGCTTGAGATTGCAGAGTAGAAGGACGTGCTGTTACTCCCTCTTGCGAGAGCACCAGAATCACAACTAACTGCTGAACAATCATCAACAGGAAGACGCTGGAACTCACCAAAAAAGATACCCCACATCCAAAGATAAAGGAGAAGCCACAATGAGACAGTAGGAGGGGCGCAATAGCAATAAAATCAAATCCCATAACTGCTGGGTGGGTGACTCATAACTGGAGAACACTTATACCACAGAAGTCTACCCACTGGAGTGAAGGTTCTGAGCCCCACGTCAGATTCCCAACCTGGGGGTCTGGCAACGGGAGGAGGAATTCCTAGAGAATCAGACTTTGAAGGCTAGCAGGATTTGATCGCAGAACATCGACAGGACCGGGGGTAACAGAGACTCCACTCTTGGAGAGCACACACAAAGTAGTGTGTGCATCAGGACCCAGAGGAAGGAGCAGTGACCCCATAGAAGACTGAACCAGACCTATCTGCTAGTGTTGGAGGGTTTCCTGCAGAGGCGGGGGGTGGCTGTGTCTCACCGTGAGGACAAGGACACTGGCAGCAGAACTTCTGGGAAGTACTTCTTGGCGTGAGCCCTCCCAGAGTCTGACATGAGCCCCACAGAGAGCCCAGGTTGGCTCCAGTGTTGGGTCGCCTCAGGCCAAACAACCAACAGGGAGGGAACCCAGCCCCACCCATCAGCAGACAAGCAGATTAAGTTTTACTGAGCTCTGCCCACCAGAGCAACGGTCAGCTCTACCCACCACCAGTCCCTCCCATCAGGAAACCTGCATAAGCCTCTGAGATAGCCTCAACCACCAGAGGAAAGACAGCAGAAGGAAGAACTACAATCCTGCAGCCTGTGGAACAAAAACCACATTCACAGAAAGACAGACAAGATGAAAAGGCAGAGGGCTATGTACAAGATGAAGGAACAAGATAAAACCCCAGAAAAACAACTAAATGAAGTGGAGATAGGCAACCTTACAGAAAAAGAATTCAGAATAATGATAGTGAAGATGATCCAGGACCTCGGGAAAAGAATGGAGGCAAAGATCGAGAAGATGCAAGAAATGTTTAACAAAGACCTAGAAGAATTAAAGAACAAACAAACAGAGATGAACAATACAATAATTGAAATGAAAAATACACTAGAAGGAATCAATAGCAGAATAATTGAGGCAGAAGAACGAATAAGTGACCTGGAAGACAGAATGGTGGAATTCACTGCTATGGAACAGAATAAAGAAAAAAGAATGAAAAGAAATGAAGACAGCCTAAGAGACCCCTGGGACAACATTAAATGCAACAACATTTGCATTATAGGGGTCCCAGAAGGAGAAGAGAGGGAGAAAGGACCAGAGAAAATATTTGAAGAGATTATAGTTGAAAACTTCCCTAACATGGGAAAGGAAATAGCCACCCAAGTCCAGGAAGCACAGAGAGTCCTACGCAGGATAAACCCAAGGAGAAACACGCCGAGACACATAGTAATCAAATTGACAAAATTAAAGACAAAGAAAAATTATTGAAAGCAATAAGGGAAAAATGACAAATAACATGCAAGGGAACTCCCATAAGGTTAACAGCTGATTTCTCAGAGGAAACTCTACAAGCCAGAAGGGAGTGGCATGACATATTAAAGTGATGAAAGGGAAGAACCTACAACCAAGATTACTCTACCCAGCAAGGATCTCATTCAGATTCGATGGAGAAATCAAAAGCTTTACAGACAAGCAAAAGCTAAGAGAATGCAGCACCACCAAACCAGCTCTACAACAAATGCTAAAGGAACTTCTCTAAGTGGGAAACACAAGAGAAGAAAAGGACCTACAAAAACAAACCCAAAACAATTAAGAAAATGGTACTAGGAACATACATATCGATAATTATCTTAAATGTGAATGGATTAAATGCTCCAACCAAAAGACACAGGCTTGCTGAATGGATACAAAAACAAGACCCATATATACGCTGTCCACAAGAGACCCACTTCAGACCTAGGGACACATACAGACTGAAAGTGAGGGGATAGAAAAAGATATTCCATGCAAATGGAAATCAAAAGAAAGCTGGAGTAGCAATACTCAATTCACATAAAATAGACTTTAAAATAAAGAATGTTAGGGCTTCCCTGGTGGCACAGTGGTTGAGAATCTGCCTGCCAATGCAGGGGACACGGGTTCGAGCCCTGGTCTGGGAAAATCCCACATGCCGCGGAGCAACTAAGCCCGTGAGCCACAACTACTGAGCCTGCACGTCTGGAGCTTGTGCTCCGCAACAAGAGAGGCCGCGATAGTGAAGAGGCCCGCGCACCGCGATGAAGAGTGGCCCCTGCTTGCCGCAACTAGGGAAAGCCCTCGCACAGAAACGAAGACCCAACACAGCCAAAAATAAATATAAAAATAAATAAATTAATTAAAAAAAAAAAGAATGTTACAAGACACAAGGAAGGACACTACATAATGATCAAAGGATCAATCCAAGAAGAAGATATAACAATTATAAATATATATGCACCCAACATCGGAGCACCTCAATACATAAAGCAACTGCTAACAGCTATAAAAGAGGAAATCGACAGTAACACAATAATAGTGGGGAACGTTAACACCTCACTTACACCAATGGACAGATCATCCAAAATGAAAATTAATAAGGAAACAGAAGCTTTAAATGACACAATAGACCAGGTAGATTTAATTGACATTTATAGGACATTCCATCCAAAACCAGCAGATTACACTTTCTTCTCAAGTGCGCACAGAACATTCTCCAGGATAGATCACATCCTGGGTCACAAATCAAGCCACAGTAAATTTTAAAAAATTGAAATCATATCAAGAATCTTTTCTGACCATAACACTATGAGATTAGAAATCAATTACAGGGAAAAAAACGTAAAAAACACAAACACATGGAGGCTAAATGATACGTTACTAAATAACCAAGAGATCACTGAAGAAATCAAAGAGGAAATAAAAAAATATCTAGAGACAAATGACAATGAAAACACAATGATCCAAAACCAATGGGATGCAGCAAAAGCAGTTCTAAGAGGGAAGTTTATAGCAATACAATCCTACCTCAAGAAACAACAAACATCTCAAATAAACAAGCTAACCTTACACCTATAGGAAGTAGAGAAAGAAGAACAAACAAAACTCAAAGTTAGTAGAAGGAAAGAAATTATAAAGATCAGAGCAGAAATAAATGAAATAGAAACAAAGAAAACAATAGCAAAGATCAATAAAACTAAAGGCTGGTTCTTTGAGAAGATAAAATTGATAAACCATTAGCCAGACTCATCAAGAAAAAGAGGGAGAGGACTCAAATCAATAAAATTGGAAATGAAAAAGGAGAAGTTACAACAGACACCGCAGAAATACAAAGCATTCTAAGAGACTACTACAAGCAACTCTATGCCAATAAAATGGACAACCTGGAAGAAATGGACAAATTCTTAGAAAGGTATACCTTCCAAGACTGAACCAGAAAGAAATAGAAAATATGAACAGCCCAATCACAAGTAATGAAATTGAAACTGTGATTAAAAATCTTCCAACAAAGAAAAGTACAGGACCAGATGGCTTTACAGGTGAATTCTATCAAACATTTAGAGAAGAGCTAACACCTATCCTTCTCAAACTCTTCCAAAAAATTGCAGAGGAAGGAACACTCCCAAACTCATTCTATGAGGCCACCATCACCCTGATACCAAAACCAGACAAAGATACTACAAAAAAAAGAAAGTTACAGACCAATATCACTGATGAATATAGAGGCAAAAATCCTCAAGAAAATACTAGCAAACAGAGACCAACAACACATTAAAAGGATCGTACACCATGACCAAGTGGGATTTGTTCCAGGGATGCAAGCATTCTTCAATATACACAAATCAATCAATGTGATACACCACATTAACAGATTGAAGAATAAAAACCATATGATCATCTCAATAGATACAGAAAAATCTTTTGACAAAATTCAACACCCATTAATGATAAAAACTCTCCAGAAAGTGGGCATAGAGGGAACCTACCTCAACATAATAAAGGCCATATACGACAAACCCACAGCAAACATCATTCACAATGGTGAAAAACTGAAAGCATTTCCTCTAAAATCAGGAACAAGACAATGATGTCCACTCTCACCACTATTATTCAACATAGTTTTGGAAGTCCTAGCCACGGCAATCAGAGAAGAAAAAGAAATAAAAGGAATCCAAACTGGAAAAGAAGTAGTAAAACTGTCACTGTTTGTAGATGACATGATACTATACATAGAGAATCCTAAAGATGCCGCCAGAAAAGTACTAGAACTCATCAATGAATTTGGTAAAGTTGCAAGATACAAAATTAATGCACAGAAATCTCTTGCATTCCTATACACTAATGATGAAAAATCTGAAAGAGAAATTAAGGAAACACTCCCATTTACCACTGCAGCAAAAAGAATAAAATACCTAGGAATAAACCTACCTAGGGAGACAAAAGACCTGTATGCAGAAAACTACAAGACACTGATGAAAGAAATTAAAGATGATACACACAGATGGAGAAATATACCATGTTCTTGGATTGGAAGAATCAATATTGTGAAAATGACTATACTACCCAAAGCAATCTACAGATTCAATGCAATCCCTATCAAATTACCAATGGCATTTTTTACAGAACTAGAACAAAAAATCTTAAAATCTGTATGGAGACACAAAAGACCCCGAACAGCCAAAGCAGCCTTCAGTGAAAAAAACAGAGCTGGAGGAATCAGACTCCCTGACTTCAGACTATACTACAAAGCTACAGTAATCAAGACAATGTGGTACTGGCACAAAAACAGAAATATAGATCAATGGAACAGGATAGAAAGCCCAGAGATAAATCACACACCTATGGTCAACTAATCTATGGCAAAGAGGCAAGGATATACAATGGAGACAAGACAGTCTCTGCAATAAGTGGTGCTGGGAAAACTGGACAGCTACATGTAAAAGAATGAAATTAGAACACTCCCTAACACCATACACAAAAATAAACTCAAAATGGATTAGAGACCTAAATATAAGACCGGACACTATAAAATTCTTAGAGGAAAACACAGGAAGAACACTCTTTGACATAAATCACAGCAAGATCTTTTTTGATCCACCTCCTAGAGTAATGGAAATAAAAACAAAAATAAACAAATGGGACCTAATGAAACTTAAAAGCTTTTGCACAGCAAAGGAAACTACTAACAAGACGAAAAGACAACCCTCAGAATGGGAGAAAATATTTGCAAATGAATCAAAGGACAAAGGATTAATCTCCAAAATATATAAACAGCTCATGCAGATCAATATTAAAAAAACAAACAACCCAATGCAAAAATGGGCAGAAGACCTAAATAGACATTTCTCCAAAGAAGACATACAGATGGCCAAGAAGCACATGAAAGCTGCTCAACGTCACTAAGTATTAGAGAAAAGCAAATCAAAACTACAATGAGGTATCACCTCACACCAGTTAGAATGGGCATCATCAGAAAATCTACAAACGACAAATGCTGGACAGGGTGTGTAGAAAAGAGAACCCTCTTGCACTGTTGGTGGGAATGTAAATTGATACAGCCACTATGGAGAACAGTATGGAGGTTCCTTCAAAAACTAAAAATAGAATTACCATATGACCCATCAATCCCACTACTGGGCATATACCCAGAGAAAACCATAATTCAAAAAGACACATACACCGCAGTGTTCATTGCAGCACTATTTACATTAGCCAGGTCATGGACGCAACCTAAATGCCCATTGACAGATGAATGGATAAAGAAGTTGTGGTACATATATACAGTGGAATATTACTCAGCCATAAAAAGGAACGAAATTGGGTCATTTGTAGAGACGTTGATGGACCTAGAGACTGTCATACAGAGTGAAGTAAGTCAGAAAAAGAAAAACAAATATTTTATGTTAATGCATATATGTGGAATCTGAAAAAATGGTACAGATGAACCAGTTTGCAGGGCAGAAATTGAGACACAGATGTAGAGAACAAACATATGGACACCAAGGGGAAAAAGTGGTGGGGGGTGTGGTGGTGTGCTGAATTGGGCGATTGGGATTGACATATATACACTGATGTGTATAAAATGGATGCCTAATAAGAACCTGCAGTATAAAAAAACAAACAAAACAACTAATACTAAACTTTCATTGGGTTATTTGTATGGAAATATGTTAATATAAATGTTTCAGACATTACATGAAATTTCTAAAAATCTTATATTTGTATTTGTATGGAAATATGTATGGAAATATGTTAATATAAATGTTTCAGACATTACATGAAATTTCTAAAAAAAAAAAAAAATTAAAAAAAAAAAAAGATGTCTCTGCTTAGGCTTAGTAAATACACTGAAAGGAAACACAAAATCAATGTTAGCTGAAAATTAAAAAAAAAAAAAAAAAAGAGAGAATAGAGAGACCCTAAAACCAAGTGCAATGAGTGAACTTTAATTCAATCCTGATCTGAAAAAAATCTATAAAATATATTCTTGTATCAATTGAGGAAATTTGAACATGAACTTGCAATTAGAAGATATTATAGAATACGTATTAACTTTCTTAGGTGTGGTAATAGTATTGCATTTATGTAGGCAAGTGTTGTTATCCTCCGGAGATACATGAAGTATTCACTATTTAAAGGCTAAAGGGCCATGATGTCTATGGCTTTCAAATAGTTCACAAAATTTTTAAAATGCAGAGAGAAATTAAAGCAAATGTAGCAGGACTTTCCTGGTAGCGCAGTGGTTAAGAATCTGCCTGCCAATGCAGGGTACACGGGTTCGATCCCTGGTCCGGGAAGATCCCACATGCCGCAGAGCAACTAAGCCTGTGCGCCACAACTACTGAAGCCAGCGCGCCTAGAGCCCGTGCTCCGCAACAAGAGAAGCCACCACAATGAGAAGCCCGCGCACCACAATGAAGAGTAGCCCCCACTCTCCACAGCTAGAGAAAGCCTGCAAGCAGCAACGAAGACCCAATGCAGCCAAAAATAAATAAATAAAAGTTTTTAAAAATAAAGCAAATGTAGCAAAACGTTAGCAGTTGTTGAATTTAGAGGAAGGGTAGATATGTGCTCATTGTTGTATTCTTTCAACTATCCTGCATATTTGAGAATACTAGAAAAATCCAGAATCTTGATATTTCATCACAGGGAGAACAGTATTTGTAGGGAACACTTGCTGTGTGTGCTCACCCAGCACACATACCCCTCTTCCTGTAACAGCACTTCCATTTACCTTCTGGGCATTACCCTCCCCCAGTGTACGCCCGCTTATCCTAAATTTCAGTCTAGGTGTCCTCTCCTTCCCTGAACCAAGGGGGTAGGTGCACAACCCATGTCAGGTCAATCAAACCCTCCCTTGTAAGAATTTAACCTTGGGTAGATTAACACAAGGCACACCTGATAGTGCCTGGAGCTACTGCTCATCACTTCCTGCTTCCCAACTCCCTAGAGCTACCCTGTGTGCTTTTTCTGAGGCTTGCCATTTAGCTTTTGCCTCAGTGAGCTAACCCACTCTTTCCAATAAAATATTGTTGTTGTCCTGAAAACCAGAATTGGTCACTGATTTTGACCAGTGAACCATTTTAACACCAATCCAATGTTTTGTTTACAAAAAACAAACAAACAAAAAGCAAACAAAAACAAAAAAACACCTACAGAAGAAAGAACGCCTACAGAGAAAATTCCTAGCATGAAAAATCTATTTGCTTTTATATGAGGGTTAAAATCTTCCAGGCCGGAGACAAATTACAATTGTGAAGTGAGCTGTGAACCATAAAAACAATTTAAAAATTCAGAGTTTGAACAAGTGAAAGGTGAGAGACATATTAAATTTACTCCCTCCCTGGAATGCAGTCTCACTTTACTACCAAAGTAGGCAATGGGAGTGAAAGCAAGCTGAAAGCAGAAAAAGCTTCACCGCCTCAGCAGAGGATGGAATCTCGCGATAATATGGCTGCCGTTTACCAAGCGCCCACCGCCCTAGGCGCTGAGTTAGTCCTTCATATCCGTCACCTCACTGAATTCTCCCAACGGCAAATTTATTATCTATTATTTGGCTATATATACTCTGATTATCTGCACTTTACAGAAACCTGGGGCTCAAGATTGTTAAATCTCTAAGTCGTAGACCTAGAAGGAGGAGGGGCAGGATCCAAACTCAGACGTGTGACTACAGCACTGGGGCCGTAACCAGGAGGGCGAGCGAGCTCCAGCTTCCTGGTCCAGCCTCAGATCAGCATCCCAGAGGCCTAAGCCCCTCCCCTTCAAGTTCCTGAGCCAATCCAGGGAGCGGTCAATAGATA
This sequence comes from Balaenoptera borealis, assembly GCF_965194805.1. Taxonomy (NCBI): domain Eukaryota; kingdom Metazoa; phylum Chordata; class Mammalia; order Artiodactyla; family Balaenopteridae; genus Balaenoptera; species Balaenoptera borealis. Next base: position 172,232,067 of record NC_138860.1, on the reverse strand, counting down.
TTGAGAGACTCTGATTCTCTCCACCCACTCTGGACCCAAGAGCCTCCTTTGCAGACACCTTCCACAGCACCCAGTTCCTGGCTCTCAAGGGTCTCCTGAGTCACCTCTGCTACCCGCAAGAACTGGGTCCGGGGGAGCCCTAGCCTCTTCTGTGCCACACACTCCCAAGTTATGGCACCTGCTAACCCCCACTTCGCCGTGTTAACTTCATCGACAGAAAGTAGATTTCTCCCGCTCCCATTCGCCTTGACCTAGTAAAGCCTAGTGGATATAAGCATGGCTTTTGGAGCCAGATACACCTAGGTTCAAGTCCCTGCATCACCACTGCCTGCCCGTGTGTAAGTTTCTTCATCTTCAGGCTCCCAACCTAAAATTAGGAATGATAACCCTATCTTTATAGCAGGCTTGTTGTGAGGATAAGGCGCACTAACCTATAGAAAGCATCCAGCACAGTGCATGGCACTGTGTAAGCACTTGATAAACAACAGTTGTTATTTTCTTACTTTCACTGTTATCCCCACACTGTAGTCTGTCCAGCCTTTCAACACCGATTTTGTACTTTGGGGTCTAGATCTCCTGCCTTCCCTTGTCATTTTTTTTTTCTCTCTCTAGAAGTGAATCCAAACCCTGGGAGGGTTCCCAGTTCACTGGTGGGTCTTCTTCATTTAGATAGATCTTCCAGAAACAAGAATTTAGCTTGCCTGACGTTTTCATTTATAAAACTTATTTCCAGGTAAAGTTTTGCTGCAATGCCCACCAGTTTTCATCTAGAACTTGAATGTAGGTGATTATGCCCCTGGGAGCACCAATAAAGGATGGAGAGGTCACCAGGTGGGGCTGGAGCCTGGGCCTCAAGTCAGCTGGGCCTGACCCTGGTCTTGCTGGCTGTGAGGCGTGCACACTACTTCTCAACTCTGAACCTTAATTTCCTCAGCTATAACATGGAGAGTCTGGCTCTTAACCTGTAGGGATGTAGTGAGGAATCCACGAGATAGCAACTGGAAAGCCCATGTGCCTGGCACAGAGTAGACAAGGGTAATGTCAGTTTCCTTCCCTCTAGCAGACCATCACTGTCTTGAAGTACTACCATCAGCATCCTAAAAGAGAGGTCCCACCCTTAAGGAAGCAAGGCTTCCCCTCTCCTATTGCATTTTCTACCTTTTCCCTAGTCACTCCTTTTGCTTCTCTGAACCTTAGTCATTCTGCAGTTGGGGGTGGGGCAACACAGGAAAGAGAGGCGGTTCCTGGGACTCAGCCAGCCGCAAAGTGGCCCTGCTCAGATGCCATCTGGTCAGGAGCCAGACTTGCTGCTTAGAAAAGCACATACGTTCTGGGCACTACTACCTAAGGGAAAACTCTGAGACATTTCAAAAACAGCAGTAAAGATGATTAAAGAGTTAGAGAAAAGGGCCTGTGAGGAAAGTCTACAGAACCTAGATTGTTTAGGTTAAGGAAGTGAAGGCAGGAGGGGAAGCCTGGGCTTCTGAGAAACAGTTTCCAAAGAGATGAAGCCAAACAAAATAAAATACATACAGTGGTAGGTCAATGTTGTAGATTGGGAGGGGTGAGTGGTGGGTGACAGTGGAAGGGTCTTGGCGGGTCCACTGAGGCAGGACCTGAAGTCGGGGGATTTCTGTAAGAAAAAGAATGCAAAATTATTACCACAAAATTGCTAGGGCCCTTCTTGGGCTTTGAATGGTATATGCTGGTGAGGGACCCTGAAGCTCTGTTGATTTCACCTCTGATCAAGTAAATTTACTTCCAATCGATGGTGTGACAAGTGAGCTGGTAACAGATCTGAGAAACGGTCACAAAGCTTGATTGTTCTGCAAACTCTGCCTGGCAACGCCTTCTTCCCCTAACTAATGCCTTTTTAGCCTGCAAAACGCAATGCCAGCCTGCTCTCCTCTCAGACATCTTACCAGATGCAGCCCTTCCCCGCCACAGTGGTTCAGTGCCTCACCTTCACGTGTGCACCTGTCGTCTGTCACACACTGTGCTTATATGGACCACTCCACCTGTGCATTAGTTATCTAATGCTGCATAACACATTTCTCCAAAATGTAATGGCTTAGAACCATAGGCATTATCTCACCATTTCTGTGGATCAGGCATCCGGGCATGGTTTGTCTTAAGACTCAGCTGGAAGAGATCAGCTTCCCAGCTCACATGATTGTTGGCAGGATTCAGTTCCTCATAGACTGTTGGACTGAGGCCTCAATTCCTCAAAAGCTGCTGGCCGGAGGCCTCCCTCCATTCCTTGCCATGTAGACCTCTCCGTGAAGCAAGCATGGCAGCTGGCTTCATCAGAGCGAGCAGATGAGAGGGCAAGAGAAAGAGTGGCAGCTAAGTGACAGTCACAGTCCTTTGTAACCTAATCACAGAGGTGACATCCTCTCACTTTGGTCATATTCCATTCATTAGAAACAACTCACTAGGTCCAGCTCATACTCACATGTAGGGAATTACACAGTCATAAATACCAGGAGGTGGGGATCATTTGGAAGCTTGTCAGAAGCTGCCTACTACAAATGTTACTCCTACTCCATCTTGTCACGGCTGTTGTCCTGCCTGTCTCTGCCAGTCCATTATGAGTGCTTTGAAGACAGGAACCACAATTTACTCACATCTTAGTGCTCCTTAGTGACTAGCACAGGCCTCTGGGGCTTGTTAAGTGAATGGATAATGAATAAATGAATGATTGGTTACTCCCTGTAGCAGAAATGGAACCAAAGGCAAGTGTATCATTTTAATTAAGAGAGTGTGCTATTTATTACCTTTTCACCCAGTCACTGCATTTCTAGAAAATTAAGGAAATAATCAGGAAAGTAATTACAAGGATATACTTAGAAGTTTGTAAGTTAGTTGCAAGGATGGTCTATAGAATTGTTTATAACAGCAAACATCCCCCTCAAAAACAAAAACAACTAACCTGTAAACTACCTGAATGTCCAATAATAAAGGATTGATTAAATGCCTTATGTTACAGGCCTACAATGGATATTCTGAAGTCATTAAAGTGAAAAATGTTGAACAGTAGTAAATGGCAGGGAAAGATGCTTATAATATTGTACATTATTTTAATATTGTATAATGCACATTATTTATTGTACATCTAGAAAGCAGGTTACAAAGCAGTGTACGTATTTCACATTTTTACAAAGTAAATATACACATAGAAAAAGTCTGGAAGGATTTAATCAGTTTTAAATGGCCATGAGGTTCAGATAAACTGATTTTAAATTGCTTAAACAAACAGGTACGTGTTTTTTTTGTTGTTTGCTTTTTTCACATAACAAGATGTCTGAAAGTAGGCAGCCTCTGGCCTTGGTTCTCTCTGGCTCAGTATCACCGCAGTTCTTTTGGCCTTCCCCTCGTGCTTGCCACCTCATGGTCATAAGATGGCTGCCCCAGCTCCAGGCATCACATACACATTCAAAGAAGGAAGAATGGCTAAGGGGAGGCTCCAGTTATGGCTAACTCTTTACTAGGAAAGCAAAAGATTTTCCAGAAGTCCCCCACTATACTTCCCTAACTCTCTCATTGGCTGAATGACATGGACATTCCCAGCTACAAGGGAGGCTGGGGACACTAGAAACAGAAATTTCATGATTGGCTTCAAAAGTCATGATGTATGCCCTAGTTACACAACTACCTAAACAAACTTGAAGGTCTGTTAGCAAAGAAGGGAGCAGGGACATTGGGTAGGCAACTAGATCTTGCTCCCTTTAGACAGGACATGCTGTCCACTTTGTCACTGTCACTGTCACCTCACTCCTTCTAGTCTTACACCTGGATTGCTCTACTCAGTTAATCATCTGCTAGTCCCTGAGGGCATCTGAGCTTTCAACACTTGAATATAAAACTCAAGATTAGAAAATGTGAAAAAATTGCTAGCTGTCCTTCATTATTCATCATTTCCTTCTTTCTTCTGGTAACAAAGCAACCTTCACCCCAAGAACTAGCAGGGCATATGGCTGCCCAGCTCAAGATCATATCTTCCAGCCTCCCTTGTGGCTAGCCTCCCTTCCAGCCTCCCTTGCGGCTAGCTGGGTGTGACCATGCAAGTGCTCACCACTGGAAAGTGACTAGAATTGATATGAGCATCACTTCTTCTACATCATATCCTAAAAGGAAATTGTTAGCCATCTACGTCCTCTTTTCCCCCTTTCCCACAGGCTGGGAATGTAGATGTAGTGGTGGAGAGCTTGCTTCAACAATGTTCTAGGAGAGGGCAGAGGAACAAGATAGAGGGAACCCGTGTCCTTAAAATGACCACCTGGGGCAGAGCCACTTACTCACCACTGGACTCATGCTGACCCACTCATAGGCTTTAAGAGATAAAACAACAACAACAACAGCTATTAAACAAGATATGTATTTTTAGAGTATCCTGTATTTTTTTATCTCTTTATTAAAACAGCTATTCCGTTCCCCAACTAATATAGAAAACAAACCGCATTGTACTAATGGTTGTCGTTAGTAGTTGAAAAGGGGGTTGGACCTAAGTTGAAAAAAGGAGTCAAATAAGTGCTGGAATAGGAGAAGATGTTTTTGTAAAGAGGTCTTGGAAAATACAAAGGCCTTCATTACTGGGGGAGGCACCTGAACTACTAACAGGCAGGGCATTGATAGAGCTTGGTCAGAAGCCCTGCTGGGCTCTGCTTTGGCCTAGAATGGAATTAATATGGTTGGGGCTGAATCTAAATACAAAGACCGGGGTGAACCTGAACAGTGCAGCCTGAATGGCACAAAGACCCATGGTTCAAGAAGGGTCTGTGCAGCTATGAATTAGGTGAGAGGGCCATCAGTCAGGGTCTTTTTAGGTTGAAAGCAACAGAAGGCAACTGTGACTCTCTCAAATAAAACAAAGCCAAAAAGGAATTTATTAGAAGGACACGGAAGAGATCAAAGAATCTACAGAATATCTTGAGAGCCAAGTTCCAGGAAAGAACAAGATCCAGGTAAGCTCTGGGAATCCCACTAGCAGAAACTTCTAATTTCCCAGAATTAGAAGTCAGTATCACCTGGAGGGCTTGTTAAAACAGAGATTTCTGGGGCCTACCCCCAGAATTTCTGATTCAGCTGATGAAGGGTAGGGCCCTGGAATTCATATTTCTAACATTTTCCCAGATGCTGATGCTGGTGGGCCAGGGGCCGCATATGAGAACCACTTCTCTAGGTAAACACATCAAATGACTCAGCACCGACTGCCTTCCATCTCCGTGTCCCCACTCAAGATTCCACAGTCCTGAGAAAGTCTAGTTGACTCAGAGTTGAGTCACTCCTGTGGTCAGAGGGGTAGAGTCCTGTGACTGGCAGCCCTTTGAGTTTCACATGGGTTGGGGGCAGTGGGGGGCTGGGAGGGAAGTTCCCCAAAGGAAGGCTTGCTGGTCAGACAAAAATAGAAGACAGCCAAGCTGAATGCACAACTCTCTCCATCTGGGGCGAGATCTGCTGCAGCAACTTCTCTCAGCACAGAAAGTTCCAGAGGAGAAAACTTTTTAAAAAGGAAAGGAGGGAAGGAAAATGTGGACTCTTGGACAGTTATCTTTATTCAAACTTCATTCTATTTTCCAGCCCAAGATAGGAGACTCCTGCCCCCTAGAGGAAAGAAATCAATTCCACAGCCGTCTTGGTGACTTCGAGAAGCCCCGAGGAGGCAGTGGACTTTGCACTGGGGACCATTTTGACCAGTTAGGCCACTGACCAGGACAAAGTGTCATCATGCATGCTGTAGCTTTTCTCAGCCGCAGAGAGACTGACACCAACAGATAGTTCCTTAAAAAGCCTAAACATATTTTTGCATTATATTTTATATGCTCACAATGAATTTTTTCCTTCAGAAAAACTTTGAGAAAAAAAAATTTGTTAACCTAAGTAACCAAGCCTATAGTTCTGTAAGTCTGTATTGCTGTCTATCAAATTTTCTTAAAATGAGGCTCACCTGAGCTTATAAACCAGTACGATGATTTAACATAGCAACATGAAGTGTGTTAAAAACATCATGTTCGTATCTACACAGCAATCAATGTCATATGCCATATTAACAGGATAAAGGGCAAAAATACATGATTATCTCAATAGATGCATAAAAAACATTTGACAAAATCCAACACTCTTTCATGATAAAAACACTCAACAAACTAGGAAGAGAAGGGATCTTTCTCAACCTGATAAATGTCACCTACAAAAACCCCACAGATAACACCATACTTAATAGTGAAAAACTGAATATTTTCCCTTAAGATCAGTTGTAAAGATTACTGGTTGCCAGGGGCTGGGGGAGGGGGAAATAGGAATTTACTAATGGGTACAGGGTTTCTTTTTGGGGTGATAAAAATGTTCTGAAATCAGATAGTAACAATGGTTGCACAACCTTGTGAATGAATGTACTAAAAACCACTGAATTATTCACTTTAAAATGGTAAGTTTTGTGATATGTGAATTATATCTCAAATAAAATTGTTATTAAAAATATATATTTACATGGATGCAACTAGTGATTGTGTAGCTAGAAGCGGGGAGAAATCCCATGATCCCTGGAAGCTTGCTTGGGACAGAAGGAGAATTATTTGTTATAATATTCTCTTTAACTTCCCAAAAACTGGTGGCAAGGGAGCCCAGTTGAAGAATTTAGTTTTGTTAAAGAAAAAAAAAACAAACCCTATAATTGTCAGGTATACTTGCTCCTTTGTTTCAAAGGGCACTTTAGTGTTCCGTGGGTCAGTTTCAGCCTGAGGTTTAGCCTGGGGTCTAGAACAGAGAAGAAAATACTTCACCTTACAGAGTAAGAGAAGTTTTAGAACAGACTGCTGGAGACTAGAATGGAGTTAGAGGCTGGAGGAGATGGGAGCAAGCTGACTCCCAAGGAGGGATAGAGCCAGAAAGAAATTCCTCTTGGCAGTAATGGCCCATGAACTTTTAGGACAGTGATGTCTTATAGATAACTTTAAGTGGGTGCCTCTACTGTGCTGAAATTCTCCCTGTGTGTCACTAAAGCCTCAGTAGTACCTGCTAAGTGTTAGGAATACTTGGAGAAATGAAGGAATCAACAACTTGTCCAGAAGGGGCTGAGAGAGCCTGCAAGAAAAAAAATAGCACCAAAGGAACAAGAGTAACAATGAGAAACAAACTATTTCTTGGGCTAGCCTGGGGGATGTGGCCCCAAATCCACTCAATCCCTTGGCTAAAATCACAGGAATTAGGGGGAGAGGGCTGGAGACCAAGTTAAGGATGGTTTTGGCTACATGTAAGAAAAAACCCAATTCACGATTACTTAACCAATAAGGAAATGTTATTGTTTCACAGAATGAGAAATCCTAGATTAGACTGGCTTCAGGGCTGGTTAATTCAGTAGTTTAATGATGTCATCAAGGGCCCAAAGTTCTTTGCCTCTTGCTGCTCTGCTATCCACAGCTTGTTGGCTTATCTTCAGGCCACCATAGATCCAGCTACCCTGATTGCATATTAAAGTGAACCCATGTATTGATTAGAACGCTTTTGATTACAAACATCAGAAATCCAACCTAGATGAGCTTAAGGAAAATAGGAATCCAAGGGGACTTCAGGCATATCTGAATCCAGGAAGGCATCAGAACTTTCATTCTTTCCATCTTTCAGGCTTATTTGACTCTGCTTGGCGTCACTCTCAGACAGGAGATGGCTGCTGGCATGCCAAACCTTCAATGCCGTGTATCTCATGCTGAGCGTGAGAGACAGAGACAGAGAGACCTTCTTTTTTCTAATGCCCATTTGACAGATTTCATGAAGGGATTCTGATTAAGTCACCGGCCCATCCCTATCCCTGGATCAATCACTAGAGACACAGGACAAAAACCTTGGATTGACCAGCCTTGGGTCTTCTGCCCACCCCTGGGACTTAGAGTCAGAACCACCCAAGCCACAAGGACTGAGCTGCATTTGGGGAAGGAGGAATGCTTCTCCATTGGAAGACAGTCTGAGCAATGAAAGTGTGTCTGCCATTTGCCAGAAGGCTGTCAGACATGAGGACGTGGGATTCCAATGCGAACTAAGGCTTAATAGGCACCCTCCAAGAAACCAGAAGGGAAGGATGAAAGGAACTGGAAATTTTGGGGGGCCTACCATGTGCCTTCCCAAGGTCGCAGAGCTAAGACATGGCGGAGCCTGGATTTAAATCCATGCCTTTTTAGTTCCAATATCCATGCACTTAGCACTGGGGGGACTGCGCAAAGGCAGAGGGGCCACGACAGAGAAGAGCTGTGCTGTTGAGACAGAGAAAGCTGTCCAGCAGACACCATGGCGGAACACTTAGCCCAGCCTGGATATGAATCAGGGAAGACTTTCTGGAGGAGGAGATATTTGAACCGAGGCTTAAAGGACAGTAGGTGTTTGTCAAAGGAATAAAGGAGAGAAGCAAGAAAAGAGGTTGTCTGGCTAGGCAGGGGAGGTCACAGAGGCCAGAGTTTCGGCTTTGGACACTGTCTCCATGGGATAGGGGCTTTCTTATCCTGTCTCCTCCCAGCTCTGCCCCCATGCCATCACACCACAACAAGCCATCCTTGTTCTGACAAACATAGTTATTCAAGTGGGGATTTCCAGAAATATTCTCATAGTGGTTGGGACAGTGGCCTGGGTTCTGTCATCTACATCCTGTGTGATGATTGCCTAGCCACTTCCCCTCTTTGGGATAGAATTACCTTATCCATAGAGTTGTAGCGGGCAAATTGACTGTGGTGATGGTTGTATATATCTGTGACTATACGAGAAACCATTGAATTATACACTTTAAATAGGTGAATGTGAATTCTCTCTCAATAAAGCTGGGTGTTTTTTTTTAATTGTAGTGGGCACGGTGATGGGGGAAGTTTGGCCTAAGGGCTGCAGAGCTGTTGCAATCAAGGCTTTGTTACTTTACAGCCAGGTGGCTTTATGTACATTATTCTTTTTACTTTATCTCTCAGAACCTCATTTTCCTCATTGTAAGAGGGGAATTATGTCTTTATCTTGTTTAGGTGGTGAAGGAACAGATGCAGTCGGGGGCTGGAATGCTTAGAATTCTGGCTCCATCACTGACAATCTCTCTGTGCCTCCACATCCTCATCTATTTAATGGGGATAATAGTACCTTATTCATTGCATTGTTGGGAAGATTGTACACTTTGATACCTAGAGTTGATACCATAAAGGTCTTAGACCTATGTCTGGCATGTGGTTCAATAGTTCATAAAAATTGTAGCTAATTTATTATCTCTATTTCATATCCTGGATTCTATTTGGGATCTTCTAGACAAGGTGTAATTGCCCACCCAAACCTAGTACTGGACTCCCTGAGGACTGGGGATTCCCCATACCTGAGCCTTGCCCTAAAGGTAGTACACAATTCTGAGGGTGGTCTGCCAGCCCATGTTCCTCTTTTCTAAAATGCCTTTCCCATAGAAGTGGGCTTCAGCAGTCCCCAGCCATAACTGAATGAATAGGGGTGGATCCCCTCATCCAAGCTGGATCAGTCAACTTCTCTCTTCCAGAAATTTGGACTCTGGGATGTGTTAGCAGGTGATGCTGAAGCTGAGAGGTGACATTGGCTGGAAAGCCATTTTGCACCATGTGACTGGGAATGGCAAGAAATCAGAGAGAGAACCATGGAAGACTCACAAAGAGTGATGAGAAACCTCAGAGGGAGAAGGAGAGAACGGTTCTGCCAGGAGTCCGGGTGCATTTCCATTCAGTCAATCAACAAATTTATTGAGCATCTACTATGTGCCATGCCCAGGGATATAGCAGTGAACAAGAGGACAAATTCCTGCCTTCAGGTACAATGGGACACCGCTGAAAGGTTTTGTACAGGGAAACAACACAATCTTATTACATTTTTAAAAGATCGCTCTGGCTGTTGTGTGAGGAATGGGTCTTAGGGGGACAAAGGGAGAATCAGAGAGAATGTCGCAACCATCCAGGCGAGAGCTGAAGATGGCTAGGCTAGGGTGGTGTGGAGGGAGTGGTGAGCAAGAGTGGGAGTCTGGTTCTATTTAGAAGTTTCCAGTTCCTGGTTCTAGTTCCTCATGAGACCTGTCTACTTCCTACCCCCAAGTGTTCATCTAGATTTTCCCCTTCCTTCCTCCCCCATAACGTTTTTCTTGCTTTGGCTAGTGTGTGACACGGATTCTGTTATTTGCAACTGAACCATTCCTGACTAAGACACCTTGGCTCTTCAGGCTGGTCTAATTCACCACTGTCTAGAACATGACCAGTTTCATTTTCCCTGTGTTAAGGAAAGTGTTTTCTCTTATGAGTAATCCACGTAGGAATTAACAACCTCCTGAAGGAAACTTTTCTTCAAGAGAACTTTCAAAGGAAGCAAAGATTTATTTTATGATGTGAGAAAAATGCTTGTATCATATGCCACCTCCAGTTATGCCCACAACATCAGATAAGGGGACAGTATAATAGTAACAGTTGCTAAAATATGGAGCTGATTATACTCCAGGCCTTGTCCTAAAAGCTTTATACGTATTGGACTTCCCTGGTGGTGCAGTGGTTAAGAGTACACCTGACAATGCACAGGACACGGGTTCGAGCCCTGTTCAAGGAAGATCCCACATGCCGTGGAGCAACTAAGCCCGTGAGCCACAACTACTGAGCCTGCGTGCCACAACTACTGAAGCCAGCATGCCTAGACCCCGTGCTCTGCGACAAGAGAAGCCATCACAATGAGAAACCTGCGTACAGCAATGAAGAGTAGCTCCCGCTCAACGCAACTAGAGAAAAGCTCGCACACAGCAGCGAAGACCCAAAGCAGCCAAAAATAAATAAATAAATAAATAAATATTTTTAAAAATAATAATTATTTAAAAAAAAAAGCTTTGTACATATTAACTCATTTAAGCCTCAGAGCAACCCTGTATAAGGTAGGCTGTCATTGTTCTTATTTTACAAATCTATCATTGCTCCCATTGTACAGATGGGAAAACTGAGGCACAGAAGGTTCAGTAAGTGTCTAAGATCCCAAAACTAGTAAGTGGTAGATCTGTGATTCAACCCAGGCATTCGAGTTCCATGCTCTTAGTCAGTGTTTCTCAACTAGGAGCACTGATGGCATTTTAGGTGGGATGGTTCTTTGCTGTACAGAACTGTCCATCTCACTCTTGTGGTTAGTTTAGTGTCCCTGGCTTTGTATACATGAACTCAGTTTAATCCTCTTGATGACCCTATGAGTTAGGTATTGTTATTCTCACCCCCATTCTACAGAAAACTGAAACCCAGGGAGGTTCGTAGCTTGCCCTGAGTTACCCAGCTCGTAACAGGGGAAGCCAGCATTTGAACCCAAGCAGTCTGACTCCAGGTCCTGTGCTTTTAACCACCCTGCTATCCTGCCTCACTAAGAGTTAACAGACTAGACTAGGTATGGGGTGCCCTGGCCAGATAGGACCTTTAAGTAGAGTCCAGAAGGCCTTTCAGAGTGGGCTCGGCAGCTCAAAGGAGCCACTCCAGGCTGGAAAGGCAAAGACTGGCAGGAACCAGTGACCCTTTCCTCATGCAGGACTGGCCAGCAGGTAAGGGGGAAAGCGGTGTGATTAGAAAAAGTCTAACCTGTAAAGGACACAGCCCGGGAACTGGGGATAATCAAGGAGTCGGAATCAGGAATCCACAGCAGAGTGAGGCCAGAGGAATGTCAGGAACGCTGGACTGCTGGGTGAGTGCCTTGTCTTCCCCCACTTGTTTTTTCTTCAGCTCCTCCACCTGCAGCTGGTCCTTCCCTTAAAGGTATAAAGTTGCCAGGGACATCCTGGGCACTCCTTTGCCTGTAACTCTGTACCTTCATACTCCCAGATATGCTCACACATGGCTCATGGCAGGGCTAATTAGTACCATTTTGGATAAAGCCACTGGTGGCTGATACCAAGAATCAAATCTTCTGGTTCTATAATCCCACTCCAAAAATAACTTGACAAAACCGAAAGCCAGGGGCCTGGAGATATTGGTGGCGGCCATCCCTGTCCTTGTACCTTTAAGCCAACTGCACATCACAGTCTACAGAGTCTGAAAAGCAAAATTGTGAAAAGCAGGACACCACCCAGGACACTCACTGTCCGTTGCCCAGGACACCACCTCACTTTGAATTCAATCTTCTCCTCTTTAATTGAAGTTCAGTTCTGGGGCCTGGCCCTGACCCTTAACTCTGACTTCCATTTTCTGCCCTTTGAACTTGTGGGGGATTTTAACTCAGGCTCTGCTCTGGTTCCTCTTATTCCTGCCCGCTTCAGGAGGAATACCCCATCCAAGCTCAGATCTTTAGGACCTATGCCGTGGTGAGCAATCACTTGTTTGCAAGTAGAAGAAACCCACTCAAACTAAAAAGGAAGAATGTATTATGAGAGCCCAGGGGTCTCACAGAACCCAAGGTCATAATTGCAGTCATGTAATAGGATGTTGAAATGGGGCCTTTCCCCACCTCTGTTTCTACAGAGATGCCAGTACATGGATATCATATCCCAAAGTGAATGTGAGGCTACCTCCTACATAGAAGTTACAGAGGAAAAGTGTAGAATCAGCTTTACCATTTTCAGACCTCTCCGCCAGATCAAAGATACTAAAAGGTGGTCAGAATGCAGAAAGGGGAGATTTGATGAAGAGATATCTTTGGAGAGAGCCATTGTCTGTACTGTTGTTCCCACCATCTTACCAGCCCAGGGTGGAAGGGAGAGAGGTGGAGAGGAGCAGTATACATTATTTCAAACCTAGGGAGGCAGCTCTTCAACAGCACGCTGCCTCTCCACACTGTGGCCTGGGGCCTGACTTCTCCCTAAGAAACCCTGAAGATGAGAGATGGCTCACCAACTACTTGGGCAACACTTATCAAGAACTTTCCATGTGCTAGGCACTGTTTTCTGTGCTTTCCCTGTATTAACTCATTTAATCCTCCCAACAACCCTGGATGGTTAGTGCTGTATTTTGAAACGGGATGCTCTCACTCACCAACATATTGTGAATATTTTCCCATGTCAATAAATATTCTTCTGCCACATGGATTTAATGGCCACATGGTCTTCCTTTGCACAGCTGCAAGCCCTCATGGCTAAGCACATGGATTCTGGAGTCAGCCTGCCTATTTTCAAATCCCATGTCTACCAGTTACATGTGGTAGAGGACCATTTTTAGAAAGGAAATGAATGTACGTAGCCCGTGACTTGGCAGTCCGGATGTCCCCCACACCTCCAGCCCACTAGGGTCACCTGTCACTGCATTAATATTTCTTGAACATCTAGCATCTTCCAGAAACTAGAGATACAACAATGAATGAGACAGATGTATTCCCTGCCTTCAGAAAGTTTATACTCTAGTAAGGGAGACAGGTAGTAGCAAGTAAAAATGCCAAAGAAGAATGCAAAATCATGTAAATGATAGATTCAATGAAGGGAAAAAAGCAAGGGGCTGCTGAGATGGAGCAAACAGTAATTCTTGGGAAGTTAAGTAAAATTGGCTTGAACTCCCAGATCCTGGAGAGTGGGTGACTCAGAGCCCCTCTCAATATCTCTAACGATGTGATTGGGCATGGAGGACAGTGGATCTATGGCTTCTGGTCTACTCTAGCTCCACTTCCCTTCTCTTGGTTACTTAACTCCTTGTCATTTGATAATTTCCTGGGATGAACAAGCAGGACATCAAGAATCACGATGCTGTTTGTTCTTGGATTAAATCCTCCTCGTCTCAAGACATGTTTTGCCAACCAAGTCTTTGCAGGTCTTTGCAAACCCATGAAGCTTCTCTTTGGACATTACCTCATCCCAACCTCCCTCTCCCATTTTACAGATGGAGAAACTCAGTCTCATCATCTTCAATAATTTTCTAGAGAAATTTCAGCTTCTCCTCTGATTTGGAAAGTTTTCATGAGAAAATGCATATTCAAAGAGACATAGAAATTGATCTGAAATTTCATCAAAAGTTTATCTCAAGCTGTTAAATCATCATCATCATTCAGGGTACTTCCACATTCTAGATCTACAAGTGTCAAAGCCAAGGGAACTGAACAAGCTATATAGAAATGGATGTCTCAGAAAAGAGAAGTAGCTGCAGTGGACAAGAAGAACAACATCCTCAATTTTCAGGATATTTACAAACTGTGTGGTATGTGTTTTTCTTTCTAAGTTCCCTCTTCAAAGAAACGATCCCTCCTCAGTCCTGATGAACTTTTTTTTTTTTTTTTCCCAACTTTGGCAAATTTATTTATCTGAGATTCAAGTCCACAGATAAGTTGAGCATAATTTATTTATTTATTTATTTATTTTTGAAATGTCTAGCTTTTATTGAACATATGCCAGGTACCATTCTAAATATTTTACATATACCATCTTATTTAATCCTCACATTTCCTCCAAGGAAAATGCTATTTTCTTTTTTTTTTCACACACACACACACACACACACACACACACACACACACTGTATTTTATTTTTACAAGAGATAAATAGACTGACACCAAGCATTGTAAGTCCTGATGAACTTTTACTTATTGGCACACCCTGTTCACGTATGCTGTGAAAGGAACAAAACCTAAGTCAACTATGAGACACTTAGGATAATTATAATGGTCAGTGCTGGCAAAGATGTGACAAAACCAGTATTTACACAATTTGCTGGTGACATTGTAACTGACATAGCCCTTTTAAAAGCATTTTTTTTTTAAGATGGAGAGCACAATTTTATTCTAAAAATAGATCTCAGTAACAATGAAATACCAAAAGCTGGTCATTATAATAAAAAAGGTAACAGGAATTTGCTTTAATTTTTTTCCTGAAAAATACAAAATTATCACTATAATATACTGCCAACTCTCATTTATCTGTATTTGAATTATTCATTTTATAGATTATCCAAAGACATTTTAAAATCATAGATTGGATTCTGCCTAATATTTAGACATATACCTAGATTGATTTTATCTTCAAGTAAACACATTCTCAAAGAATGCAAACAAAATTGAACATTTGTTTAAATAAACATAATTAGGAAGATAAAGTGACGTTGAGGAAATGTTCTCCAAAGTGAAATTCTGGTTTGCATCACTGTTTTCCACAATTTTTGCAGATAACCAAAAAAAAAAAAAAAAAAAATGGCTGCGTTGAAGTACTGGTATTTGAAAGTAACAAATTATACAACTTATATGCAGAGGAAAGAGATAACTAAATTATTTCAAATCCAAAGCACAGGAAACTTCATAGGCAAATAATGACATTTAGTGCTTAAAAGGTGGTTTTATATCTTCAAAATGCTAAAGAAACAAGTATTCAAGAAAACTTCAGGCCTGTCCACAATGTTCTGACTGACTTGAAGTACTGAAATATCAAGAATGCAGGAGACAAAACAAGTTAAATTTAAAAGGGCCCCATTACTATGAAATATATCTTAAGTATATTTTCCAAAGAAGTGAAAGCAGTGGTTGAAAGATCAGTTGGGGCAACTTACCTATCAGTCACATCTCTTTTCAAACCAATGTAAACACATGTGCTTCATAATGCTTTCTCCACACTACATACATCCTATCATATCCATATTTTGGATAATTTTTATCACCCATATTCATCATATCAATCAGCCATAATGCACAGTGAGTAGAAATGATCCTTTTATATCAAAATTCTTGATATAATATTTTCAAAATTCTCTTGAAAATTCAGAGAATTTTCATTCTCTGAAAATTAGAAGCTGATCACAAGAGTCACCTTTAATTCCTATTAAATGTAAATGCATGTTCATTATGATTCTCAGCTCCTTTTTGGACTATCAGAAATTGGTGCGATTTGCTTTAACCATCTAAGATAGAAGAAATACTAGCTTAGTATTCCGTGTGACTAAATACCTCTTTTGTCGAAATTTGACCCTGAGCTTTGAATGCTCCAATATAAACTATAAAACTGAAAACATTTCAAAATACATTGGCTAATATCGGTGTCCCTACAATACTGTGCTTTTTCTCCCCATTAACATAATACACCTGGAAGTGCATCCTCTTCAGCAAGGGAGGGAGAGGAGCTGTCTGAAGGATACCCACATAAGGAAGTAGGATGCTTCCTGTCTTAAAATTTCCTGCTTTAAAACTTCATAAGAATCGATTCCAAAATACACTGGTGTTTTAGTACAAAAATGCTGTCTCCCCAAATCTTTGAGTAAAATGGACAGTGAATGAAAATGCAGCATTTTCATCCTGTAGGTTTAGCAGCCCCACAATCCCTGGCTTGATAAACACAGCATCCATCAGTAGCTCAGAATTCTAAGTGTTGTTTTGGAAATCATATGATGGGCTTTTTTTTTTTCTTTTAATTTAAGTGTGTTTCCATTACACCAAACATTTCCAGATATAGAAAGCAGCTCTACAGCTCTTAAAAATATTCACCAAATATGAAATTAACAGCTAAGTATGAAATGAAGCAGTATGCAGTGGTGACAATATTCTCACGGTACCAAATAATCCAACTTATTATTTAATATTGACAACTAAGTCTTTAAAACATTAGCATGTTAAACATTGCAATTCACTGAAATTATATCAACTGTCATGGAATGCTCAAAAGAAGTTATTAATAAAAATACAGCCTCTCGGGGGCTTCCCTGGTGGCGCAGTGATTGAGAATCTGCCTGCTAATGCAGGGGACACGGGTTCGAGCCCTGGTCTGGGAAGATCCCACATGCCGCGGAGCAACTGGGCCCGTGAGCCACAACTACTGAGCCTGCACGTCTGGAGCCTGTGCTCCGCAACAAGAGAGGCCACGATAGTGAGAGGCCCGCGCACCGCGATGAAGAGTGGCCCCCGCTTGCCGCAACTAGAGAAAGCCCTCGCACAGAAACAAAGACCCAACACAGACAAAAAAAAACAAAAAACAAAAAATAAAACAGCCTCTCTAACAGAGTTAAGCCCAGATATTGGTTCTGGGTTTATCTGGGTTTTTTCTGGGTTTTTTGTTTTTGTTTTTGGTATGTGTTTTGTTTCTAAACCAAGTACTAAGTTTTGGGAATTACCTGGTGGTCCAGTGTTGGTTAGGACTCTGCACTTCCACTGCAAGGGACACGGGTTCCATCCCTGGTCAGGGAACTAAGATTCCACAAGCCTCGTGGCAAACACACACACACACACACACACACACACGCAAAAAAACGAGTACTAAGCTTTAAAACGTATAATATACTGATGCATTCTGAAGAGACATTGAAACTAAAATTATGCTTAAAACCTGGTTTGGGGCTTCCCTGGTGGCACAGTGGTTAAGAATCCACCTGCCAATGCAGGGGACATGGGTTTGAGCCCTGGCCTGGGAAGATCCCACATGCCGCGGAGCAACTAAGCCCACGTGCCACAACTACTGAAGCCTGCGCGCTTAGAGCCCGTGCTCCGCAACAAGAGAAGCCACCACAATGAGAAGCCTGTGCACTGCAACGAAGAGTAGCCCCCGCTCACCGCAACTAGAGAAAGCCCGCTCACAGCAACGAAGGCCCAACACAGCCAAAAAAAAAAAAAAAAAAAGCCAAACCAGGGACTTTCTTGGCGGTCCAGTGGTTAAGACTCTGCGCTTCCACTGCAGGGGGCACGGGTTCCATCCCTGGTCGGGGAACTGGGATCCTGCATGCCGCGTGGCCAAAAAAACCCAAAAACCAAAAAAAAAAATAATCCAAATCCTTTTTGCCTTTAGTAATCTTGAGGAAGCTTTACATATTCATATAATACATTGTACATTATATGCACTGGCTTGTTCATACTATTTTCAAGAAGAGAATATTGTTTTAAACTAACGATAAAACGAAATTAATTGACTGGGCTGCATCAATCTTTCTTCTTTCCATTGGTGCTCGGATTTCCTTAAATGATGGCATCATGTTCACAGATGGGTCTATAACAAATGCCTCTTCTTGAATAGTACATTTTGCATCCAATGTAAAGCAAAGATTAAATTCCATAATTTAATATAATACTACCAACAAAGCTGCCAGTATCAAATTTTGATCTTTTATTTTCTTGAGAGTTAATAGTTGCTGTAATTGTTACTGATGAAGAAACAAATGTCACCGAACTACTGTGGGTTGTAGTCACTGTGGATGTTGATTGACATCCGGGATGTTTTTTGAAACACTTGTTATTTTGGGTGTAGACTTTAAGGTGGTGGAAGTTATATCTGTTGAGACCCCTGGTGTTGTCATTTTAGATGCTACTATGGGTTTCACGGTGGTGACTGTCCCATTCTTTGAGACTGAGGAAACTGGAGCCGTTGATGGTTTCATAACGTGATTGGAAGATTCACTTGCATGCCTGAAAGCCACCCGTGGGGTCTTCCCTGTTGAGTTAGCATTGGAGTTTTCTAGAGACAGCGCTCTTTGTCTTTGGACAAAGACAGTGCTCTTTGTCTTTGGAGGGAAACAGAGGCAGAATCCCAGTCAAGGACTGGGGCCAACACGGCAGAAGGAGAAGCCTGCAGCACCATGGCTCTATGGGTCCCCAGAAGCATCTGCCAACTTTATGGCCTTTTCCATGTTCACAACTTTTTTCCCCACAAGAGAGAAGGGGAAAGGGACAATGACAACAGCCGACTCATCTCAGGGAAATCACCCTCCTGCCTGCCCCCCAACCCAGAGGCAAACGAATACAGAAGACAACTTTATGCACTGTGGGTGGGAATGTAAATTGGTGCAGCCACTATGGAAAACAGTATGGAGTTGCCTCAAAAAATTAAAAATGGATCTACCATATGGTCCAGTGATTCTACTTCTGGGTATTTACCCAAAGAAATCAAAAACAGTAATCCGAAAAGATGTATGCACCCCTAGGTTCATTGCAACATTATTTACAATAGCCAAGATATGGAAGCAACCTAAATGTCCATCAATAGAAGGATGGAGGGATTCCCTGATGGCGCAGTGTTTGAGAGTCTGCCTGCCAGTGCAGGGGACGCGGGTTCGCGCCCTGGTCTGGGAGGATCCCAGATGCCGCGGAGCAACTGGACTCGTGAGCCACAGCTACTGAGCCTGCATGTCTGGAGCCTGTGCTTCACAACAAGAGAGGCCGCGATAGTGAGAGGCCCGTGCACTGCGATGAAGAGTGGCCCCCGTTTGCCACAACTAGAGAAAGCCCTCGCGCAGAAACGGGGACCCAGCACAGCCAAAAATTAATTAATTAATTAATTAATTTTTAAAAAATAGAAGAATGAATGGATAATAAAAGATATAGTATATATATGCAATGGAGTATTACTCAGCCATAAAAAAGAATGAAATTGTACCATTAACAACAACATGGGTGGACCTAGAGGGTACTATGCTAAGTGAAATAAGTCAGACAGAGAAAGACAAGTACTGTATGATCTCACTTATACAGTAACAAACACAACAAAACAGAAACAGAGTTGTGGATACAGAGAGCAAACTGGTGGTTGCCAGGAAGGAGTGGGGGGTTGGGCAAAATAAGTGAAGGGGATTAAGAGATACAAACCTCCAGTTATAAAATAAATAAGCCATGGGGACATAATATACAGCATAAGGAACATAGTCAATAATATTGTAATCATTTTGCATGGTAACAGATGATTACTGGACTTGTGGTGATCATTTTGTAGTGGATTTAATTGTTGGATTACTATTTTGTTGACCCAAAACTAACATAATATTGTACATCAACTATGCTTCAATTAAAAAAAAATGTTCCTAGAACCTCCCATCCCACTTACTCACACGCCCTGCCCTTGCTGGGCTTCGCCTCGGGGCTGAGCTGGGTGGTCACAGAGTAGGGGCCTCAAAGGGAGGAGCTAGGAGGGCTGAGGAAGCTGGCCAAGAGGAAGAAAACCTCCCTCTCATGGACTTATTCACCCCCGAATATTATCACATGAATCAAGAAGCTCTGTCCACACCTCCAAGCCTCTTGCCCCTGTTCTCTTAAGCCAGTGGCACAGTTTTCTCCCTTCCTATATAGCTCTCAAGGACCAGGAAAAGGACTGTACCAGCAGGGGACAAATAAGGAAAGGGTAAGGTTCAGCTCTCTTACCCCTGTTGCCCACACCACCCCTGCCCCCACCAAGAGCTGCTGTGCCCTGGGTTACTTCCCCGGCAATGAGAAAATCTAGAGTGCATCAGAGATGAAGTCTTCTAGGGGAGAAGGCACCTCAGGATCAATGATTCACTCCTCTGAGTACAGAATGAAGTATTGAGACGTGTGGTTCTAAGAACCTTGTAAGAACAGATCAGACTCACCTTAGAAAGGAGCCAAACCAAGCTGTGGCCAAGACCGTCCAGACCAGAAGCACCATCTCCCATGCTTGGCCCCAGTTGGAGTCTGAGGAAGGCAGGGTAGGAAGGATGAGAAACATGTAAATATTGAGTACCTACAGTGTGCCAAGAGCTGTACTCATCTCATTTCATCCTCACTACTACTCCAAGAACTCAAGATTCCTAACTTTCCCCATTTCACAGGTGAAAATGGTATTAGTTCAGATTCTTTGCCCTGGAATCAACAATCCACTGAAGTGAGTGTTTCCTGAAAGGGGGTGGGTGGGGTGAAAAAGGGGTATTAATTTTAAGGATCGGAGACTATGACCTGGAATCCATGCACATGGATTAGTACTCACCATGCATTAGATATAGTTCTATGCACTTTTATTTAATCATTATGGCAACCCCATGAAGTAGGTATTAATGTCATTCCCACTTTACAGATGAGAATGAGGGCACAGAGAAGTTAAATAACTCAGCTAGTAAATGTTAGAGCCAGAATCTGAACCAGGGTAGTCTGGAACCAGAGACTATGCCCTTAACCATTACACCAGTGGTTACCTAGCTGCCTAGCTAGCTGTCTGATAGCTGACTGGGCCTAAGAAATAATCTGCAATGAGGGCTTTATTCTTCTCTCCTGCTGTAGACCAGCTCTCTCTGGTGGAAAATGACCATAACCAGCTCCTGATTTCCTATCTCCTCCATTTAAGAGGCCAATCAGACTAAGACTGGAATTCCAAATTCCTGGAAAAGAGACTCTGATTGGCCCATTATGGTTCAGATCCATACCCCTGGTCCAATCAGTTGAGACAGGGTTGGGGGTTGGGGACAGGGTCACGTAATACAGAAGCCCCATCACAGGAAATATGTGGAGATGGAAGGGACAATTACCAGAAAATGGGGAGGTTGCACTGAGAAGTCACCCAAAAGTTTTCCACTACAGGGAAATGAGGCTCAGGAAGACTGGATAATTTGCCCAAGGTCACTGGTAGTAAAGGATGAAGCCCAGATTTGAGCCCAGGTTGATTTGTGTCCAAATTTAAGTCCTTTCCTCCATAGCATACAACCTCCCCACAAAAGTGAAAAACCTTGGTTAGATGCATAAGATAAGTTCACAGGGGAATTTTCACTCAATCACTATTTGTTAAGCACCTGTTATGTATCCGGCACTGTTCTAGACAGTGGGGTTACATGGTGAGTGAAACAGACAAAAGTCCCTGTTCTCATGAACCTGACATTCAAAGTGATACAACTGAATAAGGACAGAGGCCTGTCCTAGAGAAAAGCTCCTTTGGTTGCTGCCCCAGGTGGTGTGGAACATGGAAATAACTTGGACTTCGACGTCTGTCACAGACATTGGCTCCTTTTAGACATTTCCCCATGGACTGCAAACATGGCACCAATTCTTCACCTTTCCCTGTATAGTCTCCCCTTGTTATCTGCTGGGGTTTTGGTTCTAGGACAACCACCACCCCAACCCTGCAACTCAAATACCAAAATCTGCAAAGTATTTGCATGTAACCTATGCGCATCCTCCGGTATGCTTTAAGTCATCTCTAGATTACTTATAATATCTAATACACTGTAAATGCCATTTAAATAATTGTAAATACAATGTAAATGCTATGTAACTAGTTTTTCTTTTTGGAACCTCCTGGAATTGTTTTTTTCGAATATGTTTGATCCATGGTCGGTTGAATCGGTGGGTGTGGAACCTGCAGATATGGAGGGAGGGCCAACTGTATCCACACCCTTTGCCATGATATTTCACAGTGCTCCCTCACTCTGATGCTGGCCTTGGTCATGTGACTTGCTTTGGCCAATAGGATATCAGCAGATGTGATGCAAGCTGGGCCTTAGAAAGCACTTGCGTGATAGGGTTTGCCCCCTCTTCTGCCTCTGCCATTACCCAGGAGAACATGCCAGAAGTAACCCACTGGAGGAGCAGAACCAGAGGGCCTAGTCCTCCCAGCCAAGGTTAGACTAGATCAGCCAATAGCCAGCCAACCTCCAGACATGTGAGCAAGTCCAGCCAAAATCAGCAGAGCTGCCTAACTGACCACCAATGTATGAGCTGATTGTTGCATGCTTTGGAAGCATGTGATTGTTTGCTATGTACTATTATTTTGGCAATAGATAACTGATAAACACCCCCCAACACTGTATTAATTTCCTCTGTGGCCTTGATGGAAAGGTAACTCCAAATGACCCATCCCACTAAAAAAGCCATTTTCCTATCCTCACCCTGGAGGACAGGGCCATGATGGAAACTAACCCCATGAAACACCTTATGTCCTGAGAATTTGAACTTGGAAGCAGTGCAGCCAAAATAGGAGATCTTGTTGCAGGTCATTCATCGTGCTGGTGGCAGCAGCACTCAAGTGTAAATGTGTCTCCAACATGATCCTAGACCCTCCATCTCTCCTTTGGTTCCTGTCTGCCCCCAAACTGGCTTCTACAGCTCCCCATAAATTCTTTGAGCCTCGCCCACATCCCTCCAATAAATTCTCTTTTGCTGAAAATTGGCAGAGGTGGTGTCTGTTGCTTGTAGCCAAGAACTCTAACTGCTACTCTGCCAGCTAGACCCAAATTCAAGTCCCAGTCCTACTACTTAGCAGCAGATCATTGTGCAGGGACTCGATGAATAGGTGACCTCTCAAGAGGTTATTTAGCCCTGGTGTCACCCAAGAACCACAGGGAAATGAGAGCAGCAGTGTCAGGGGCTCTGAGTGCCAACCCCCATTCTGCAATGGAAGGGAGCAATTATCTCCTCTCCCAACATCTAGGCAGCTGGAGTCTGGCTAGGTGACTGATCCAAGCTTGCTTCATGGGATGCTCCCACCTGGGTCTTTGAATCTTGGGGGACAGTCTCAAAGACAAGGGAACAACTGGAATAGTCACAGTGGGGACAGTGCCAGTGGCATTGTCCTCACAAGCTAGCTCTTAGAGCATGGACTTGGCTCCATGAGCTGCCCACCCTCCTGTTTCCTGGGTCTGGTTCTCCTGCTTTTCTTTCATTTCTGGGACCCATCCAGTGCCCTTCCAATAAATTTCATTCCTAAGTCAGTTTCAGTTACTTGCATCCAATAACTCTGGTGTAGTAAGGATGATGCCCATTTTACAGAGGAGGAAATGATACTGGCTTGGAATTTATTTACTTGACCTAGACGTCTAACAGACTAGATTTTGAGCTCTTTGAGGACAGAGACTATTTTTGATTCATCTTTATGTCACCATCTCCCAGAACAGAGTCTGGCAATGAGCAGGAACTTTGTGCATTTTTTGGAAAAGAGGAAGGAAGAAAGGAAAGGAAGGAGAAAAACAGAGAGAGGAAGGAAAGAAAGAAAGACAGACGTAAAAGGAAGAAAAGGAAAAAAAACTACCCCCCTACCCCTATAAGTTCAGGCAAACTGTCAGCCTTTTCAGATCCATTTCCAAAGGCTTCCAAAGGAAGCAGATGAGGTTTCTAGAACTGCACACCCAGAAATGGCACAATCCCAACACTTTCCCCATCTCAGAGGACAGCAGAGTGAAAGGAAGAAAGGGCAGGTTTTGGAGTCAGATTTGGAATTTATTCCCCAGCTGGTTGTATGACCTCGGAACAAACCTCAGTGTCCTGATTCAAAAATGAGCATGTGCGTCTGTGATTTTAAGATACATGAAGTGCCTACAGAACAAAGTGCAGGGATTTAATGGCAAACAGACACAGACAAAGCCCTTGCTCCCCTGGAGCTTACAGACTAGTAGTAGTGGTTGTGTTGGAGAGAACAAGTATTAATCAAATGAGTAGACAAGTAAACAGAAAATTGGAATTGTGTTAGCACTACCTAGGTGAAATGCAGAGTCTATAATGGAATTCACTGACAGTTTACAATGGGAGAATTTGATCTAGTCCAAGAGGTTGAAAAGGGTCCATGGGACATATAAAAGATGAGTTAGAGGTCTGGCAGACTGCACAGAGTATGCCCTGGTTAAATGATGAGAAAGAACATGGCAAGTTTGAGGAAAATAAAGTAAAAGACCAATAGATTCTTGAAGGGAGGCAGGACTAGAGAAATAGACAGGGAGCAGACCCCACAAAGCCTTAGCTACCATGGGAAGGGTTTTGGTCTCTCTCCTAAGAGCAATGGAAAGCCAGTGAAGTGTTCTGAGTGGGTGAGTTAAATGATCAGATTTGCATTTTGGAAAAATAACCCTGGCAATGGTATAGAGAACAAACTGGAGATAGGTCATAATGGACCCGAGAGACTAGTTTAGGTGGCCAATGCAGAAGTCCAGGCAAGAAGAGTTAACAGTTTAGACAGAGGTGGTGGCTTGGAGTGGAAGGTGAGTAGACTGAGAGAAATCAGTGGATTTAAGATCAAGAAGGTAAAACTGAAAACACTCAGTCAAACTCCACTGAAAGGGTTTTGACAAATAATAGGTACCATTCCCATTCAGTGGAGGGTATTTTTGTTTTTGTTTTTTGCTTGGTTTTAATGATTGTTGTTGCTACAAATAAAATTCCATCAAATAAAAAGAAAAGACTCAGTCAAAGATTGGATTGGGAGGAGGGAGAGGATAGACATTAAGGATGATTGTCCAGGTTTCTGGCTGCCATAACTGGAGGGATGGTGGTGCCATTTACTGACTTGGGGCCTGGTTTGGAGTGAAGCTTTGAGACATCTTGAATTTGGAGGGCCATCAAGATAGGCAAGTGGAGATGTCAGGTGAGCATTTAGATAAATTGGTCTGGACTCAGAGGTGTTTGGGCTAGAGATGTGGATATGTAACCATAGTTGGTAATTATGCCTTGGACTCAGTGAGCTTGCCTGGGGAGAGAATATAGAGTGAGGATAGAAGAAATCTAGAGCTGAAACTTGAGAAACAATATTTAAAGTCAAGTAAAGCAGAGAGGGGTGGGGGAGGGAAGGATTGGGAGTTTGGGATTAGCAAATGCAAGCTACTGTATATAGGACGGATAAACAATGAGGTTCTACTGTATAGCACAGGGAACTATATTTGATATCCTATAATAAACCATAATGGAAAAGAATATGAAAAAGAATATGTATTTGTATAACTGAATCACTTTGCTGTACAGCAGAAATTAACACAACATTGTAAACCAACTATACTTCAGTAAAATGAAAGAAAGAAGAAAGAAAGAAAGAAAGAAAGAAAGAAAGAAAGAAAGAAAGAAAGAAAGAAAGAAAGAAAGAAAGAAAGAAAAGCCATGGGACTTCCCTGGCAGTCCAGTGGTTAAGACTCCAGGCTTCCACTGCAGGGGTGTGGGTTCGATCCCTGGTCAGGGAACTAGGAACCTACATGCTGCTTGCATGGCCAAAAAAAAAAAAAGAAAAATAAATAAATAAAGTCAGGCAAAGAAGGCTGAATCTGCAAAAGATACAAAAGAGTAGCCAGAGAGGTGGCGGACAAAGCAGAGAGAGTAGATACTTATTGTCTTTGCCTTCCAGCATGCACTCTGTGGTAGGCAGAATAACGCCTCCCCCTCACCCCATTTCCCTGGCCCAAAGATGTCCATGTTCTAATTCCTGGACTCTGTGAATATGTTACCTTACATGGTAAAAGGAGCTGCACAGATATGCTTAAATTAAGGATTTTTGAACGGGGAGATTACCCTGGATTATCCAGGTGGACCCAGTGAAATCACAAGGGTCCTTATATAAGGGAGGAAGGAGGGTCAGAGTCACAGAAAGAAACATAACAACAGAACCAGGAGCTGGAGTGATGTGGCCATAAGCCAAGGAGCTAGAAAAAGGAAGGGAAGGGGTTCTCCCCTAGGAACACAACCTGCCATCACCTTGATTTTAGCCCCATGAGACCCATTTCAGACTTCTGACCTCCAGAACTATAAGAGAATAAATTGTGTTGTGTGAAGCCACTGTGTTTGTGGTAACTTGTTACATAGAGCAGGAAATCGATACATGACCCCTCTTCTTTTGACAACAGTACCCCAATTTTGCTTTGGGGAAAGCAGCTCAATTCTAAGCCTATATACTCCAAAGAAGCTACCTCTAAGCTGGGGCTCCAATGGTGGGGTAGGTGACATAGCCTAAGCCAGTCTCCCATTCCACCCCCTCCCCTGCCAGCCACGTTGATCAATCAGGATTGGGCATATGATCTCAGCCAGCCCCATCAGAGCAAATCTCGGGATTTACGCCAGGGCTGCTGGGGGAAAGGGCCTCACTCCTCTTTGCTGAATGTGAAGGAGGAAGCACGCAGCCCTGGGAACCACTGGCAGCCATCTCACAACCAGGGGAGAGAGACTGTCTGAGAACCGAGTCCGTATGGAATAGTACAGCTGAGAGAGGGGAAAAAAAAGAGTAACCAGATCCTAACACAGGGCTGCTGTTCACCTGGTACGCACTGGAATGGCTGATTATTGTTGAAATATTTCTGCTGGTAAGTAAATGCTGCCCAGAACCCCCTGGGAATAGGAGTGATTTCGCCACTTCCTCCCAGCCACCCTTCTGCAATCCCTGAACTTCCCCATGATCCAGTACCTAACAAGCTAATGTCAGAACCAGCAGGGGACTTCCAGAACACTCCCTCTTACTCCTATTCTGAGGGTCAATGACAAAGCAAGGCCAGTTGTTAAATATTTTGAATGTCATTCCAGTCCTCATACTATGGTTTGAACCCCTCTATTCAACTGGGTCCAAACATCTACTCCTGGACTATTCTGGAGTTACTGAGACAATACGTTCTTTTGATGTTGTTGTTGAAACCGGTAGAAGTCAAGGTTTCTGTCACTTGATAATCCAAGAGACGCCACACTTTTCCAACCGCTCTCCACTCCCTGCCGTGCGCCGCTGCCTGGAGCTCCGGGCTCCTATTAAGCTAGCGCCGCTGTCATCTCCTTTCCATCATGATCATCTACCGGGACCTCATCAACCATGATGAGATGCTCTCCGACATCTACAAGATCCGGAAGGTCACGGGGAGTGGGGTGGGGGGCTGTGTCTGGAGGTGGAGGGGAAGATAGTAGGACAGAGGGTAACACTGATGACTTGCTCATTGATGGAAATGCCTCCGCTGAAGGCCGGGAGGGCGAAGGTACCGAAAGCACAGTAATCACTGGTGTGGATATTGTCATGAACCATCACTTGCAGGAAACCAGCTTCACAAGAGAAGCCTACAAGAAGTACATCAGGGACTTCCCTGGTGGCGCAGTGGTTAAGAATCTGTCTGCCAATGCAGGGGACACGGGTTCGAGCCCTGGTCCGGGAAGATCCCACATGCAGCAGAGCAACTAAGCCCGTGCTCCACCACTACTGAGCCTGTGCTCTAGAGCCCGTGCACCACACCACTGAGCCCACGTGCCACAACTACTGAAGCCCGCGCGCCTAGAGCCACCACACCACAACGAAGAGTAGCCCCTGCTCGCCACAACTAGAGAAAGCACGTGCAGCAACGAAGACCCAATGCAGCCAAAAATAAATAAATATATTTTTAAAAAATAGGCGTTCTTCTGTTTTGGAGTAGGGAGAGAGTAGATATTAGGTAACCGGCAGTATTGCCGCAATTAACTGCTCACATTCGATGGCCCATGTAATGGTCCTTGACAGGTTACAAAATGGTTTTGTCTCCATTGCCTCCCCCTCACCTTCTAACACATCTCTGCAGCAGTTGTCATCACCTCCATCTTTACAATTGGAGAAAATGAGGCTCAGAGATAGGCATTCAGTTACCTAAGGCCAAACAACTAGTGATGACAGAACTGGGAGACAAATCTAGATCTAACTCCAAGGCCAGGGTTCTTCCGCATTCCCCATCTTGCCTTCCTGAACAATTTTTGGCTGCTGCTGTAGTTAAAATTCATTTGTTGTGAAACGTCCATAATGTTGCAGGCTGTGAGATCAAGTATTGCTATAAACAATGAAACAATGAACTGCAGAGAGCAATGATCATCTCCTCCATTTCTAGTCTCCCCCTCCCTCTCCCTAGTGCCCACAGGGTACATAATAAGCCTGTACCCTGTGGGCGCTATAAGTTACTGCCCTCCCTGGACAACCCCCAGCCTGGGGCAACATCAGTGCCAGTTGAGGAGATGCGGTAGGGGTATCGGCAGTTAATCTGAGGAGAGACGGGCTTCCTGTCATCCAAGAACAACCAATTTGCATTCCAAGTGTCAAATCATCCTCTTCCTAGGAGAGAGAAAAGAACCAACATTTACTATATCCATTTTACAAATAAGGAAACCGAGGCTGGGGAGGTGAAGTGATTCACCCAGGATTGCACAGCCAGTGACGGAACTGAGATTCAAAAGATTTGTAGCACTTGCTAATTTCTGTGGTGTAAATACTCAGTCAAGCTACCAACATGACGTCTCTGAACACAGAGTTGGGAAGAGATGCTCACAGTAGACCCTCACAAGCCAGGATGACCCAGCTCTAGCACCACTGAATAGCAGACATAACATACTATTGCATTTTTAACACATCTGCCACTTGCTAAAGTGTGAAGGCAGAGACTTTATCTTTTTCTGTCCCCACAGCACATGGCAGAGTGCTACCTATGATGGGCAATCATTAAACGTTGGGGAATGAAAGAAGGAAACCCATTCTCTTTTTTTTTTAATTAATTTTTATTGGCGTAGAGTTGATTGAAAATGTGGTGTTAGTTTCTGCTGTGCAGCCAAGTGAATCAGTTATCCATATACATATCTCCACTCTTTTTTAGATTCTAGTCCCATATAGGTCATTACAGAGCACTGAGTAGAGTTCCTTGTGCTATACAGTAGGTTCTCATTAGTTATCTATTTTATATATAGTAGTGTGTATATATCAATCCCAATCTCCCAGTTTATCCCTCCCACCACCCTTCCCCACCTTGGTAACCATAAGTTTGTTTTCTACATCTGTGACTCTATTTCTGTTTTGTAAATATGTTCATTTGTGGCATTTTTTTAGATTCCACATATAAACGATATCATGACATTTATCTTTCTCTGACTTACTTCACTCAGTATGACAATCTCTAGGTCCAGCCATGTGACTGCAGACGGCATTATTTCATTCTTTTTTATGGCTGAGTACTATTCCATTGTGTATATACATATATATATACCCACACCCATTTTCTTTTCACGAGGCCATGCTGCCTCAGACGGCCACACGTACCAAAAATATTACATATGTAGAGAATTCTACTGACTAAGCTCTTTCACACACAGTAACTCAGGCAGAGTTTGTTGACTGTGTCTCAATTTCTGCCCTGTCAACCGGTTCATCTGTACCATTTTTCTAGGTTCCACATATATGCGTTAATATACGATATTTGTTTTTCTCTTTCTGACTTACTTCACTCTGAATGACAGTCTCTAGATCCATCAACGTCTCTACAAATGACCCAATTTCGTTCCTTTTTATGGCTGAGTAATATTCCATTGTATATAATGTACCATATCTTCTTTATCCATTCGTCTGTCAATGGGCATTTGGGTTGCTTCCATGACCTGGCTATTGTAAATAGTGTTGCAATGAACACTGGGGTGTATGTCTCTTTTTTTTTTTTTTTTTTAAAGAAATTCACGGTCTTTTATTTATTTATTTATTTATTTATGACTGTGTTGAGTCTTCGTTTCTGTGCGAGGGCTTTCTCTAGTTGCGGCAAGTGAGGACCACTCTTCATCACGGTGCGCGGGCCTCTCACCATCGCGGCCTCTCTTGTTGCGGAGCACAGGCTCCAGACGCCCAGGCTCAGTAATTGTGGCTCACGGGCCCAGTTGCTCCATGGCATGTGGGATCTTCCCAGACCAGGGCTCGAACCTGTGTCCCCTGCATTGGCAGGCAGATTCTCAACCACTGCGCCACCAGGGAAGCCCATATGTGTCTTTTTGAATTATGTTTTTCTCTGGGTATATGCCCAGTAGTGGGATTGATGGGTCATATGGTAATTCTATTTTTAGTTTTTTAAGGAACCTCCATATTGTTCTCCATAGTGGCTGTATCAATTTACATTCCCACCACCAGTGCAAGAGGGTTCCCTTTTCTCCACACCCTCTCCAGCATTTGTCGTTCGTAGATTTTCTGATGATGCCCATTCTAAGTGGTGTGAGGTGATACCTCACTGTAGTTTTGATTTGCATTTCTCTAATAATTAGTGATGTTGAGCAGCTTTTCATGTGCTTCTTGGCCATCCATATGTCTTCTTGGTAGAAATGTCTATTTAGGTCTTCTGCCCATTTTTGGACTGGGTTGTTTGTTTTTTTAATATTGAGCTGCATGAGCTGTTTATATATTTTGGAGATTAATCCTTTGTTTGTTGATTCGTTTGCAATTATTTTCTCCCACTCTGAGGGCTGTCTTTTCATCTTGTTTATGGTTTCCTTTGCTGTGCAAAAGTTTTTAAGTTTCATTAGGTCCCATTTGTTTATTTTTGTTTTTATTTCCATTACTCTAGGAGGTGGATCAAAAAAGATCTTGCTGTGATTTATGTCAAAGAGTGTTCTTCCTATGTTTTCCTCTAAGAGTTTTATAGTGTCTTGTCTTACATTTAGGTCTCGAATCCATTTTGAGTTTATTTTTGTGTATGGTGTTAGGGAGTGTTCTAATTTCATTCTTTTACATGTAGCTGTCCAGTTTTCCCAGTACCACTTATTGAAAAGACTGTCTTGTCTCCATTGTATATCCTTGCCTCCTTTGTCATAGATTAGTTGACCATAGGTGCATGGGTTTATCTCTGGGCTTTCTATCTTGTGCCATTGATCTATGTTTCTGTTTTTGTACCAGTACCATGTTGTCTTGATTACTGTAGCTTTGTAGTATAGTCTGAAGTCAGGAAGTTTGATTCCTCCAGCTCCGTTTTTTTCCCTCAAGACTGCTTTGGCTATTTGGGGTCTTTTGTGTCTCCATCCAAATTTTAAGATTTTTTGTTCTAGTTCTGTAAAAAATGCTATTGGTAATTTGATAGGGATCGCATTGAATCTGTAGATTGCTTTGGGTAGTATAGTCATTTTCACAATATTGATTCTTCCAGTCCAAGAACATGGTATATCTCTCCATCTGTTTGTATCATCTTTAATTTCTTTCATCAGTGTCTTGTAGTTTTCTGCATACTGGTCTTTTCTCTCCTTAGGTAAGTTTATTCCTAAGTATTTTATTATTTTTGTTGCAATGGTAAATGGGAGTGGTTCCTTAATTTCTCTTTCAGATTTTTCATCATTAGTATATAGGAATGCAAGTGATTTCTGCGCATTAATTTTGTGTCCTGCAACTTTACCAAATTCATTGTAGTTTCCTGGTGGCATTTTTAGGATTCTCTATGTATAGTATCATGTCATCTGCAAACAGTGACAGTTTTACTTCTTCTTTTACAATTTGTATTCCTTTTATTTCTTTTTCTTCTCTGATTGCTGTGGCTAGGACTTCCAAAACTATGTTGAATAATAGTGGCGAGAGTGGACAACCTTGTCTTGTAATTTTCTTTTTTTCTAGTATCTTTGACTGGTTTTGGTATCAGGGTGATAATGGCCTCATACAATGAGTTTGGGAGTGTTCCTTCCTCTGCAATTTTTTGGAAGAGTTTGAGAAAGATGGGTGTTAGCTCTTCTCTAAATGTTTGATAAAATTCACCTGTGAAGCCATCTGGTCGTGGACTTTTGTTTGTTGGAAGATTTTTAATCACAGTTTCAATTTCATTACTTGTAATTGGTCTGTTCATATTTTCTATTTCTTCCTGGTTCAGTCTTGGAAGGTTATACCTTTCTAAGAATTTGTCCATTTCTTCCAGGTTGTCCATTTAATTGGCATAGAGTTGCTTGTAGTAGTCTCTTAGGATACTTTGTATTTCTGCAGTGTCTGTTGTAACTTCTCCTTTTTCATTTCCAATTTTATTGATTTGAGTCCTCTCCCTGTTTTTCTTGATGAGTCTGGTTAATGGTTTATCAATTTTGTGTATCTTCTCAAAGAACCAGCTCTTAGTTTTATTGATTTTTGCTATTGTTTTCTTTGTTTCTATTTCATTTGTTTCTGCTCTGATCTTTATGATTTCTTTCCTTCTGCTAACTTTGGGCTTTGTTTGTTCTTTTTTCTCTAATTCCTTTAGGTGTAAAGTTAGATTGTTTATTTGAGATTTTTCTTGTTTCTTGAGGTCAGCTTGTATAGCTATAAACATCCCTCTTAGAACTGCTTTTGCTGCATCCTATAGGTTTTGGATCGTCGTGTTTTCATTGTCATTTGTCTCTAGGTATCTTTTGATTTCCTCAGTGATCTCTTGGTTATTTAGTAACGTATTGTTTAGCCTCCATGTGTTTGTGTTTTTTACGTTTTTTTCCATTTAATTCATTTCTAATCTCATAGCACTGTGGTCAGAAAAGATTCTTGATATGATTTCAATTTTCTTAAATTTACTGTGGCTCGATTTGTGACCCAAGATGTGATCTATCCTGGAGAATGTTCCGTGCACACTTGAGAAGAAAGTGTAATCTGCTGTTTTTGGATGGAATGTCCTATAAATATCAATTAAATCTGCCTGGTCTATTGTGTCATTTAAAGCTTCTGTTTCCTTATTTATTTCCATTTTGGATGATCTGTCCATTGGTGTAAGTGAGGTGTTAAAGTCCCCCACTATTATTGTGTTACTGTCGATTTTCTCTTTTATAGCTATTAGCAGTTGCCTTATGTATTGAGGTGCTCCTATGTTGGGTGCATATATATTTATAATTGTTATATCTTCTTCCTGGATTGATCCCTTGATCATTATGTAGTGTCCTTCTTTGTCTCTTGTAACATTCTTTATTTTAAAGTCTATTTTATCTGATATGAGTATAGCTACTCCAGCTTTCTTTTGATTTCCATGTGCATGGAATATCTTTTTCCATCCCCTCACTTTCAGTCTGGATGTGTCCCTAGGTCTGAAGTGGGTCTCTTGTAGACAGCATATATATGGGTCTTGTTTTTGTATCCATTCAGCCAGTCTATGTCTTTTGGTTGGGGCATTTAATCCATTCACGTTTAAGGTAATTATCGATATGTATGTTCCTAGTACCATTTTCTTAATTGTTTTGGGTTTGTTTTTGTAGGTCCTTTTCTTCTCTTGTGTTTCCCACTTAGACAGGTTCCTTTAGCATTTGTTGTAGAGCTGGTTTGGTGGTGCTGAATTCTCTTAGCTTTTGCTTGTCTGTAAAGCTTTTGATTTCTCCATAGAATCTGAATGAGATCCTTGCTGGGTAGAGTAATCTTGGTTGTAGGTTCTTCCCTTTCATCACTTTAATATGTCATGCCACTCCCTTCTGGCTTGTAGAGTTTCTGCTGAGAAATCAGCTGTTAACCTTATGGGAGTTCCCTTGTATGTTATTTGTCGTTTTTCCCTTGCTGCTTTCAATAATTTTTCTTTGTCTTTAATTTTGCCAATTTGATTACTATGTGTCTCGGCGTGTTTCTCCTTGGGTTTATCCTGTATGGGACTCTCTGCGCTTCCTGGACTTGGGTGGCTCTTTCCTTTCCCATGTTAGGGAAGTTTTCGACTATAATCTCTTCAGATATTTTCTCTGGTCCTTTCTCTCTCTCTTCTCCTTCTGGGACCCCTATAATGCGAATGTTGTTGCGCTTAATGTGGTCCCAGAGGTCTCTTAGGCTGTCTTCATTTCTTTTCATTCTTTTTTCTTTATTCTGTTACATGGCAGTGAATTCCACCATTCTGTGTTCCAGGTCACTTATCCGTTCTTCTGCCTCAGTTATTCTGCTATTGATTCCTAATAGTGTATTTTTCATTTCAGTTATTGTATTGTTCATCTCTGTTTGTTTGTTCTTTAATTCTTCTAGGTCTTTGTTAAACATTTCTGGCATTTTCTCTATCTTTGCCTCCATTCTTTTTCCGAGGTCCTGGATCATCTTCACTATCATTAGTCTGAATTTTTTTTCTGGAAGTTTGCCTATCTCCACTTCATTTAGTTGTTTTTCTGGGGTTTTATCTTGTTCCTTCATCTTGTACATAGCCCTCTGCCTTTTCATCTTGTCTATCTTTCTGTGAATGTGTTTTTTGTTCCACAGGCTGCAGGATTGTAGTTCTTCCTTCTGCTGTCTGCTTTCTGGTGGATGAGGCTATCTAAGAGGCTTATGCAAGTTTCCTGATGGGAGGGACTGGTGGTGGGTAGAGCTGACCGTTGCTCTGGTGGGCAGAGCTCAGTAAAACTTAATCTGCTTGTCTGCTGATGGGTGGGGCTGTGTTCCCTCCCTGTTGGTTGTTTGGCCTGAGGCGACTCAACACTGGAGCCTAGCTGGACTCTTCTGTGGGGCTAATGTCAGACTCTGGGAGGGCTAACGCCAAGGAGTACTTCCCAGAACTTCTGCTGCCAGTGTCCTTGTCCCCACGGTGAGCCACAGCCACCCCCCACCTCTGCAGGAGATCCTCCAACACTAGCAAGTAGGTCTGGTTCAGTCTCCCCTGGGGTCACTGCTCCTTCCCCTGGGTCCCGATGCACACACTACTTTGTGTGTGCCCTCCAAGAGTGGAGTCTCTGTTTCCCCCAGTCCTGTCGAAGTCTTGCAATCAAATCCCACTAGCCTTCAAAGTCTGATTCTCTAGGGATTCCTCCTCCCGTTGCCAGACCCCCAGGTTGGGAATCTGACGTGGGGCTCAGAACCTTCACTCCAGTGCGTTGGACTTCTGTGGTATAAGTGTTCTCCAGTTTGTGAGTCACCCACCCAGCAGTTATGGGATTTGCTTTTACTGTGATTGCACCCCTCCTACCATCTCATTGTGGCTTCTCCTTTGTCTTTGGATGTGGGGTGTCTTTTTTGGTGAGTTCCAGTATCTTCCTGTCGATGAATGTCCAGCAGCTAGTTGTGATTCTGGTGTTCTCGCAAGAGGGAGTGAGAGCACGTCCTTCTGCTCTGCCATCTTGGTTCCTAATCTCAGCCATTTTTTAAAAAATAATTTTTTGTCTTTTTTTTCCTTTAATAAGTGTATTTATTTATTTATTTTTGGCTGCGTTGGGTCTTTGTTGCCGTGCATGGGCTTTCTCTAGTTGCAGTGAGCGGGGACTACTCTTCATTGTGGTGCACGGGCTTCTCATTGTGGTGGCTTCTCTTGTTGCAGAGCAACAAGCACGGGCTCTAGGCACGTGGGCTTCAGTAGCTGTGGCATTCGGGCTCAAGAGCGCAGACTCAGTAGTTGTGGTGCATGGGCTTAGTTGCTCCATGGCATGTGGGATCTTCCCAGACCAGGGCTCGAACCCGTGTCCCCTGCATTGGCAGGCGGATTCTTAACCACAGTGCCACCAGGGAAGCCCTACTGTAGCCATTTTTAAGTGTACAGTTTAGTGACACTTACAGATTATTGTGCACCGATCACCACCATCCATCTCTAAAACTTTTTCGTCTTCCCAAACTGAAACTCCAAAGCCATTAAACACTAACAACTCCCCATTCCCCTCTCGCCCACCCTTTGTAACCACCATTCTACTTTCTGTTTCTATGAGTTTACTGCTCTAGGCACCTCATACAAGTGGAATCATACAGTATATTTTTTTTGACTGGCTTATTTCACTTATTGTAATGTCCTCAAGGTTCATCCACACTGTAGCATGTGTAAGAATTTCCTTCCTTTTTTTTTTTAAGGAATTTTTTCTTTTTTTAAATTTTAATTTTATTTATTTATTTATTTTTGGCTGCATTGGGTCTTTGTCGCTGTGTGCGGGCTCTCTCCAGTCGCAGCGAGGGGGGGCCACTCTGGAGCATTGTGGTGCACAGGCTTCTCATTGTGGTGGCCTCTCCCAACACAGAGCACGGGCTCTAGGTGCATGAGCTCAGCTGTAGTGGTTCTCGGACTCCAGAGTGCAGGCTCAGAAGCTGTGGCACATGGGCCCAGCTGCTCTCTGGCATGTGGGATCCTCCCGGACCAAGGCTCGAACCCATGTCACCTGCATTGGCAGGCAGACTCCCAACCACTGTGCCACGGGGGAAGCCCAAGAATTTCCTTCCTTTTTATGGCTGAATAATATTCCATGGTATGTATACACTGCATTTTGTTTATCCTTTCATCCCTCAGCGGACACTTGGGTTGCTTCCACCTTTGGCTATTTTAAGTATTGCTGCTATGAACCTTGGTGTTAAAGTCCCTACTTTCAGTTCTTTTGGATATATAACCAGAAGTGGAATTACAGGGTCATATGGTAATTCTGTGTTTAAGTTTTTGAGGAACTACATGCTGTTTTCCACAGCAGCTGCACTGTTTTACATTCCAACCAGCAATACGCAGGATTCCATTTCTCCACAGCGTTGCCAACTCTTGTTATCTTCTGTTTTCATCTCATCATGGTTTTGATTTGCATTTCCCTAACAATTAGTGATAATGAGCATTTTTTCATGTGCTTGTTAGCCATCTGTATATCTTCTATGGAGAAATGCCTATTCAAGTCCTTTAACCCATTTCTTAAATGACTTGTCCGTTTTTTATTGTTGAGTTGTAGGAGCCCTTTATATATTCTGCATATAAATCTCTTATCAGATATATGATTTGCAAATAATTTCTCGCATTCAATGGGTTGCCTTTTAACTCTGTTGATAGTGTCCTTTAATACCCCATCCTTTCTGTTAAGGAACTGATTCATCATTTCCTTCCCAAGGCCCAAATCCCCTGACTCACGCATGTGTCAGGTCTTCTTAAAACACTCTCTGAATGTATTTTATTTTATTTTAGTTTTTTTATTTATTTATTTTTGGCTGCATTGGGTCTTCGTTGCTGAGTGCGGGCTTTCTCTAGTTGTGGTGAGCAGGGGCTACTCTTCGTTGCAGTGCACGGGCTTGTCACTGCGGTGGCTTCTCTTGTTGTGGAGCACAGGCTCTAGGCACATGGGCTTCAGTAGTTGTGGCTCACGGGCTCTAGAGCACAGGCTCAGTAGTTGTGGTGCACGGACTTAGTTGCCCCGCAGCATGTGGGATCTTCCCGGACCAGAGCTCAAACCCATGTCCCCTGCACTGGCAGGTGGATTCATAACCACTGCGCCACCAGGGAAGCTCTCTGAATGTATTTTAGAATGACCTGGGAAGTTAAATAAAAAGAAAGCCAGGCTAATCACACTCTGTTCCTCTTGTTAAAAAACGAAATTTAACTGAGTAGATTATAAAGATCTTATTGGCTTTATTCAATGATTCATGAATCAGGCAGCACCCCATCTAACAGACAGAAAGGAGCTGCACAAAAAGAAAGATTTTTATAGGCAGAAAGGAGCAGGGACAAGGAAGTTTTACTAGAAAAAGCAGATTGTTTGTGGCAAGGTCACCTTCCTTTAGGGGCCAGGGAAGGCAAGCGTATATCAGGCAGATGACCTCACTAGTGCTGATTAGGTAATTTCAGATTGACTGGTTTAAGATTCCATTCCTGGGAGAGGCTGAAACTAATCAAGTTAGGTATTAAGTCTTGGTTTGGTGACTTGGGGTTTAGCATAAGTGACTCCATTTTGGGTCTGTTGTCTTGTTTTTAATACTCTTTTTAACAGTTTCACAATTCTAAGGAAAATTCATATGAATATGAACTTCATGAAAAGGTGTCAGGGAGGTGGGAGGAGATGGGGAGAGTGGAAAAGGAGGCTGCATGAACAACACAATCTATCAGGACAGGATGCAGCGTTTTTTAAGTACTTATTCTGTGCCAGGCACTGTTCTAAGCAAATTTAAATCCTCAAAACCACCCTATTGGGCTTCCCTGGTGGCGCAGTGGTTGAGAGTCTGCCTGCCGATGCGGGGGACACGGGTTCGAGCCCTGGTCTGGGAGGATCCCACGTGCCGCGGAGCGACTGGGCCCGTGGGCCACAACTGCTGGGCCTGCGCGTCTGGAGCCTGTGCTCCGCAGCGGGAGGGGCCGCGATGGTGAGGTGCCCGCGCACCGCGATGAAGAGTGGCCCCCGCTTGCCGCAACTGGAGGGAGCCCTCGCACAGAGGCGAAGACCCAGCACAGCCAAAAATAAATAAATGAAATTTAAAAAACAAAAAACAAAAAAACCACCCTATTTTGTTGACAGTAAAATTATTCCCATTTTACAGGTGAAGAAACAGAGGCCCTAAGAGGTTAAATCACAGACTAGGTGGAGCCAGAAATTGAACCCTGGCCATGCAGACCCAGCGGCTACTTTACTGATCACAGTGTGACACTTTGTAGGCTTCGGAGTCGGGATTAATCTGCATTCAAACTCAAATGACTAACAAGAACATGATTACAAACCCATTAGTAATCTGAGAGAAATTCAAACTGAAAATAAGTTTTTACTTTACACTTACCAGCAGTTTGAAAGTTGGACATCAAGTGTGGGTGAAGATTTGGGGAAATAGAAACTCTCATGTAATTATGGGTGGGAGTATAGCCTGGTGCAGCCATTCCAGAAGAGATTTGGCAGCTCTTCACCCAGTTGAGTATGAGTGTAGCCTGGGACCTAGCACTGTCACCCCTGGGTATACATTCGGGGAAATTCTTACACTGGTCCATAGGGGAATATCTGGAAGGCTCTCCTCACAGCATCATTTGTAGAAAAGGGAGTTGAAGGCAATCTAAGTGTCCATTGCCAGGGGAATAGGTAAGTAAAATGTAGATGCACATGATGGAGGACAAGACAGATGTTTACATCAATGAACCAGATGTATACACTTCAACATGGTTACATCGTAAAAGCAATGCTGAGTGGGAAAAAAAATGAGACACAGAATGAGGTCCATAGCCCAATTTACGTAAATCATGCCTTTTATGTAAATTTTAAATGAATATGCATGAAAAATAACACTACATTTTCCAAGGATACATAAAAGTCAAAGATATGTATTGAACGTGCTAGAGCTACCACGGAGGATGGGACTGGAGAATGGTGATGAAGGAAAATAACATGCATTCAGATGGAAAAATGGATGAGAGAAGCGTCTTGCAAAATGGAGGTAAGAAAAGGATCTATGCATCTCAGTTCTACCAAGTTATTGCTATGTGACCTTGGATAAGTCATTTCCCTCCTTGATACTTGTTTTTCTTATCTGGAAAATAGGAAGATATGAGCCTTCACATCCTATGTCATGAAGGATGTCTGCAGAGGAAGTCAATGTGATAGAATGGAAAGTGCATAGCCCTTGGACATGACCCACCTGATTGCTGTGTGGCCTTGGGGAAGCACTTCACTCTCTCAGCTTCTGTTTTAAATGAGGTGGTCTCAGGCCTCACTGAGAAGGGGACATTTGAGAAAGGTCTTGAAGGCGAGGGAGTGAGTTGTAGGGATATCTGGGGGGAAAAGTAATTCAGGCAGAGGAAAGAGTCAGTTCCAACCATAGGGAAGGACACGACATTCCTTTCACAGTGCCTGCCACACGGTCTGTGCTCAGCAGCTGTTGACTATTCACTCACCCCCTTCCCCTCCTCTTGCAGAAATGTCAGGATCCAGGTGACCTTCTAGCTTCAGTGACAATGACACTCTGGCTTCGGAAGTTCTTTGTAACACTGCGTTCACATATACCATCCACTGCAGGAGTGCCCTCTCTAACTGACCACAGGAGCCTCAGCCCGGAAAAAAGTCATTGCTGTTGGGGCTTCGGCCTGCATGGGGAGCACAGGAGCCCTCAGACAGCAAGGCGGAGCCTTCACCAACTGCTCTTCCCCTCAAGAGACCCCCACCCCAGCACACATCAAAGCTAAGACAGTACCTAGAGGGGCTTGAGTGAGGGTACAGTCAAACAGGGAGAGGAAAGAAGGGAAGGGACCCATATTTACTGAGGCAGATCTGGGTTTGAATATTATTCTGCTGCTTACTGGCTCATGTACGCTTACAAATCACTGAAGCCCTCTAAGCCTCAATTCCCCCATCTGTAAAATGAGCATGAAAAATATCATTTCTGTACGGTAGTTGTGAGGACTCAGTGAGATAAGATTTGTGAAAGTGGCAAGCAAATATCTGGGGCTCACCAAAAAGTAGGCCCTTTCTTTCTGTACCAAGTACCTGGGAGGCATCCACTGCCTTATTCAGTCAGCTCAGGTCCTTATTTATTTTATTCATTTCTGTGGGGATTGAATCACCTAACTTTCAAGGAGGGTGTGCGGTTACAGTGAGGCAGTAGATAAAAACTGTGGTTAGCATAGTTACTGGACCAAAACAGGTACTCCATAAGTATTTGTTGGATACCTAGATGGACAAGTGGATGGATGGATGGATGGATGGATGGATGGATGGATGGATGGATGGATAGATGACTGGGTAGATGCGAGGATGGCTTGCTGATAGGATATCCGGGAAAACATGATTTGTATTACAGAAATACCAAGTCTGCACAAAAACCAAGTGTTTTAACAAGAGGGTTTTATTATATCTGTTTGTGGCCTCAGGTCTTAAGCACAGATATAGCATAGATGAGTAAAAATAGGCATAAATGTGCCTAGTTCTAGTCAGCTGTGACCTACACTTACCACTCTTGTGTCTACGATTCATCTGGATGAGGTAAGGGGCCAGGTCTTGCCTGAGCCAATGTTCTCTAAGTGAGATCACTGGTCGTTCCCTGGGGTCAAGGCTGAGATCAGGGGAAAACACAGGGTGAGGACTTCGTGATGTCCAACATGGGTTCGAAATCCTGATTGGTGATGTTTCATTAAAAGAATTATAACTTAGCTTTTCCGGTAATCCTGTCACCGTTGCAAGAAGGGAGAGACACAAGTGCATTCCACGCTATGTAACTTCTGCAATCACATGGCCCCTCTGAGCCCCATGTTCCTCTTAGTAAGATGAAGGAATTGGACCCTACCAGCTTCAAAATGTTCCGATCCTCTGAAAATCCCTGACATCTTTTTTAAAATATGGATGTAGAACTCCGGAAAAATATATATTAAATTTCTTCCTTGTCTGTCTGTAGAGAGTCTTCTTAAACCCTTTCACAATAAGTGCATGTATATGTCAATGTGTGCTTATGCTACACCCTGGGGAAGCAGGAAGCTTTGGAGATAGACAGCTCATTTCTAGGCGTCATGTGAGAAATGTGGATACACTGATGATTATGATTCAGTTCTTGCAACTATACTTTGATTAAAACAATAAAAGATTCAGTTCCTGCCCCCAGGGTAGGAAAGAATACATTGAAATGGATAAACTTCAGTAGTTATTAAAGTATAAAAAAGTTGCACCCTCCCAGACCTAAAATGCTGCTAGGTCAATTAACCTGTCTGGAGGAATTCAGGAAGGCTGCCTGGAAGAGGTGTTCTGGGCTAGGTCAAAAAGAAGAGAAAGCATCTGAGAAGGTCACAACCAGGCAGAGGTCACAGGGGGAGTAAAGGTGGTTGTATCCAGAGTGGTGAGGCAATCATCAGAGCCGTAGCATGAGCTACAACCTAAAATACTCCGCCACCTCCCCTGGGCCTGGATGGGACTGAGACCCTGACTTGTGTGTTGGGGCAACATTCTGAGAGAAGCAAGGGGGCAATCACAAGATACCAACTCGGAACTGCCTGTCTCTTTATTGAGCACTTACTGAATGCAGACCCCGTGCACTTTATATACATAACAGCCATGTTTCCTAAAGTGTGCTGTGCAACTTGTGGGGCATATGAGGTGACTGTAGACAGGACACCAAGAACATTTTGATTTTCTTTTTTTTCTTTTTTTTTAAAATAAATTTATTTATTTTATTTTATTTATTTATTTTTGGCTGCGTTGGGTCTTCGTTGTTGCGCGTGGGCTTTCTCTAGTTGTGGCCAGCGGGGGCTACTCTTTGTTGCAGTGTGCGGGCTTCTCATTGCAGTGGCTTCTCTTGTTGCGGAGCACAGGCTCTAGGTGTGCAGGCTTCAGTAGTTGTGGCTCGCGGGTTCAGTAGTTGTGGCACGCGGGCTCTAGAGCTCAGGCTCAGTAGTTGTGACGCATGGGCTTAGTTGCTCTGCGGCATGTGGGATCTTCCCGGACCAGGGCTCGAACCCGTGCCCCCTGCATTGGCAAGCGGATTCTTAACCACTGTGCCACCAGGGAAGTCCCTTGATTTTAATATTTATGTTTTGTGTTTATGTTTACCTTGTGTGTGTGGCAGGTGGCATTTGTTTTCATTTACAATTTAGTTCTAAAGCATCCTTTTAAACAGGTGAAAGTTTTAAAAAGTGACTCAATTTAGAGAAATATATTTCTTGAGTAAACATACAGATGGTACATGGATATTGCAAAATTTACGAGGGGAGTACACAAACGGCTGAAATTCAAGAAACACTGTGCTTTAGCATACAAGCATTTATCTCATTCAGAACTCTTTTGGTTGCAAGTAATAGATAATCACTCAAATCAGCTTAAGCAAAATAAGAAAATGTATCCTAACAGGAAATCTCACAAGGACCCAAAGGAAGCAGCGCAGATGTTGAGCTTCGAGAAGGGCTGGGCCTGGAGGAAGGGAGCCAGCAGGCCCCTGGAAGCACTGCCCCTCCTCTCTCCAGGCCCCTGCGGTCCCCCCTGGTCTCTGCTTTGCTCTGCACATCTCTGTCTTCTCTATGAGCAGAGCCGTTTTCTCTACTAAATTCATGCAGGTGCCTCCCTCAACCCTGGCCCGCTGGCCACACACACACACACACACACACACACACACACACACACACACCCCTCACACACACACACACAGCTCCAGAGTTTAAATGTGTTCCAGTAAGTGGCCTGCAGAGCCTGAAAGAGCATCCCTGAATCTTGCTACTTATTCCCAAGCGAGAACCTGACTGGCCCCACCAGAGCCAGACGCTCACCTCTCATCCCTTCAGCTCCTATCGGAGGGTTAGGGGGAAACAAATTCTCAGAAGACGGGAGAATCTGGGATGAGCAGTCAGCCTGACCAAGAGGTTTCTGCTCCTCATAACTCTATGAGGCCGGAAATTCAGTTCACAGGCCCTGGGCAGGAAGTGACAAAGCCACAGCTTGAACCTGGGTCTGTGTGACACTGAAGTTCAAGTCCGCTGCACTATCCACCTAGTCACCACCTGCTAAGTCCAGCCCACAGCTGCCATCCCAG
Source organism: Balaenoptera borealis (assembly GCF_965194805.1). Lineage (NCBI taxonomy): Eukaryota > Metazoa > Chordata > Mammalia > Artiodactyla > Balaenopteridae > Balaenoptera > Balaenoptera borealis. The sequence goes on along the minus strand of NC_138860.1, from coordinate 172,188,904 downwards.
ACCCAAGCAGGTCTCTGGCCCATTGGGAGGCATTTATCAAAATCAGCCCAGTATGCGGGAAACGAGGATCCCAGCTTTGTGGGGTCACTGGCTGGAAGGGAAGATGATTTCTGGAAACCAGGGAAGGCTCCTCCAAGCCCCTGGGTCTGAGGCTGTCAGGTTCACACTGCAGGTGCTCAGGGTGCGAGAGGAGGCTCAGGCATCTAGAACTCCTCGAGAGAAATTTTCACCTCTCTTCTGCACCCAGACCTCAAAGTGCCTGCCTGCCCTTGGGATTCTAGTTGCTCTTCTCAGCTCGTGGCAGCTACGTCAGAGGGGCCTCGCAGAAGGTGAGGTGGGGAGCGGAGCTGACGGGCTCCTTCCGCTCTGGAGGCCTTCCTGCAGGCACTTCTCAGCCTAACCGTCCTTTCCCACGGAAGCCTCTGGGCATCGCAGTGGCCTGGAGGGCCCCAATTCGGCTTTGAGGGGACTTTGCCCACCCACAGTGGGTGGCTGTCCTGCGGGAGTTTCTTCATCAGGGTCCCTTGTTGAGACAGAAAGTGGATGTGGGTGTTGTGTCTCTCCCGCTGCCCCAGAGCTGCCCCAGGCCTGAGGTGAGGCCTGTGCGGAAACACACGTCTGCCCCAGGAGACAGGCTCCCCGTCCTAGCTTTCGGTCTCTGCATGTTTTATCTTCTCTGCTCACCACTCAGTACAGGTTGTTGCATGACTCGGGAGAAGGTTCCACCAAGCCACTTCCCCTAAGAAGTGTCACAAAGACCTTGTGCCTTTAGGTAGAGACTGGGTGGCACCATCCTAGCTCAGAAGTCTGTCCCAAAGACGGTGCCACACGGCGAGGGAAGCATCCCTTTTCCAAAACCCCTTCTCTGACTTTTTAGTGATAAAGGGAGTGGTTGCCCAAAACTTTAGGACTTACGCATTTGGGACTGCTGTCCTGCTAGGGTGAACGGGGTGGTTCAGTGTGAAACCCCAAGGACCGCCCCGGCCCTGACACTCCTTCCAGAACTATCAGACTCAGGCGCTCAGGATGAGGTTACCAACCAAGGTTATTATGGCATGTGCCCAAAGGTGGCTGAAAGGGCTCATTCAAGTTCTGGATTTCCCAGCAGTCTGGCTCTGCCAGCATCGACACCTTGGTGAGGTAGCCTCCATACCTAATGGGCCGCCACTGCCCAGGGAGGAGGTGTCAGGGCCACATCAGACACCCCTTCCTCCCCCAGGTCACTCCATGATGTCCATGGAGGATAGGCCTCTGGGTTCCAACAATCCGGGACTAATCTTTGAGGGAATTGACAGGGACCTGTTTGAGCGGCATGACCACTTCGGTGCCTGTCTCCATGGTGGTCCGGGAGCATTTCCGGCTGCTGCGCATACTGTAGAACTTCTCCGAGAGGTGCTTACGGAACTTCTTGGTGAGGAAGCAGTAGATGATGGGGTCTAAGACACAGTTGGTACTAAGGAGGCAGAGAGTGACCTGATGTGCATCATTAATAGCCTGGTGGAAGTTGCTGTTCTGGAAGCCCAGCTCAGCCAGGGTCCAGGGCAGCTGTACAATGTGGTGGGGCACAAAGCAGATGATGAACACAGCCAGGACTGTGCAGACCATCCAGAGTGCCCGGCACTTGACCTCCGCACTGCGCTGCATCTGCACCGGCTGTGTGAGCAGCGTGACGATGATGACCAGGTTGCAAACGAGGATGATGAGGAAGACGAGGAAGAAGCTGAACACGAGGAAGACGTGTATGATGAGGACCGGGATGCTGCCCTTCTTGTAGTGCTCAAAGCAGCGTGTGACGTTGCCCGAGCCAGTCTTGTTGGGCACTGTGTTGGTGGAGTCCAGGATGAAGAAGTAGGATGCAGCGGCCACAATGGCCACCCAGATGATCAGGGACAAAAGGATGCCACGCTTGCGGGTGGTGACCTGAACGGTCTTGATGGGCTGTGTTACAGCCTGGAAGCGGTTATAAGTGATGACGGCCAAAAAGGCCACTGAGCAGTAGGTGTTAATGAAGAAGAAGCAGCCAGCCAGGTTGCACAGGAATTCAGGAAGAATCCAGTTGCCCTCGTTGTAGTAGTAGATGATCCACAGGGGCAGGGTGACCAGGAAGAGCAGGTCAGCCATGGTGAGGTTCATCATGAAGATCTTTATCTCATTGAATTTCTTGGAAGGGTACAGGCGGGCAAAGACCCACAGCACATAGCTGTTGGCGAGGACCCCCAACACAAAGATGATGCTGTAAAAAATTGGGAAGAGGGTGTATCGGAACTCAGAATCCACACGAGAGGAATCATTTGCCTCCATCACTGTGGGCTGGAATGGGCAGCTGGTCATAGGATCCTACCTGTGCCTGGAAGACCACACAGAAATTCTGGTTAATGAAGGGCTAACAAGGGACTATCTTTTTACTCAGTTCCAAGACTCCCATTTTGCACATTTTAAACACTCTAAAGTTGATGGCATTTTCCAATTAATTGGCAATTTTTTTCTTCCTACATAAAATAATGGTGTGTTTTTTAAATGAATGGCCTCTGACAGTCAATAAAATCAGTGGCAATTCAGTTTCTTTTCTCTTGTTCCATTTAAAAATATACTTTTTTATTCTCTAGCTTGTTTTGACTTAGAGTTTTAGATAATCTATTCCTGGTGATGAAACAGATGGAAATTTAAATTTTTTAAAAAATTTAAATTCTACGGTTTTTAATTTCTGACAAAACTTGAATATTTTTCTTTTTTTTTTTTTTTTTTAAAGAAATTCACGTTCTTTTATTTATTTATTTATGGCTGTGTTGGGTCTTCGTTTCTGTGTGAGGGCTTTCTCTAGTTGTGGCAAGTGGGGACCACTCTTCATCGCGGTGCGCGGGCCTCTCACCATCATGGCCTCTCTTGTTGCAGAGCACAGGCTCCAGACGCGCAGGCTCAGTAATTGTGGCTCACGGGCCCAGTTGCTCCGTGGCATGTGGGATCTTCCCAGACCAGGGCTCGAACCCGTGTCCCCTGCATTGGCAGGCAGATTCTCAACCACTGCGCCACCAGGGAAGCCCTTGAATATTTTTCTATTGATGAAATTTGAGATAAAAATTTTGATGGTAAAATGTCTTATGTTAAAAAATAATTCACGTGCTCATACGAAATCTAGAAAATACACAGATGTATATTAGAGTCACCCAGAGAATGAAATAGTAGCTATATATTAGAAAGGATGAGTTAGATCTGATTGTACTGCCATGTAAAGTTGTCCCTGGATAATATTGTTAAGTAAAACAAAACAAAACAAAAAAGTTGGTATGACCCCGTTATATACTTGTATATGATATAGAAAATGATCTAGAAGGATACCCCTCAAAGCGATGACAGTGGTGAAACCTCTGGGAAGGTGAGGTGGGCTTGGTTGGAAGTATAATTACTTTACATTTTTTTTTGTTTGTTTAAACTTTTTAGGAGTGTGCATTGCTTTAGTAATTTAAAATTTTTAAGTATAATTTTAAAAGAAAAATATATAGTGGAGAAGCCCAATAGACAATACTTTAACCAAGTAAACAAGAGTAGCATCATCATTAGTAAGACATGTCAACATCATGTACCCCTGGTACGATGTACTGACAAGGACACAACACTACTTCTGTGGTATTCTTGCCAAAAATGCATAATCTCAATTTAGCCATGAGAAAACATCAGACAAAGCCAAATTGTGCAACATTCTACAAAATGACTGATCAATAGTGTCAAGGTCATGAAAGACAAGGAAAGACTGAGGAACTATCATAGATCAGAGGATATAAAGGAGACATAGGACAACTAAGTGCAAAGTAGGATCCTGGATTGTACCCGGGAACAGAAATATTGTTAGGGGAAAACGGGTGAAGTTCAAATAAGGTCTATAATTTAGATAATACTGTATCCATGTTCATTTCCTGGTTTTGATCATTGTACTGTGGTTTTATAAATTGAGAATGTTGGGTGAAGGGCATATAATGAACTCTTTGTACTATCTTGCAACTTTTTTGAAGGCCTAAAATTATTTCAAAACAAAAAGGTGTTTGTTTGTTTTAAGTATGGTTGACCCTTGAACAACACAGGTTTGAACTGTGTGGGTCCACTTATACATGGATTTTTTTTTTGATTAATACAATACAATACAATTAATATAACACAGTACAAAAATACAATACTACACGACCCATGGTTGGATGAATCCACAGATACGGAACCCCACAGAAGGAGAGCCAACTGTAAAGTTATAAGCAGATTTTCAACTGCAGGGAGGGTGGCGCCCCTAATTCCTGTGTTGTTCAAGATTCAACTGTACATGAAAGAAGATTAAAAGTAGCCATATTCGCACTACCCAAAGTCTGGTTCATTTTCAACAGTTCTTTGTCCCCATCCACCGTCCAGAAAAACCAGTTCCTCCCTCCTCTCTTGTCCCTCCCACTATGTTGCCATCACGTGAGCCTGGAAGCCCCTCTTATGTTTGTGTTGCAGCTGAGGGGGATGGGATGGCAAGAGACTTGGGATTAAGCAAGGCCCAAGGCTCATCATATATCATAGTAGAGTGAAAAGAGCAGGGAATAGGCAGTGAGAAGCAAGGAAGACAATTAACACTTAAGAGCACCTCTTTTGGAGCCAGGCACCCTGCTCAGTGCTTCCACACGCATTACCTCCTTTGAGTCTCGCACAAGTCCTTTGAGATAGGAAGTAAGATCCCCATTTTACAGAATAGGAAACGGAGTATAGAGTGGTTATGTGACTTGTCCAAGGTCACACAGCATTAAGGGATTGAGCCAAGATCTCAAATCTAGCTCTGTCTTCATTTGTTCATTCACACATTCAATCAAAAATATTTCTGAACACCAGCTGTGTGTCAGGCTCACTGCCAAACACAAGAGAGGCAGGGTGAACATGACCGACAGGACCCTGCCCTCAGGGAACTTAGAGTCTCGTGGGGGCGATAGACAAAAGCAGTGTAAACAAACATAGCTGCTATACGAAGAAAATAGGGTGCTGACATGGAGAAGAAAACAGAGATCTACTTTTTTTAATATAAATTTATTTATTTATTTATTATTTATTTTTGGCTGCATTGGGTCTTTGTTGCTGCACACGGGCTTTCTCTAGTTGTGGCGAGCGGGGGCTACTCTTCGTTGCAGTGAGCGGGCTTCTCATTGCGGTGGCTTCTCTTGTTGTGGAGTACGGGCTCTAGGCACGTGGGCTTCAGTAGTTGCAGCACATGGGCTCGGTGATTGTGGCTCACGGGCTCTCGAGCGCAGGCTCAGTAGTTGTGGCGCATGGGCTTAGTTGCTTTGTGGCATGTGGGATCTTCCCCCACCAGGGATCAAACCCGTGTACCCTGCATTGGCAGGCGGATTCTTAACCACTGCGCCACCAGGGAAGTCCCAAGATATCTACTTTGAAAGGAGGTGACATTTCCATTGAGGCCTGAAAGAAGAGCCTAGGAGGAGAGTTCCAGGCAGAGGGATCTGCATGAGTCTAGCACTGGGGCAGGAAAGAGATTGGTAGGTTCCAGGAACTGGAAAAAAGGCCACCTGATGGCCCTTGCCCTGACCTCTGGCTGCCACTCCACCCTCATCTCATGCCACCTTCTCACCAGGCTCCAGCCAAAATGGACTTCCCAGGTGGGTCTTCAAACCCACCCAGAACTCTCCTGCTTCAGCCTGTACACATAGCCATGCCACTGCCTTGAACATGCTTCCCTATCCACACCCCACTGCCACCTGGCCAACTCCAACTCATGTTTCAGACCTTAGCTGAATTTCACTTCTTCAGGGAGGTCTTCAATGACCTCCAGGTCAGGTCAGGTCCCATCTCAAAGCTCCCCGTACTTCTTCTTAAATCTTAGCACAATTGTAATCGTATTCATGTTTGTATGATTGTTTCACACTCTCCCACGTGACTGTGAGCACCGGCAGATCAAGGACCTTGTCTGCCTAATCAACACTATTCCCAGCACCATGAATCGATAAATAAAAGGAATGCGTAATAAGCCTTGTTAATTACACCCACCCCTTAGGAAGCCCCAGAGCAGTGGAAACACTTGAAGAAGTCTATAGATACTTACAGGTGAGTTTAAAGAAACCACTGGCTGTAATTAGAATTTTTCTCTTGATTGAGAAAAATTTTGTTCTTTGTTCTATTTAGTATATGGTGGTGGTTTGTCTATGTTAATTAAATAAATGTAGGTTCCATTATTCCAAGAAATCATTGCGATTCCTTTAAAAACAAAAAACTCACCCTCAAGTCGCACTGTGAATTACATAGTTGATTTGAATTACATACTTTTATTCTGCTTCCTCAGCAGCAAATTGCTAGCTTCTACTCAGCTGGGATCTTTTCTACTCCTAAAGGTGACCCTGCCATCTGATCCCAAAGGTGTAAGATAATAACTCTCAAAGGGTGGTCCATGCAAACGAGGGATGAGAGAGGAGGTCTATCTCTGAAAATTTTCAGGGAATCCATGAGGTCAAAATGATCATCATAATAATACCAAGACATTATTTGTCTTTTTCACTGAGTTGACTGACATTTGCGCTGACAGTACAAAAGGGTGAGCAAAACTGCTGGCTCCTTAGCACCAATCAAGGCAGGGACACCAAACTACCATAGGAGTCATATCCTTCACAGCTATGCATTCAGTGTAAAAAAATTAAAAAAGAAAAAGCCAATTTCACTTTATTTTTTAATTTTTTTTACAAATTTTTAAATTCTTATTTATTTTTGGCTGCATTAGGTCTTTGTTGCTGGACACAGGCTTTCTCTAGTTGTGGCAAGCGGGGGCTACTCTTCGTTGCAGTGAGCGGGCTTCTCATTGCGGTGGCTTCTCTTGTTGTGGAGCACGGGCTCTAGGCACGTGGGCTTCAGTAGTTGTGGTTCGAGGGCTCTTCCCGGACCAGGGCTCGAACCCGTGTTCCCTGCATTGGCAGGCGGATTCTTAACCACTGCACCACCAGGGAAGCCCAGTACACATCTTTTTAATAATCTGTGTATCGGAATGGGAAATACACATGAAACATCTCTGCTGCAAACTGGAGTAGAGTGGTTGTCTTCAGAAAAAGAACCAATGACATTGTTTGAGTTGTGAGCTGAGCTGTTTTTTGGATCATCATTATCACTTGAAAAAATGACTGGCAAACTATGGCTTTTCAGAGACTTGGGTATCTGGCAGACTTTTTCTCAAAAAGTCACTATATAAATTGATCCTGTCACTTCAAGGAAAACCAATGATGGGATTTTGCTGCCATGATTAAAATTTGAACTTTCGGGGCTTCCCTGGTGGCGCAGTGGTTAAGAATCTGCCTGCCGATGCAGGGGACACGGGTTCGAGCCCTGGTCTGGGAAGATCCCACATGCCGCGGAGCAACTGGGCCCGTGAGCCACAACGACTGAGCCTGCGCGTCTGGAGCCTGTGCTCCGCAACAAGAGAGGCCGCGATAGTGAGAGGCCCGCGCACTGTGATGAAGAGTGGCCCCCACTTGCCGCAACTAGAGAAAGCCCTCGCACAGAAGCGAAGACCCGACACAGCCAAAAATAAATAAATAAATTAATTAATTTAAAAAAAAAAAAAAAAAAAAAAAAATTTGAACTTTCAAGAAAAGATCAAAATTTTTGGAAAATCTGTATCTGCCAGCATGAGCTTGACAGCTTTCCAATATCAAAGAATTTTCTGATGAGATTGGTAGTGATATTAATTAATACAATTTTTTGATATCTTATAATGAAAGGTCAATATCTGGAAGACCTGTATATCGCAGTGAACCAATATTTTTCAAATGAGGAAAGCATGATGTTTCAAAATTACATAGAGGTAAAAGATTCAAAGGGCAAGATAGACCAATACATTGCCTTGTTCACGGATGACAAAAAGTTTGTTGATATGATTCAGTATACATTGCAACTAACTTTTAAGAAACTACCATTTGTGGAGTTCTGATGTAGAATCAAAGAAGAGTATCACCAATTATTTGAAAAAGCCATTAAAATATTCCTCCCTTTACAAATACACATACATCTGTGTGAGGGCAGATTTTCTTCATATACTTTAACCAAAACAACATATCACAATAGACTGAGTGTGGAAGTGAATATGAGAATCCAGCTGTCTTCTATTAAACCCAACATTAAAGAGATTGGCAAAAAAAAAATGTAAATCAATGTTACTCTTCTCCCTAAATTGCTTATGTTTTGAAAACTTTAGTTATTTTCCACTAAAAACATTATTTATGTTAACATGAAATGAGTTTATTATTGGTTTTTACGTTTAAAAACAAAAATTTTTAGAATGTCTTAGTTTTAATTTTGAAGAGGGTAAATATTGGTAGATATACCCATGTAAACAAAAGTTCTCTGGGGCCCTCAATAATTTTTAAGAATATAAAGAGATCCTGAGACCAGAAAATTTGAAAATCAATGCTCCACAATCTCAGTTCACCACCCCGCCCCGTCCCCCCATTTCCTTTGAGCCTAAGACGCCCATTCATCTGGGACTGGCCTTGTTTCTTTTTCCTCCTGGACCCTCGTGCCTTGCCTTACGGGACCCTGTTCCTGGGGCCTGAGAGGCGGGGGTGGGGAGCAGCCCACAGCTGGGAGGTGTGTGGTGCTCATCTGGGTCTTTGAGGAAGTCACATCCCTATCCACCCCCAACACCCTATCCCCACCCCTAAGTAAGTCCTGTCCTCTTCTTGGGTTTAGGCTCCAGCACAGTGGAGTAGGGACAACTGTCCTCCAGAAACTATCCTTCTCCAGGCAAAGGACTCCACTCAGGACATCCTCCTGGGCCCTGCCCCTTATACCACCCCTGCCCAGGCCTGTTGAGAAAGTCTTCCCATGAGGATCAGGATTTGAATAAGGCTCACGAGGTGCTCACCTGGGTGCAAAATTTAAGGGAGCGCCAAAAACCTCAGTAATCAAGATAAATAATATTTGGATCATTTGAAGATCATTTGCAATCATTTGAAGAATCAAAATCAGTATTACTGATGCTTCTTTTTGCCCCAGGCTCTAATACGGCCCTGCCTGGCACTATTATGATCCTGTCTTCATTTAAACTTTTGGTATTTTGTTCATCATGGATTTTGGGGGGTTTGGGGGTTTTTTTTGGTATTAATTGATTTTTTTTTAAAAAAATAGTCTCACCATGTGAATGGGGCACACACAGAATAGCCCAGCTCACCCATTCAGTCACTCATTCATGCCTTCACTGGACAATCTCACTGCTGCCAGCCTGGGCAGAGTCTTGAGGCCTCTGAGAACAGACCTCGTCTTTGTCCTTCTGTGGCTCACAGGCCATTTCTCAAGAGAGAGATTCAGAAATAGATAGGTGCTAAGTGTTAGGATGGTGGAGGTTCTAGATGTCAGGGTCATTCTGAATGGTGCCTGTGACCCAGACTTGACGGTGAGGAACGACTCCTGCTTATGCTGAAGGAAGACAAGGAGTTAACCAGATGCAGCTGGGAGAGAGGAAGACGTCTGGAAGAACAGGAGAGGATGTGCCTTGTTCTCAGGGAACTTGAGAAGTTTGGTTTGGCTAAAACTTAAAAGGTGGGTGGGGTGGTGGTGAGGAGAGACAGGACCTACAAAGCAAGCATCAGTCAACTGAAGTAGAGTCTTGCATACTAGGCTAAAGGAGTTTGTATTTGATTCTGCTGGAAATGGGGAGTCATTGGAGGATGTGGAGTTTCAGGTTTATGGAATACGACTTTGACGTTGTGTACAGAATGAATTGGAGGGGCCTCAGGTCAGAGGCAGAGAGATAACAAAGAGATAACTGCAACTGTCCAGAGCACCAAAGGGAAGCTTGGAACATGGCAGAGTGGATGGAAATGGATGGCTGTGAGAATGATTTGGGAGATGGAATGGACAGAACTTACAGATGCACGGGATAGTGGTTGAGAGAAAGGGAGGAGACACGGATGGCCAGGTTTTCTGGCCCAGATGACTGGAGGTGGGTGGTGTCTGTCTTCACAGAGATGAAACAGAGGAGGAAGAGTGTGGGGCGTAGAGGATGAACTTCGTGGGGGCCATATCACAGGTGGAGTGCCTGAGAAACACCCAGGAGGATCCAGGGTTACACCCTGAAGAGCCCAACATTAAAAGAGAATGGACTTCCCTGGCAATCCAATTGTTAAGACTCTGCGCTTCCCTTTCGACAAAATTCAACACCCATTTATGATAAAAAACCCTCCAGAAAGTAGGCATAGAGGGAACCTACCTCAACATAATAAAGGCCAAATATGACAAACCCACAGCCAACATCATTCTCAATGGTGAAAAACTGAAACCATTTCTTCTAAGATCAGGAAGAAGACAAGGATGTCCACTCTCACCACTATTATTCAACATAGTTTTGGAAGTCCTAGCCATGGCAATCAGAGAAGAAAAAGAAATAAAAGGAATCCAAATCAGAAAAGAAGAAGTAAAACTGTCACTGTTTGCAGATGACATGATACTATACATAGAGACTCCTAAAGATGCCACCAGAAAATTACTAGAGCTAATCAATGAATTTGGTAAAGTAGCAGGATACAAAATTAATGCACAGAAGTCCCTTGCATTCCTATACACTATGATGAAAAATCTGAAAGAGAAATTAAGGAAACACTTCCATTTGCCACTGCAACAAAAAGAATAAAATACCTAGGAATAAACTTACCTAAGGAGACAAAAGACCTCTATGCAGAAAACTATAAGACACTGATGAAAGAAATTAAAGATGATACAAACAGATGGAGAGATATACCATGTTCTTGGATTGGAAGAATCAACATTGTGAAAATGACTATACTCCCCAAAGCAATCTACAGATTCAATGCAATCCCTATCAAACTACCAATGGCATTTTTCACAGAACTAGAACAAAATATTTCACAATTTGTATGGAAACACAAAAGACCCCGAATAGCCAAAACAATCTTGAGAAAGAAAAACGGAGCTGGAGGAATCAGGCTCCCTGACTTCAGACTATACTACAAAGCTACAGTAATCAAGACAATATGGTACTGGCACAAAAACAGAAATATAGATCAATGGAACAGGATGGAAAGCCCAGAGATAAGCCCACGCACATATGGTCACCTTATTTTTGAAAAAGAAGGCAAGAATATACAATGGAGAAAAGACAGCCTCTTCAATAAGTAGTGCTGGGAAAACTGGACAGCTGCATGTAAAATAATGAAATTAGAACACTCCCTAACACCATACACAAAAATAAACTCAAAATGGATTAAAGACCTAAATGTAAGGCCAGACACTATAAAACTCTTAAAGGAAAACATAGGCAGAACACTCTATGACATAAATCACAGCAAGATCCTTCTTGACCCACCTCCTAGAGAAATGGAAATAAAAACAAAAATAAACAAATGGGACCTAATGAAACTTAAAAGCTTTTGCACAGCAAAGGAAACCATAAGCAAGATGAAAAGACAACCCTCAGAATGGGAGAAAATATTTGCAAATGAAGCAACTGACAACGGATTAATCTCCAAAATTTACAAGCAGCTCATGCAGCTCAATATCAAAAAAACAAACAACCCAATCCAAAAATGGGCAGAAGACCTAAATAGACATTTCTCCAAAGAAGATATACAGATTGCCAACAAACACATGAAAGGATGCTCAACATCACTAATCATTAGAGAAATGCAAACCAAAACACAATGAGGTATCACCTCACACTGGTCAGAATGGCCATCATCAAAAAATCTACAAACAATAAATGTTGGAGAGGGTGTGGAGAAAAGGGAACCCTCTTGCACTGTTGGTGGGAATGTAAATTGATACAGCCACTATGGAGAACAGTATGGAGGTTCCTTAAAAATCTAAAAATAGAACTACCATACAACCCAGCAATCCCACTACTGGGCATATACCCTGAGAAAACCATAATTCAAAAAGAGTCATGTCCCACAATGTTCACTGCAGGTAGGAACAGGATGGTCAAGATGTAGGAGGAGGACCAGGGGACCACCACGCAAGACCCGACAGAGGAAAGTTTCAAGAGTGTGGCAGCAAGTGGCCAATGGTGTGAAAAGCCTCAGCGAGATCCAGCACAATGAAGACAGGAAAGCAAACATTGCACAGGGCCACTCAGAAATCTATCTCCCTGATCAGATGGACATAGTTTCCTAAGCATGCGTTCAGGAGTGAATGAGAGGCAAGGAAGTGGAAATGTCAAATTCTCGTTCGAGAAGCTGAGTTAAGCAAATAAAGGCTGTGTGTGGACCTTTGTGTGTATCTTGATTTAAACAAACTAACTGTAAAAAATATATATATACATTTGTTAGACAACTGGGAGAACTCAAACACAAAGTATTAGATGGAATTAAGAAATCGATGCTGGGAATTCCCTGGCAGTCCAGTGGTTAGGACTCGGCACTGGTCGGGAAACAAAGATCCCGCAAGCTGCAAGGCACAGCCAGAAAAAAAAGAAAAGAAATTGATGCTAATTTTGTGAGGCTGTGATCGTGATATACTGGTTATACACTTTCAGATTTTTAATTTCTTATCTATTATACACACATACTGAAGAATTTATAGGTAGGATTACACAATATCTCAGTTTTGCTTTAAAATATTCCAGGAAAAACATGCCGGTGTGCTAATCTCAAGTGAGAAGCAGCTTCCCAGGAACTCAACCTGCGACAATGTGTACTCAGGTCCGTCCTAACCCAGAGCCTCCCCAGTCCACACGGCCCTCACAGGAGGCCCAGCAGAGGTAGGCCTCTTCCTTTCAGATACAGGACCAGAATCAGTGTGGACGTCTTGGGCGGAACCCCTGCCTTTGCCAGTAGCCTCGTCCTTGGCGCCTCCAATACCCACCACCCAGGCCCTTCCTACTTCTGCTGCCTTCTCTCCTGTCACAGGTCCCCAGGTGACTCCCACTCCCTTGGCCCTCATCCCAAACATAATGCCCAGATGTCCCTTTGCATCAATAGAACCCTTGAAATCACCCAAAATGTAACCAGCCTAGTCTCCTCCGGGTCTGGGGGCTCATACATCCACGCCTTCATTCATGCTCCCCTCCCTCTCTCTGCCCAGCTGACTACTGATCATCCTTTAAGGCTGCTCAGGCCTCCTTTCCTCCAGGTAGTTTTTTTTAAGCCTCTCCGACTCTTTCACATCCTGCCTCTCCTCCAAGACCTGGTTAAGTGCCCATCCCCTGGGCTCCCAAAGCTCACTGAAATTGCCTGTGTGTGTCCTCCTGCCACTAGGCCTTAACTTCTTGAGGAATGAGACCATGTCCATTCATTCACCTGACACCCTGCTGAGTGCCCGGCACTGTGTTGGGGACACTGCAGGAATAAAACAGGCAAGATTCTGGCCCTTGAGGAGCTTATACTCTAGTCATGGAAAACAGACAAAAATAAGTACAGAGATAAATGAACAAGGTAATTTCAAATTGTGATGAATTCAGTAAAAGAAATAAAAATAGTGACATGATGAAGATTGGATAGAGGGCTACTTAAAATAGAGTGACCAGGGAAGGCTTCTCAGAGGAGGTGACATATAAATGAAACTAGAGGCAGATCTACCATGAAGCCAAGGAATTAAGCTTTAAGACCCCTTCCTAGGCCTTGTTTCTAACTATATATTTATAATTTGGTATCTCTTAAAGAGGGGCCCACATATTGTATAAGCTTCAGAGTCCTACAAAACCTGTGTCTTCCCCTGGCTAAAATCTAAAGAGTGAGAAGGAATAAGTCAAGCGAAAATCTAGAAGAAGCATATTCCAGGCAAAGGGTATCACGTGCAAAGGGTCTGCAGTGGGAATAAGTTCATCATATTCTGAGCTAAAAATAAATGTGTCACGTTCGGGGAACTGAAGGGTCAGTGTCCCCAGAGAAATGGGAAGAGTAAGATGAGATCTGAGGGCAACAGACCCCAAATCACTCCTACGCCATGGTAAGGAGTTTGGGTTTTATTCTATAGACATCAGAGGGCCGCTGGACTATGTCAAGCACACGAGCAGCAGGATCTGACTCTCTCCAGCTGCTGGGCAGAGAATAGGTGGTAGAGGACAAGAGTGGAAGCAGAGAGACTATGTCAGAGGCAAGAGATGGTGGCGACATGGACCAGAAAGTAGCATTTCCAATTCCTCTCTCCATCCCCAGCACCCAACACAAGCTTGGCCAGAGTAGGAGCTTAACAAACATTTGTCTAGTGAACAAGTATCTAGCAACTAACAAGATTGACTCTTTTGTGAGGGCTGCAAGAGGGCTGACCCAAGAAGATGGTAGAGGCCTGATCTCTCCAGTGACAAAAGAGCATCAGTGGCTGCCTGCCCCCCAGAGCAGCCTCCAGACAAGGCAGAGTGAGCCCTCTACAACCTCATTACTCAAAGTGCGGTCCTTGCACCAGCAGCATCAACATCACCTGTGAGCTTGTTAGAAATGTAGAACCTGACTCTACCCCAGACCCGCTGTTTCAGCATCTGTATTTTAACAAGATTCCCCGGTGATTCGCGCGCACACTGAATTTTGAGCAGTGCTGTGCCTCCACACACTGTCAGCCACATACTTGCCTGTTCTAACACCTTCCATGGCTCCCCATTGCCCAGGACCAAGTGCAAGCTCCTTCCCCATCTCATCTCCCACCAGCCTCTACTACCACTCGCCCTCTACTCCAGCCACAATGAACTTCTTGCTGCTTCTCTAAAAACGATTTCTCCGCAAACCTCTGTGCCTTTGCACATGCTGTGGCCCCTACTGAGAATGCCTTTTGCCTATTGCTTTACCTAGCAAAATCTCACTCATCTTTGAAGACCTAATCTAAAGAGTGCTTCCTCTGGGACGCCTTCTCTGTCTGCCCCAGGCAGAATGAGTTGCCTCCTTCTCTGGGTTGCCATGGTACTGGGCACATTCCTCAGCATAGCATCTGACACTGTATGTTGTAAATATTGATTTCTGTGGATGTTTCCTCGCCAGGCTGAGAGCTTCTTGAGGGCAGAGACTAGATCTCTTTTATCTCTTTATCTTCAGTGTCAGACATTAAAGACTGAATGAACGAATGACCAAGCCCTGACAATTATTCAGAGGAAACTAGTATGAAGGAAAGGTGTCCAGTCTCTCTGGGGGGAAAAGGCAGGGTAGGGAAAAGGCCTCTGGAGTCAGAAAGACCTGTGTTCTTAACTGGCTCTGCCATTTACTTGCTGTGTGACCTTGGGCAAGTGATTTCACCTCTCTGAGCCTCAGCTTCTTCATCTGCAAAATCTTATAAGGCAAACAATGTTTCCAAAGATAAGCATGCAAAGTAGCCACAAATGGTCAGGCTTTCCTCTCACTATTGGCCCAGTCACTTGGAGCCAGGGGAGGGGACTGTGGATCACCAGTGACCCCAGGGACTCTAAACCACATACTGGCTTTCCTGCCAGCTCCAGACAGGGTGTTGGGCTAATGCCAAAAAAGCTTTCAACGCCTCAGGAAGGGAAGGAGCATTTGGAGGGAGAAGGAAGAGGCGCCTCAGACCACTCAGCCTAACACGTGGGCAGGGCTCCCTGATGGATCAAGGCCGGGCAGCAGGCCCAGGCCCAGCATTTAGCTGGGGGGTGGGCTAGGGGGGCATAAATATTTATGGAGACAAGAAGAATTCTACCATCTGTATCTCCCACCCTCTGCCCTGCAGAGTATTCAGTCCCAACCCCCACTGACTGCCATTCCCATACTGTCTGCAAACAATCCCAGCCCCTAGGGGACCTAGAGAAAGGGCTCCCATCCTCAGCTGGACAGTCAGAGGGACCACTGAGATCTGGGCAGAAGGAATTATGTGCTGATTACTTCCCCAGTGTGGACTGTGGGTTGGGACGTTGGGTTTACCAGTCAGACTGGCCCCTAACATTTGTGGGGCCATTTGGGGTCAAGAGTACAAATGTCTAAATATTTATAAGCTATAAATCAGTCATATCTAAATTCATGCACATTCCATGAATCAGCAGCTCCTCGCAGCCTGGCAAGCCTGGGAGCATGGGAGGGGCACTGGCTCCAAGTGGGCACTCCCTCCTGGACCCAAGGACTCCGTGCTCTGTGGGGGAGGGCATGACTGGAGGGGAGCCAGAGCCAGCTCACCTAAGCTCAGGGCACTGGACATCATTCACTGATTAAACAAACAGACACCTCTTACCCATGATCATATTTCCTCCTCAAATCAGCCTTGCAAGGTGAGTTTTACATAATGCCCATTTTCCCAGCAAAAAAAAGTGAGGTCAGGGAGGGAAACAGACTTGTCCACAGTCACATAGCTGGGAAGTGGCCAGTGAGATTTTGAACTCCAAGGCCCATCCTGTCTCTCCCAGGCCAAGCTGTGGCCCCTGGTGGAAGCAAACCACTCCTTGGCCAACTCATCCACTCACAGACCTGTCCTATTGCCTGAGAACAGGTGCTTCAGAGGCTGCAAGGCCCCGGGAAGAGTTGCCTTCGACCTGGGGCCCTGCTTTTACCTTTGCTCCCCAAAGTGGGGAATTGAACAGGGCAAAGGCAAGGGCGGGACTGCTCTGCATTCATCTAACTCCTGCCAGGCAGCGTTGAAGCTGGAATCAAATCCTGGTTCAAACACTAAACTCACCCCATGACTCTGTGTCTCTGTCTCTTCACTGGTAAAATGAAGATTTAAAAATGGGCCTAAGAGAAAAGGAAATTCAGAAAGTAATCCCATTTACGATATCATCAAAAAGAATAAAATACTTAGGAATAAACTTAACCAAGGAGGCAAAAAACTTGTACACTGAAAACTACAAAATATTGCTGAAAGGAATTAAAGAAGACACAGATAATTGGAAAGACCTCCTGCGGTCATGGATTGGAAGACTTAATATTGCTAAAATGTCCATACTACCCAAAGTGATCTACAGATTCAACGCCCTATTAAAATCCCAACAGCATTTTTTGTAGAAATAGAAGAAATAATCCTAAAATTCATAAGGAATCTCAAAGTACCCCCAGTAGTCAAAACAATCTTGAGAAAGAAGAACAAAGCTGGAGGCCTCACACTTAATGATTTCAAAACATATTACAAAGTACAATAATCAAAAGAGTGTGGTATTGACATAAAGACAGACATGAAGACCAACGGAACAGAATAGAGAGCCCAGAAATGAATCCCTACGTATATGGTCAAATGATCTTTGACAAAGGTGTCAAGACTACACAATGAGGAAAGGATAGTCTCTTCAACAAATGGTATTTGGAAAACTGGATATCCACATGCAAAAGCATGAAGATGGACCCTTATCTTAAACCACATACAAAAATTAACTCAAAATGGATTAAAGACCTAAACATAAGACTGGAAACTATAAGATTCCTAGAGGAAAACCTAGAGGGAAATCATCATGACATTGGAATGGGCAATGATTACTTGGGTATGATACCAAAAGCACAGGTAACAAAAGGAAAAATAGACATTTGGAACTATATCAAACTTAAAAACTTCTGTGTAGCAAAGGAAACAGAGTAAAAGCCAACCTACCAAACTGTAGAAGATATTTGCAAATAACATAAGGAATTAATATTCAGAATATATAAAGAACTCTTACAACTCAATAACAACAAAAAAAATTAAAAATGGGCAAAGGACTTGAAGAAACATTTCTCCAAAGATATACAAACGGCCAACAAGCATATGAAAAGATGGGGAGGGATGGATTGTGAGTTTGGGATTAGCAGATGCAAACTATTATATATAGAATGGATAAACAACAAGGTCCTACTATATAGCACAGGGAACTATATTCAATATCCTGTGATAAATTATAATGGAAAATAATATGGAAAAGAATGTATATATATATGTATGTATAACTAAATCACTGTACTGTAGAGCAGAAATCAACACAACATTATAAATCAACTATACTTCAATAAACTAAATTTTTTTAAAAATTGCCAAGAGGCAGGGGGGGGAAAAAGCATATGAAAAGATGCTCAACATCACTAATCATCAGGGAAATGCAAATCAAAACCACAATGAGATATCACCCGTTAGGATGGCCTCAATCATAAAAGTAGAAAATAACAAGTGTTAGTGAGGATGTGGAGAAATTGGAACATTTATGCACTCACTGTCGGTGGGAATATAAAATGACACAGCCACTATGGAAAACAGTATGGAGGTTCCACAAAAAATTAAAAATAGAACTCCCAAATGATCTAGAAATCTCTCTGGGTATATTTCCAAAAAAAAATTGAAAACAGGATCTTGAAGAAGTATTTGTATACCCAGGTTCACAGCAGCACTAGTTACAATAGCCAGGAGGTAGAAGCAAACTAAATGTCCATCAACAGATGAATGGATAAACAAAATGTGGTATATATGTATAATGAAATACTATGCAGCCTTAAAAAGGAAGGAAATCCTGTCCTATGCTACAACATGGATGAAACTTGAGGATATTAATAAGTGAAATAAACCAATCACAAAAAGACAAATACTGAATGATTCTACTTATATGAGGTTTCTAAAGTAATCAAACTCACAGAAACAGAAAATAGAATGGTGGTTGCCAGGGGCTGGAGGGAGGGAGAAACAGGGAGTTGATGTTCAATGTGTACAGAGATTCAGTCATGCAAGATGAAAAAGTTCCAGACATCTGTGGTATAACAAATGCATATAGTTAACAATACTTAAAAATTGTTAAGAGGGTAAATCCCTCTTACATGTTTTTTACCACAATAAAAACAATTTTTAATGGGTCTCAGAGATGGCAGATTTGAAAATACATTGTATAATTTTAACTTGGACTCATATGGCTCAGCTTTTTTACTTAATGGTTGTGTGACATTTGGTAAAACTGCTTCCCCTCTTTGGGCCTCATCTATAAAATGAGGACAATAACACATCTACCCTATAGAGCTTTTTGTGAGCACCCAGTGAGATAAAGGATATAAAGTATTTGGGAAAGGACAGTGGTTAACACCAGACTGGCGTCAGACAAACCTCCATTCAAATCCTGTCTCTGTCCTGGCTTCACGACCATGGTCAAGCTTATCATTCTCTGAGCCTCAGGTCCTTCCCCTGTAAATGGAGCTGATAATATTTCAAGCACATAGCTCCCAGCATGGTGCGAAGATTCAGTGAATAATGTAGCACAATTTCAGGTATTCATGATCAACAGCTCTAAAAAGCTGTATCTACAGGAAATCCAGACAGTCAGCTGATTAGATCAGATCAAATGTTTCTCAAAATAGCACCACTGTCATTGCAACCATTCACATCTAGCTCATCCCAAGTTTACCCCAGCTTGAAGCCACCTATATCAGACTTCCAGATATATCATTAACCCTGAAAACTTCTGGGAACCAGTCACATCTTTTAATGGCAGCTAGAGACAGTTGGCAAAATGCTATCAGCCAATTCTTGCCCAAGACAATTTCACCTCCATAAGCCTCTGTTCACTCATCTGTTTAAAAAAAAAAAAACAAAAAAAACGAATCCTAACACTACATCATAGCATTTTTGTAAGGATTAAATGGAAAATGCTTGATCCATAATAAGAGCTCAGTGAATGCTGGTCACTGTTAGTCTTACTTCTCTACCCCAGAAAGGGTTAGAGGTGCCACCTCTGGTTCCCGTAACACATCACATTTCATTATAATGGCTGTTGATTTCTCTTTCCCTTCTGGGCTGGGAACTCCCTGGGTACAGGTCCTCAGGCATTACACACACACACACACACACACACACACACACACACAGAGTCACATTGTCCCTCATCCTTCACTTCCAAACCCTCTCACACCAGCCTCAGCCACTCCCAGCCCTTAGATTCCCTGGGACCAATAACACACCATAGTTCAGGGACTTCCCTGACAGTCCAGTGGCTGGGACTCCGCGCTTCCACTGCAGGGGGCACAGGTTCAATGCTTGGGGAACTAGGATCCCGCATGCCATGCGGCGCGGCCAAAAAATATAAATAAATAAATAAATAAAATAAAGGTTTAAAACACCATAGTTTAATCATTTCCCTTCTGTGAGTCCTAGTTTTCACATCAATAAAACGGAAATGATATCAACATTGACCTCACAGTATAGCTTTGAGGTTGAAAGCAGTTAAACTTCTAACATGCTCAATAAATGAGTTACCTCCTTTTCTGGCCTCCCCTGATGCTTGACATTTGTGCCCTGGCTTGGCCATGCCTCTGTGCTTCTGGTCATATCCTCTAAAAATTCCCCTCATGGAGTGGTTTCATTACCATTTGTCCAGGAAGCAGAAGGATTTGAGGGGCAAATAAAGGGAGCAAGTTTCCTGACCTCTGGGGAATTCTGCACTAGGCTCCGCATGGTTTCCAGTACAAGGAGGCTAGCACCACGCTAGGTACATGTATTGGTGGATGAATGGAGCTCATTGTCTGGGGAGAGGTCAGGGACAGGGTCTAGGGCCCCAGAGATGGGGGGTGGCCTGGGCATCAGAGTTTCCCAACTTTCTTTCTCACTTGGGGCCCACCTGATCCCAGGTTTATATATTATATTGATGAGACTCAGTCTCTGCTCATCTGTCCTAGGACATCCCTGTGGAGTTGGGGGACCCTGAGGCTGGCCTGAGTCTCTCCTTCTGGCTCCAAGATACCCAGATAGTATCTGTCTGTGAGTCACCCTCCCCCACTTCTTGCTTCCTGGAAGTCAGCCAGGGCAGGGAAGAGGGGGCACCCAGGGAGGTGCTTCTTCCTCTGGGCTTCCCCAGCAAGGGCACACCTCTGTTATACCAGGAATCATTCTGACATCTTCAGGGGCTGGCCCAGGGGAAAATGTAGGTTACAGGACACAGGCCCTGTGGTCACACAGAATCAGATCTGCACCTGGCTCTGCTCTTTCCTAGCTGATCTTCAGCCCTTGAAGCCTCTCTTTCTTCATTTGCAAAATGGTGATAATAGAACTTTCCTCACAGGGTGAGTTATAAGTGCAAAATGAAGCAATTGATGCACGTGGTTATTGATCAGTAACTGTGAGCTCCTCCCTCCCCCTCAGAAAATGTTTGTTGAGTGAATGAATGAATGAATGAGCAAACAAATCGGCAATGTACTAAAGCAGCCACATATCTCCTCCTTTGGAAGCAGCAACCAAGGATGGCTGAAGAGAAATATGAATTACGATCAGGAATTACCATCAGAGGATCTGGGCTCTGATCTCAGCCAAGCCACCCACCACCTAGAGTGAGTCTCTCCCCATTTCTAAGCCTTGGGATCTTCATCTGCACACACCCCTCCCCCACCAGACCTCAAACACTATTGTGAGAAGGAAGATGGTTGGGCGTGATAAAGGGTTTGGTAAACAGTAAGGCATTTGGGGAATTGAAACAGACTTTATAAACTGTGAAGAGATCTGCAGAAATTTTTGACATGCTTCTCCCATCAGCCAGCTGAGCTCAGCTCCAAACTTAGACCCTGAAGGTCCCCTCCTGTAGAATTAAGAAGGGGGGAGGGGCTGCCGAGTGATGGTCTTCCCCCCACATAGTCTCCCCCACCACCATCTCATTCACACACACACACACACACACACACACACACACACACACAGACACACACAAACTGGCTCTGGATTCTCTTTGGCTGAAGACACAGGGAAGAAAGGAGTACCAACCTCTCAGCTGGTTTTGCTGACGATCCTGCTTCTGGGAACTGCTGGGCTGTCCTGGGCCCACCTGCAGTTGGTCATGCTCCAGGCACACGTATAGCCATAGCAGAGCTGGGACCTATACGTGTAGCACGCGTATAGCACACGTATAGCATAGAGCCAGAGCAACTCCCCAGTCCGCCCCACACAACCACAGGCACACATGCACGCACAAAGATACCCCAGAGGCTTCTCTCTCCTCCCACCATCCTTCCAAGGAACCCGACAGCTGCTAGTCAGAGACGTGGCTGCCCCGGGGGCCCAGCATTTGCCCTTCTGGGAACGGGCTCCACTCCGAAGCCAGACACACTCTCCCAGGACCCCTCAGGGAGTGCTCCCAGGCCATAGCTCAGCTGCTGCCCACTCCTGGGTCTATCCATGGGGAGCAGGAGACCAGTATGGGAAAGGAGGGGCTGCCACTGGAAAAGAGGAGCATCCCCTTCTCCTCAACAAGGGCGTGTCCAAAGGCTTCGGGTAGGGAAGAGGAGGTTTCTCCACAAAACTCTCCCTATAAAAGGCCAAAAATATCCCAGCCTCTCGTCACACACACCCCCCACCAGTCAAGAGAGGAAACTCAGTCCTGGAGGCATATTTTGTTATTAGCACCATAGACTGTGACTTTCTTACCCAAACCTTCATTGGACAGATGGAGAAATTGAGGCCCAGAGAAGAGAAAGGATTTGCCCAAGGTGACAACAGTATCAGGGGCAGAGGTGGGACAAGATGCTGGGCCTCTGGCTCACTGTCTATCCTCTTCCAAGTACAACATATTACTTTATCACTCACTATTCAATTCATGTTCCAAGATTATACGACATGCCAAACTCTGTGCGAAGGGTAAGGATAAAACAAGGAACAAACAAATCCCTCCTCCTTGAGGCATTTACAGTAAGAATTACGGTGTCAGTATCAGCAGTAACACATTGGCTCACGTTCATGCAACATCCTACGATTGACGAAGCACTTTCCCACCCAGTCTCTTACTTCATCCTCCCCACAAACTCACAGGTCAGCACTTAAACCCCAATCTGCAAAGAAGGGAAGTGAGGGTCCTGAGCTGTCCAAGGTCCCAGCTTGTAAG
Source organism: Balaenoptera borealis (assembly GCF_965194805.1). Classification (NCBI taxonomy): domain Eukaryota; kingdom Metazoa; phylum Chordata; class Mammalia; order Artiodactyla; family Balaenopteridae; genus Balaenoptera; species Balaenoptera borealis. The sequence continues at coordinate 172,166,214 of NC_138860.1, read as the reverse complement.
CAAGAGCTGATGCCAAAGCCCCAGTGCCCGCCTCAGGCCCAGGGCCATCTCTGCAACTTTGGAGTGGGCTTCTTTCTTTGGCTGGGTTGTCAGTACCTAAAGGCAAGGACATCTCTTTCTTTTGCTTCCCTGGCACCTACACACACACACACACACACACACACGCACACTCTAAGCACCTGGAACACTGCTGTGTATTCAGTCAAGAGCTAAATCAGAGCTTCCTGAATGCTTGGGGAGAGACTCTGCTGGTCCCCTCATTCTCTACAGGTGAGCAAGTGTCTGGGCAGCAGCCTCCATTCACCACACCCACATCTGGACCTGCCAGTGAAGGACAGGGGCTACCAGCCTGTGCTCTGTCCCTAGCACCTGGGACCTGACGGGGGAAGCAGGTTGTGAGCCAAGCACTTTGTACCAGCAACCTGGTTATCCTCTTCATCATCCCCCTGGGAAAACCCAGCATCTAGTGAATTCCCAAGTACGCAGCGCTGTACCAGACCCTTTTCCTCTCCTGATCTTCATGCTGGGGAGACGGCATTATCCTCATTTGACAATTTGGGAAACGGAGGCACAGAGTGGGGATGTGACATGGTCAAGGCCACACAGCTAGTAAAGCAGATGGCTTCCAGCCCCTGAGATCTAGGTAGCCCCCTCTCATCACCATCACCACCTCCCAGTGAGGTCTCTGAGGTCACTTCAGCACTGCCTCGGCCTTAGAGAACCAAAGAGGGGAGCAGATTCCCTGGGAAAGTTTGGTCACGAGGAATTCCTTTTAAGCAAGAGCCTCTGGGCCTGAAGAAGATGCCAAAACATTCCCTTAAAAGCAGAAACACTGGGACTTCCCTGGTGGTGCAGTGGCTAAGAATCTGCCTGCCAGTGCAGGGGACAAGAGTTCAAGCCCTGGTCCGGGAAGATCCCACTTGCCGCGGAGCAAGTAAGCCCGAGCGCCACAACTACTGAGCCTGTGCTCTAGAGCCTGCGAGCCACAGCTAGTGAGCCCGCGTGCCACAACTACTGAAACCCACGCACCTAGAGCCCAGCTCCGCAACAAGAAGCCACCACAGTGAGAAGCCTGTGGGCTGCAACAAAGAGTAGCCCCCGCTCGCCGCAACTAGAGAAAGCCTGTGCGCAGTAAGGAAGACCCAACGCAGCCAAAAATAAATTAATTAATTATTTTTAAAAATTAAAAACAAAAACAAACACAGAAGCACTTGTTTGCTTAGGCGCAATCTAGGGGTCATGACCTTGGTCTCCCGAGGACATTGCCACACACCTCCTCCTGGCCCAGCCAGGGCTGGGACGCCTCTTACCTGTCCCGGGGCAGCGGCTGCCTCTGCCAGGTCTGGGTGTCTGTCTGCAGCCCCTGCCTCTGTGCTGTCTGGAATTGCAGAAGTGAGGAAACAGAGCACATCACTGCCAAGTCACCCCCAGGAGGAAACGTCATGACCCCAGGGCCCCTCCAGCGGATGCCACAGAAACCTCAGAGTTGGGTCACCCAGGCCCTGGGCGCTGCTCGGAGGTTTCTCGCAGAGAAAGGGTTAGGGTGGGGTGTGGGCAGCGGCCACTGAGCCGGGAGCTGGGGAGGAGGAAGAGAAGAAGCAGACAGGGCAAGAGCAAGAGGGGCGAGAGCGTGCATTGGAGACAGCACAAGTGTGAGGGAGAGGGGAGAGCAGACGAGAGTGAGTAAACAGAATAAGAGAGAGAGTCAGGGCAAATGAGAGATGGAGGGAGACAGGCACACAAAGAGAGACAGACGTAAACACAGAGAGAGAGAGCATGAGAGGAATGAGGAGATTTGAGGACAAAAACCAAGGGAGTTACAGAGAAAAAGATGAGACAGTGAGAGTGCCTGTGTGTGTGCGTGTGTGCGTGTGTGCGTGTGTGTGTGCACGCACGCGCATGAGCATGAGAGAAAAGACAAAAGAAAGAGAAGGAGGAAAGGGAGAGGCAGCTGGAATATAAAGAGGATGAGAAGGGAGGAACTCGGAAGAGCTGCTGTGGTCAGTGCCATGGCCCGGCTGGGCTCTCCTGGTGACCAAGGAGCACCAAGACTAAGGAACCGATGGGGACAGCGCCCTGCGGGGCTGGGATTGCGGGGGAGGAAGACTCGTAAGCCCCGGGGCAGGAATTGGGCAGCGAGTGAGTTAGAGGGAATAGGTGAGGGTGAGTAGGTATGGGCAACTGAGGAGGTGAACGCAGGTGAGTCTGTCAGTGAGCGTGCGTGTGTGTGAGTGTGCGTGTGTGTGTGTGAAAGTCCAGTGGTGGAGGCTTTTTGTGTGAACAAAGGTGAGAGATGGGCCCGAGCTCCCTGCCTCAGTTTCCAGTCTATTTATCCACTCATTCATTTAACCAATAAACGTTTATTGAGCCCTGCAGGCACCGGGCACTGCAGAGGACACTGTCTAAGGAAGCAAGCCCCTCAGCTGAGAGCCAACCCAAAAGCCTCCTACACAGGGTGGGAAACAGGTCTAGACAGGACCGGGGTCCCACAGCCGGGCAGGTGCAAAGCAGAGGTGGTAGTACGGGCTCCTGACGCCCCATGCGGGGTCCGGCCTCAGCTCTGCCCTGGGTGTCTGGACTGGCCCCCTCCTGCTCTTTGGGACCCCACTGCTGTTCCTTATCAAAGCCAAAAATGGACCTCAAAGGACAAACCACCTTTAACATGTGGCTCAGCCCTGAAGAACTAGAGCCAAAAATCTGCCCCCTCCCCCAGCTGTACCCCATCACACACAAGTGGACACACTCAAACCACCTAAGCACACAACCCTTGCACGCTCATGTACACTCAGTACACACCATCATGCAGAGATACTCGGTCATAATTACATCCCTCCACTCACCTGCACACTCACAAGCTCAGGTGTAACATCTGTCACCCCCTCACTCACAACTGCCCAGCGTCACCTCCTTCCTCGTGCTCATTCACACACTCTCCTCAGATCCTAAGGTGTGGCCCAGGCCTCCTGGGAGGGACTTTGAAAAGGCCCAGTTTGGTCATCCCTTCTCGTCTCCATTGGAGGCATTTTGAGCCTTGAGCACCTGAGACAGGAGAGAACGTGGTGGTCTGTTCATCACGTTTAACCTTCACACAAGCTATCCACCAGAGCTGAGGCCCTAGCTCTGCTCCCCAACCCAGATCCTCTTCCCCCAAACTGGCTTCACCTTCTCAGCCATCCCCCCCACCACCACGTTCCAGAGGCACAGAGGGACCTCCAGGATCAACCTTGACCACAGACTGAAGGACACCTGGCTCAACTCCAGGCTCACGCCTGGTTTTCAATAGGCCCTCATGTATGTGCACAGAGCAATCGCAGTTCAGCACTCTTTGAGATTATCAATAATCAGGGCAGGTAGGCAGAGGTTATTATCCACATTTTACAGATGAGGAAACTGAGGTTGACTCCTCTCTCTCACACCTACCTCATTCTGTTACCAATTCTGTCAGTTCTACTTTAAAATACATCCAAATTGGAATCTAATAAAGCCTTTAGATCCAATCTTCAGTTTGTAGGAAATACAGGCAACAGAGGAACAAATTAAAGGGCATTTCAGAGAAGCAATCAGCCAAATCCAGAATGTGAGACCAGGACAATCTACAGGAGAACTGATCCAGTTCCTTCGACAGATCAACCACGGCAGGGGGAGGAATGGGGAGGGGACTTTTAATCTAGGAATCTTTAAGAGATATAAAAATCAAATACAGGGACTTCCCTGGCGGTCCAGTGGTTATAACTCCACGCTTCCACTGCAGGGGGCACGGGTTGCATCCCTGGTCAGGGAACTAAGGTCCTGCATGCCACGCAGCACAGACAAAAAAAAAAAAAAAAAATCAAATGCAACCTGTGGGTCTTGTTTGGAACCTGGATCAGTCAAATCAACTGTAAAAAGATACATGTATCAGTTGGGGTCCTGGAAAGAGATGGCACACTCAATGTGGGCAATCTGAGGAGGAAGGGATTACTTAAAGAGACGCGGGCAGGTCTAGAGAACCAAAAGGAATAGTGTAGTCGTCCAAGGCTGCCAAGAGTGGGGTGCCCTTTTCATCTGAAGGGCTGAGGCGAGGGGGTAGTTACTGGAACACAAAGAGGGTAGCTATTTGGAAAAGGCTGCCTGACAAGAACTCTGACCTTGCGTAGGCAGTTGTAGCTGGTCGTCAATGACCAGGCAGAGAGGGAACCAGGACATAAATACCCGAATCTCTCTCTTCTTCCACCCTCTGGTTTCTTACCAGTGCCTCCCATTGGCTGAGCCCAACCAGAAGCAAGGGAGATGGATAATGTTGTCCATACAGATCAGCCTCTGGGGGCACAGAGTTGGGTGGAGAAGGGTGGAGGGTGGATCTGGAGGGGAAAACAGAAGATATCCAGGACAGACACATTTGAGAAAATCAGGGAGAATTTAATATGGGCAGGATTTTAGATGGTTCTAAGGGATTTAAAAAATTTTATTAGAGGATAATGGTGGTGTGGTTATATAAGAAAATGTTCATATATATGGAAATAATTAGGGATGAAATTACAGGGAAATGGTTTAAAATATTACAGTAAAATAAGGGGAGAGAGAGAGAGGAGGGGAGGGGAGGGAAGGGAAGGATGAAAGGAACGAAGGAAAGAAAAAGAGAGAGAGAGGCAAAATATTGAATCTAGAGAATGAGTATTTTGTAGGCTGAATAATGGTCCTCAGAAATATCAGGTCCTAATCTCTGGAACCTGTACATGTTACCTTATGTGGCAAAGATTTTGCATGTACAATTAAATTACTGCTCTTGAAATGAGGAGATTATCCCGGAGTATCCAACTGAGCCTTAATGCAATCACCAGCACCTGAGTAAGAGAGGAAAACTTGATACAGACAGAAGAGAAGGCAATGTGGCCACAGAGGCAGAGTGACATGGCCACAAGCCAGGAATACCAGCAGCCACCAGAAGCTGGAAGAGATAAGGAATGGCCTCCACCCTAGAGCCTCTGGAGAGAATGCCAAAAAGAAAAAAAAAAGAAACTGATTTTGGAATTCTGGCCTCCAGAATTGTGAGAGAATAAATGTGTGTTGTTTTAAGCTGCCAAGCTTGTGGTCATTTGTTACAGCAGCTGTAGGAAACTAATACAGGTGCACAGGGATTTATTATACTCTTCCCTCTCTTCTTGTGTGTTTGGAAACTTTCCTAATAAAGTTGTGTTTGTGCGTGCTCAATTCACAACACTATCTATGAAATAGTCTTGCCAAGGAAAAAGAAACAGCATCAGCAAGTTCAACTACCAGTTTACAGGAAATAGAGAAGAGGAACAGATCATAGGGTACCCTCAGCAAACTCAGACAGCAGTGAACGCACAGAACAAGCAACCTGGTTTCTTCAACAAATAAATTATAAGGGAGAAAAAAGATGATGGAAGAACCGATAGATTATGAGAATTAAGAGGCATAGCAACCAAATTGCTATGTGTGAGCCTTTTTTGGATTCTGATTCAAACAAAGTAGACAGAGAGTGAGAGAGAGAGAGAGAAGCAAAGACAGAGAAACTTATGAGACAATCAGAAATTTGAACACATCAGATATTCAATTACGTTAAGGAATTAATGTTGATGGTTAGGTTAATGACTTCACTGTTATGTTAAAAAGAATTCTTATCCTTTAGAGAAACATTTACAGATAAAATTATGTATTTGGGATTTGCTTCAAAATAAAATGGGACATACCTCAACTGAAAAAAATGGGTTGATAATTGTTGAAGTTGGCTGATGGTACATGGGAATCCATTATACCATGAAGTGCACTTTTGTATGTATTTGTAATTTTTTATAAGAAAAGGGGTTTTTTGTTGTTTGTTCTTTAAAATAATTCAACACTTGTTTAGATTTTAGAGGTGAGAACAACAGTGAAAAAGAAAATTGTCTCAATGCTATATAATGAATAATTGTGTCTTGAGATGGACTTTTATGATAGCGTCTTATTAGGATGTTAGGTGCTGTATCTCATAAAATGTAAATGGAAGTAAAAACATTGTAACCTGGAAAATTCTGTTAAATGAAGGAGAAGAATAACAATAAAGATGCTGACGTCAATGATGTACAAACTAAGTGTGAATAAATTAGTCTCATGAAACTTGAGAGTGTAAAGAAGCGCTCTCAAATTTATAAAATAGTAAATTATTGTCCAAAATGATTATGTCAGTAACTAAAAGAATAAATTAAACTGAGTCACTTTGCTGTACACCTGAAACTAACACAACATTGTAAATCAACTATACTTCAATTTAAAAAATAAAATAAAATAATTTTTTAAAAGAATGAATTAAATATTATAAGCAGGCATTTGACTCTAGCAGTCATTCTCACCAGGGGCTACTTTGCCCTCCAAGGACATTTGTCAATGTCTGGACGCATTTTTGGTTGTCACAAGTGGCAGGGGAGGAGGGGACTGAGGTGCTGCTGATATCTAGTGGGTAGAGACCAGCAAGGCTGCCAACCAACCTACAATGTACAGAACAGTCCCTACAACAAAAATTTATTTGGCTCAACATGTTAATACGGCTGAGGTTGAGAAACTCGGGATTATATCATCTACATTCTAAAGAGTTTATATATTCAAGTAGGCCTAAAAAAAACCTTTTGTGGGAATTCCCTGCAGGCCAGTGGTTAGGACTCCAAGTTCTCACTGCCGAGGACCCGGGTTCAGTCCCTGGTCGGGGAACTAAAATCCCATAAGACATGCAGCCAAAAAAATATATTTTGGGAATCTTATCATCAGGAAAATAAGGGATTGCTTATTTAAAGAGTGACCTTGGGACTTCCCTGGTGGTCCAGTGGTAAAGAATCCACCTTCCAATGCAGGGGACACTGGTTCGATCCCTGGTCGGGGAACTAAGATCCCACATGCCGCAGGGCAACTAAGCCTGCGCGCCACAACTACTGAGCTCTCACACCTCAACTAGAGAGCCCATGTGCAGCAAACTACAGAGCCCACGTGCCCTGGAGCCCACGTGCCACAACTAGAGAGAAGCCCAAGCGCCACAACGAAGAGCCCGAGCGCCCCAACGAAAAGATCCCTCGTGCCACAATGAGCCGCATGCCGCAACTAAGACCTGACACAGCCAAAAGAATTAATTGATTTTTTAAAAAGTTATGAAGATTGGAAAGGAAAAGCAAAACTGTCATTTTCACATGCAATATGATTTACAGAAAAATTAAAGCAATTCCATGGACAAATTATTAGAATCAACAAAAGACTTCAGCAAGATTTCTGGATATAAAATCAATAATAAAAATCAGTCATGTTCCAGGAATTCCCTAGCGGTCCAGTGGTTAGGACTCGGTGTTTTCACTGCCATAGGCCGGGTTCAATTCCACAAGCTGCACGGCACAGCCAAACAAACAAACAAACAAAATCAATCATGTTCCTATAAACAAGCAATAAACAGAAAATGTCATTTTCAAGACACAATTTATGATACCAAGAAAACTATCTTGGCCAAAGATACGTGTAAGGTCTTGATGGAGGAAATTATAAAATTATTGAAAAACAACTAAGAACTAGATGAATGGATAGATGTAAAATATTCATGCATGGGACTATCAGTATCATAAAGATGGAAGTTCTTCCCAATTTAATCAATAAATTCAGTGCCAATTCAATCAAAATCCCAATAGATGTTAATTAACTAGATGGTGGGAATCCTTTTACAATGTTAGGGTTAGGGTTAGGGTTTACTATGATGTACACCTTAAATATCTGACAATTGCATTTGTCAATTTTGCCTCAATAAAGCTGGGGGAAAAATAGCATATGTAAAGCACTCAAAAAAAAAAAAAAATCCCAATAGAGTTCTGCAAGGAACTTTACAAGCTGATCCTAAAATTCCAAATAAAAAAGCAAAGAGCCAAGACCAGCCAAGAAATTTCTGAAGTACTATGAGAACATACAAACAATAAGGACACATGATAGAATTTCCCCTATCATGTATCGAGTCTTATTATAAAGTTATAGTAGTAAGACAGGGTAGTATTGAGTATTAACAAAGGGACAAGCAGATAGACCAAAGGAATAGAATAGAGATCCCAGAAAGAGAGATCACAAATAGAGATCACACATATGGAAACCTGATACATACGACAGAGTTGCCATTACAGATCAATAAAAGAAGACTAGATATTGGTGCAAATCGTTGGCTATCCATTAGGGGAAAAAAATAATAAAATTAGATTCCTACCTCGCACCATATCCAGAATTAAATTCCAACTGGCATAAAGACCTAACTATGAAAAGCAAAATATAAAAAGTTTTGGGAGAAAATAGGGGACAATATCTTTATGGGCTAAGGGTCTGGGAAATTTTCTTAAATTAAGACATAGAAATTTTAAATAACAAAGAAAACTTTGATAAATACGACCATATAAAGTTTAAAACTGTGTATATCAAAAGATACTATAAAAATAGTAAAGGGACAAGTCACAGACCAGGAGAAGATATTTGTATCATATATATCAAAGAATTTTCAGGCATAATATAATATAAATTTCTAAAAATCAAAAATAAGACAAGCCCAATAGAAAAATGGGTAAAAGAAGAAGTAGGCAATTTATAAGAAAAAGCCTGAAGGCTAAGAAACCATAAAAATATGGTCAACATTTCAGAAAATCAGGAGTTCAAATTAAAACAACCAACCACCAGATTGGAAAAAATGAAAGTCTGCCAATTCCAAGTATTGGGAAGGATGTAAAAAAAATAGAAACCCTCATTACACTGATAAAAAGAAACTACAAATGGCACCACCATTTTGGAAATTAATTTCATAATAAAGTTGAAAATGTACATTCTTCCTCGTTACATACTGGAAATATTAATATTTGTATGTTTCTCAATGTAATCCTATACATATGTAAAAATGAACAGAGCTACATGTAATAACCTGGACAATAAACATAATGCTAAACTAAAAAAGCAAGTTGCAGAAGGATGCATATAGCATGATACTATTTCCTAAGACTTTAAACATTATTATTATTAGTGGACACAATACATATGCATCAACATATAAAGACAAATTCAGGTTATGACTACCTATGGGGAGAGAGGGAGGGAGCAGGTTTAGTGAGGATACACAGGAGATTTCTATTATATCTGTAATATTCTAGTTAACTCAGCAGTAGGTGCATAGGAATTTGTAATAACGTATTTTTATATATAACCTAAGTCTGAGATTTGCCTAGATAATTTGGAGAATAAGTCAAGAAAATGCCACATTGTATATCAAGATTTACTATAAAGTTACAGTAATTAAGATAGGATGGGGAATTCCCTGGCGATCCGGTGGTTAGGAGTCTGCACTTTCACTGCGGAGGGCCCAGGTTCAATCCCTGCTCAGGGAACTAAGATTCTGCAAGTCAGCCATGCATGCACGGACAGAAAAAAAGCACAAGGATAGACGAATAGTGCAAACAAACAGAATAGAGAAAGAATCACTGGAGGAGGGGGATTACTACAAAACCGAGGCCTCAGAACCCATAAGTCACTTGGGCAGCAGGTTCACTATGAGAGCCCTCTTGGGGATGGCCAGCCCTGATGCTTGGCAGCCCTGAATCCTCTTACTCCTCCTCATCATAACCTCAGTTTCTCTCTCTGACTCCCTCTCTCTCTCTCTCTCTCTCTTTCTCATTTACTCATCCTCCCTCAAACTCTGCCTCTTAACAGCTGGGCCCCCTGAGCCTCAGATTCTTCATTTGTAAAGCAGGAATGACACCGCCAACCTCATCATGGCATTACGTCTATAAAGGACAGTGCCGGGCAGCTAGTCCTCATTCTCCTTCCTCCTCTCCCTCTTCTTCTCCCTCATCCTCTCCCTCCTCTGGTCAGGGCTGAGTCCCACCTGCTCCCCTTCTTCAGCCTGGGCACACCTTCGACAGCAGTGAGAACAGCTCCCCTCCACCAGCTTGTAAGAGGGGTCACCTCATCCTGCACTGGATCCTGAAAGGAAGACTCAGGGGTGTGGTGGGGCCCCCAGGGGTGAGACAAGGGGGAGAAGATCCAGGTCCAGTGGAATCAAGGGCAAGGGTCTCCCTGAGGATTTAGGGCAGGAGTGGACTTAGCTCTTAGGTTGGAAGGAGCCTTAGACCTTCCGGCCCCACTCCTCACCCGGGCAGATAGAGGAGGGGGAGGACATGGGAAGCCCCCAGAGTCTGGGCACTGCACTTGGAACTCTTACTGCTAGACTGCCCTGTGACTGTTGTTAAAAGAGAGGTCAGGAATTCCCTGACAGCCCAGTGGTTAGGACTCCACACTTTCACGGCCAGGGCCCCAGGAACCCGCGTACAATCCCTGGTCAGGGAAAAAACATCTCGCAAGCCACAAGGGCAGCCAAAAAAAAGAGAGGTCTCCAAGGGGTAACTCGGGGGGTTTCCTCAAGACAGCAAAATTGGGTGTTTTGAGAACAAGGATCAGAGGGAGTCTTTTCGCGGTGTGTCCTTTTATATCTACTGAACTTTTAACTTGCTCATTTGTTACCTCTTTAAAAAAAATTTTTTTTTTATTTTTAATAAATAAAAAAGAAGTGGAGGGACTTTCCTGGTGGTGCAGCAGTTAAGAATCCGCCTGCCTCAGAGGGCAGACAGCAGAAGCAAGAAGAACTACAATCCTGCAGCCTGTGGAACAAAAACCACATTCACAGAAAGATAGACAAGATGAAAAGGCAGAGGGCTATGTACTGGATGAAGGAACAAGATAAAACCCCAGAAAAACAACTAAATGAAGTGGAGATAGGCAACCTTCCAGGAAAAAAATTCAGAATAATGATAGTGAAGATGATACAGGACCTCGGAAAAAGAATGGAGGCAAAGATCGAGAAGATGCAAGAAACGTTTAACAAAGACCTAGAAGAATTAAAGAACAAACACCTAGAAGAATTAAAGAACAAACAAACAGAGATGAACAATACAATAACTGAAATGAAAGATACATTGAAAGTGACCTGGAAGACAGAATGGTGGAATTCACTGCCATGTAACAGAATAAAGAAACAAGAATGAAAAGAAATGAAGACAGCCTAAGAGACCTTTGGCACAACATTAAACACAACAATATTCGCATTATAGGGGTCCCAGAAGGAGAAGAGAGAGAGAAAGGACCCGAGAAAATATTTGAAGAGATTATAGTCGAAAACTTCCCTAACATGTGAAAGGAAATAGCCACCCAAGTCCAGGAAGCACAGAGAGTCCCAGGCAGGATAAACCCAAAGAGAAACACGCCGAGACACATAGTAATCAAATTGACAAAAATTAAAGACAAAAAAAATTATTGAATACAGCAAGGGAAAAACGACAACTAACATACAAGGGAACTCCCATAAGGTTAACAGCTGATTTCTCAGCAGAAACTCTACAAGCCAAAAGGGAGTGGCATGATATATTTAAAGTGATGAAAGGGAAGAACCTACAACCAAGATTACTCTACCTGGCAAGGATCTCATTCAGATTCAATGGAGAAATCAAAAGCTTTACAGATAAGCAAAAGCTAAGAGAATTCAGCACCACCAAACCAGCTCTACAACAAATGCTAAAGGAACTTCTCTAAGTGGGAAACACAAGAGAAGAAAAGGACCTACAAAAACAAACCCAAAACAGTTAAGAAAATGATAATAGGAACATACATATCAATAATTACCTTAAACGTGAATGGATTAAATTCTTCAACCAAAAGACATGGGCTCGCTGAATGGATACACAAACAGGACCCATATATATGTATGTGTATGTCTACAAGAGACCCACTACAGACCTAGGGACACTTACAGACTGAAAGTGAGGGGATGGAACAAGATATTACATGCAAATGGAAATCAAAAGAAAGCTGGAGTAGCAATACTCATATCACATAAAATAGACTTTGAAAGAAAGAATGTTACAAGAGACAAGGAAGGAAAACCAGACAAAGATACTACAAAAGAAGAAAATTACAGACCAATATTGCTGATGAATATAGATGCAAAAATCCTCAACAAAACACTAGCAAATAGAATCCAACAACACATTAAAAGGATCATACACCATGATCAAGTGGGATTTATCCCAGAGATGCAAGGATTCTTCAATATATGCAAATCAATCAATGTGATACACCATATTAACAAATTGAAGAATAAAAACCATATGATCATCTCAATAGATGCACAAAAAGCTTTTGACAAAATTCAACACTGATTTATGATAAAAACTCTCCAGAAAGTGGGCATAGGGGGAACCTACTTCAACATAATAAAGGCCATATACAACAAACCCACAGCAAAAAAAAAAAAAAAGAATAAAATACCTAGGAATAAACCTACCTAGGGAGACAAAAGACCTGTATGCAGAAAACTATAAGACACTGATGAAAGAAATTAAAGATGATACAAACAGATGGAGAGACATACCATGTTCTTGGATTGGAAGAATCAACATTGTGAAAATGACTATACTACCCAAAGCAATCTACAGATTCAATGCAATCCCTATCAAAGTACCAATGGCATTTTTTACAGAACTAGAACAAAAAAAATCTTAAAATTTGTATGGAGACACAAAAGACCCCGAATAGCCAAAGCGGTCTTGAGGGAAAAAAACGGAGCTGGAGGAATCAGACTCCCTGACTTCAGACTATACTACAAAGCTACAGTAATCAAGACAATATGGTACTGGCACAAAAACAATGGAACAGGATAGAAAGCCCAGAGATAAACCCACGCACCTAATGGTCAACTAATGGTCAACTAATCTATGATGAAGGAGGCAAGGATATACAGTGGAGAAAAGACAGTCTCTTCAATAAGTGGTGCTGGGAAAACTGGACAGCTACATGTAAAAGAATGAAATTAGAACACCCCCTAACACCATACACAAAAATAAACTCAAAATGGATTCGAGACCTAAATGTAAGACAAGACACTATAAAACTCTTAGAGGAAAACATAGGAAGAACACTCTTTGACATAAATCACAGCAAGATTTTTTTGATCCACCTCCTAGAGTAAAGGAAATAAAAACAAAAATAAACAAATTCGAAAAAAAAAAAAAAGAATCCGCCTGCCAGTGCAGGGGACATGGGTTCGAGCCCTGGTCCGGGAAGATCCCACATGCCACGGAGCAACTAAGCCCGTGCACCACAACTACTGAGCCTGTGCTCTAGAGCCTGTGAGCCACAACTACTGAGCCCATGTGCCACAACTACTGAAGTCCGCGCACCTAGAGCCCGTGTGCTGCAACAAGAGAAGCCCCGCAATGAGAAGCCCACACACCCCAACAAAGAGTAGCCCCCGCTGGTCGTAACTAGAGAAAGTCTGCATGCAGCAACAACGACCCAATGCAGCAATAATTAATTAATTTAAAAAGAAAAAAAGAAGTGGAGTCCGAGGTCAGACTTACTTATGTCTAAATCCCGCTGCTGCCTCCTAGCTGTGGCATATCGGGGAAGTTTCTTAACCTCTCTGAGCCTATATCGAAACATAGCTGCAAAATGAGGATAATGGTATCTATCTACTTCATAAAGGTATCACATAATTAAATAATACTTGCAAAATCAGTGAGCAGTATGTCTGACTCACAGTAGGCATGTGATAAATGCTAGCCAGTTATTTTTATCATCAGCTTGTGTGGAGTCCCAGGGCCACCAGGAAGCTGCACTCAGACACCTGGGAAAGGCGGCCCCTTGCATCGTGCTCCATAATGTGACCCAGACCCCCAGCTCTGCTCCTGGCTGCCCCACAGTATACAAACAGGGTCCACCGGGGGGGAGGTGAGAAGTGGGGATAAAGTTGTGGACTGGGCCCCAGCCCCTGCCCCAGCTGAGCAGTACCACCCAAGGATCTTGGGGACCTGTTTCGGGATGTGAGGAGTTTCTATGATATGTATGTGTGACCGCATCGATGTGTGTGTGTGTGGAGAGGTTTGTTTGCCGTGAGTGAGTGGAGGGTCTTTCAAGTCTGGGCTTCTTGTGTCCTGCAGTGGTTCATGTGTTCTGTGCGTCAGTGCTATCGTACATGTTCTATGTCTGTAAGGATGTGCATTTCATCCTGTGAGTTACGATATACATGCTACAAGGGACTATTGTGTCAACTGTGACAGTGTGTGTATTGCGTGTAGTGGGTGGGGTCAGCGGATGTCAAGGGTCTGTTGTATGACGTGTATTTGTGAGGGGCCGTGAACGGTGTCTGCGGGTGATGAGGGTGTGTTTTCTGTGAAGTGTGTGAGGGAATGCCACGTCTCTTGGTGATTGTGTGTGTTAAATATCTATGAGGGGTGAAAGGATGTGTGCTGTGTCTGTGACTGATAAAGGGGGTTGTGTGTCCATGAGGGGGTGCTGATGGGGGGGAGATCTGACATAACCCAGCTCTGCGGACCCTCCGGAGCCTGACCCGCCTCAAGGATTCTGCAGAGCAGCCAGACAAAGCAGCCAAACCTGACCCTCTCACCCAGGCCACCAGCCTCTTACCTGAGAAACTGCAGGGACAGTGGTCAAGGAGGCGACAAGAGGCCGAGGGGGAGGTTGGGCCTGCCGAGAGCATGCTTCCTGCCGTCTTCTCAGGGAGCTCAGGAAGCGAGCAAGGAACAGGAAGGAGGCAGAAGGCGGGCCCAGACCCAGGTGCGTGACTCACTTTACAGCTGCAATCCCCGGTTAGCAGCGGCAGATGAAGGATTAGGGAAGCCCTGCCTGTAGGCTCTGCTGGGTGAGCGTAAGGCCAGGAAGCCAGCTCCTTGGGTGGGGCCCCAGCTCCAAGGTCACCAAGAATACTCACACCCAGCCGGGACACGCTCTCTCTCTCTCTCTCTCTCTCTCTCTCTCTCTCTCTCTCTCTGCACACCAGCTCAGCCAGCAGCACCGGGCTGGTCCATCTAATCCAGAGGCCCTCTGGCAGGAAGGGCCGGGCCTGGGCTGGTAGAGAAGGGAGGAACTGGGTTCCTGGTCTGAGGGGAAGATGGGCCCTGACCTAGGGAGGGCTCAGCCCTGCTTCAGGAGCCCGAGCTTCAGTGGGTGCCGCCCCAATCCTGCGAGCCCCACGATGCTAGAAAATGCCCAAAGCTGCTTTCAGAAGATACCCCTGTCTGAGAGGACGCACAGCCAGTCTTGCCCACAGGAAGCCACGGTCCAGTGGGTGTGACAACCTGCCCACAAGTGCCCCCAGCCAAGGAGGAGACAGCCTGCCCTCAGGGATGCCCAGTCTGTTAGGAAAGAGAAAATTCTGCCTCCTGAAGCCAGCCCCGTGTGAGGGGAGATGCAGCATGCCAGCTCTCCTGACCCCCAGTCTGAGAGGGAAGATAGGTCCTTGCTCTGAGGAGTACCTAGTCTGACCATGGCAAAGCACCAGAGTTCTGTCAAAGCCTAGGACTGTGCCTGGGCTCCGACTGCACATTCTGCACTGAGAGTTACTCCTTATCTCCACCTCCACCTCCCACCGCACCTCCCCGAAATATCAGATTGGGCTTAGCAGGAAGCAGAGGTGTCAGGCCACAGAGAGAAGCAAACTGGGCCCTGGCATAGGTGGACATTCTCAAATACCAACTCTAAGAATCTACGAGACCGGGCTTTGACTGCCGCCTCTGGTCTTCAGCTGGAGCCCGCTCGGAGCCTCAGCGTCCTGGGTCAGTGACAGCCCCACATACTCCCTCTGTTAGACCTGGCATGACACCTGGGCACATTATAGGAACTCGGTAAGTGAAAAATCACTTTATTTACCCAAGTTCCTGCCTGGTGTCCCAGAACTGGAAGTCAAATCCTTTCTCCACATCAGACTCCGTCGGAGAACTTGTTAAAAATGAAGGTTTAAAACAAAAGCAGGTTCTCAGATTCTACTTCAAGAGAGATTCTGAATCAGCAGCAGTGCTAGTCATGGGGCCGAGGAAATGAATTTTGAACAAGCACCCAGGTGATTCCAAGGTAGGAAGTCCATGTTGCAGGACAGGCTTGGAGGGACCCAGGGACTGGGCAAGGAGAGCCCCATTACCTAAGAGCTCCTTCTAGCCATGCTTACCTGCTCTGAGCCACAGGTGTAGGGCGAGGGTTTTGGCATCTGTAGCAGACCCCAAGCTCTCCCCACCCCCTACCTCCCAGCAGGCTGGTTGTCCCTGCCTGACGTTCCAGTGCTGGTGGGGTTAACCCGGGAGTTCGTTAAAGATCCAGCTGTCTGTCTCCTCCAGCCTGAATCCTGAATCAGAATCTTCAGGGAGACCAGAGAATGCTTTTTTGTGGGTTTTTAAAAAATATTTATTTATTATTTATTTTATTTATTTTGGCTGTGCCGGGTCTCAGTTGCGGCGGCATGGCGGGATCTTCATCGTGGCACGCGGGCTTCTTAGTTGCAGCATGCATGTGGGATCTAGTTCTCCGACCAGGGATCAAACCCAGGCCCCCTGTGTTGGGATCGCGGAGAGTCTTCCCCACTGGACCACCAGGGAAGTCCCGAGAATGTTTTTTAACAAGTTTCCCAGGTGTCCTCCATTTTCTGCTCTTCCACCCAATCTTGGAGCAGGGACCACCCTGCTGGAGGAGGGGACGGAGAGGAGTACCCACTGTGCACCCCGCTGTGCTGGGCAGAGGGTTCTCTGATCTCCTTAACCCTCAGGGCAACTGATTTAAGAGCTGATGGAAGCTGAGGCTCAGAGAAGTTTCAAGACTCCAGTCTGCCTGACACCAAACACAGGCCTGTCGCCTCCACTTGCAAGGTTCGTTCTTTCTACAATAAACAGAATCTTACTTGAGTTCACGGAACAGGGACAGAGGAGCTATTTTTACCCTCATTTTACTAAACAAGAGGAAGCTAAAGCCCAGAGAGGCAAAATGACTGGCCAGGATTACAAAGCCAGTCAGGGGCAGAGCAGGCGCTTGGCAAGGTGACTCCGAGGCCCTTCTGAGCTCTTTCCTCAGGGCCGCCGGATGTCCCCACTATTCCCAAATCAAATAATGAGGAGCGTGGATGACTTCCAGCAAGGGGACAGATGAAACAGATGTGCTAGGATGAATGCGGGGCTGCAGAAAGGGAGAAGGAAATGGAGAGGGTGAACCCTGCTTCCCTGAGGTTCCGGCCAGTACAGGCCCAGACTCAACCACGCCCCCACCACCACACACACACACACACACACACACACACACACACACACACACACACACACACTCACTCACATTCCAACCTCCACTGGGGCCTGTGACAGGGGCTGGAAGGGGGGGCCCGGCTGTGGTGGCCCCAGACTGACACTGAGAGGCCAGCCACAGGGGTGGGATGTTGAGGGGTTTGGGGTGGGATGTCTGGACTGATGCCTTCGGTGGTTACACCTCGTTTTAAAGGGACAATTTCCACTTGACACGTGAGGAAGTTGAGGCCTAAATGCCCGGCTGCTACCCTTACCCATCTGGCTCAGCCCACGGTAGCCCGCAGACAGCAGTGAGCTGCCCACTGGGAGGTGTGAGAGTGCTGGGATCGGCCCCATTATTCACAGCAAACCACAGGAAGAGGAGTAAAGTGGCTCATCCAGCCTTCGGCTCCTTCTGGGCCCTGCCGCTCCTCCAGCCAGCCTTCCCCGCCCAAGGAGCCCCTTAACCTTGAAGGGGATGAACCAGCTGCCACGGAGACACCCTGGAGGCGTCTTGAGTAACGCAGCTGGTTCAATGCCCAATGTGCATTGCCCAACACACACCTCTCTCGCGGGTCAGGTCATCGCTGAAAAGATGGCTCTGAGCAGGGTTATGGGAATGGGCTGGGACCACTGCTGACTTTTCAAGTGGGTCTGTGGCAATCGTGTGCTAGAAAGGAAACGGGAAGGCGTCAGGCCGTCTGGGAAAAGGGGATGTCATGGCAGAAACCCAAATTCCTTATTATGACTTTCTCATCTCCCTGGTCTCACCTCACCCCACTTCTCTGCTCCAGGCGTGACAAAGGGTGTTCAGTTCCAAGAATGCGCTATGCTCTTACTTCCAGGTCTTTGCACACACTGTTCCCTCTGATGGAAACATCTTCCCCTCTAGTCCTACCTCACCTATGCCGGGCGATCTCCCTTTCTTCCTTCCTTGCCAACAAGACTTTACTGGAAACAGTTGGTGTCCAGTCCCAAGGGGCAAGTCCTGGTCTAGGGCCTGCCCATTCTCCTTTGCTGTTTTCCCGAATTTACAGTTAGAGGTGGCCACGTCGCGTATTTTGGGGCCAATGACACCTTTGGGGGAAAGTTTTGCTTCATGGATGACTTCTTTCTGCTTGGCAATTGATACGGGGTGTGGTGCAGTCACCACCTTCTGAGACTCTACACCTGGAAGATGACAAGCCCTCCTGAGAGGAGGGAGGAGAAGCCGAGTAAGAGCCTGGTTCCTCGGGGGCACTGCTGAGGTCATGAACAACACCTGAAACTGCCTGCCGCCAGACTTACGCGAGAAAATAGGCCCATTTGTTTATGCTAGTTATTCCCTGCAGCTGAAAACATCCGACTTTGAAAAGGTCACTTCCTCCAGGAAGCACTCCCTGGCTGCTAAGAACAGGATCAAAGGCCCCCTCCTCGGAGCGGTGGACACATCGTGCCTTTCATGATCTTTGCACCGGTTCACCATCCACACGCCCCAGTAGGATGCGGTCGGCAGCAGGGACCCGTGGTGTTCACCACTTTATCCCAAAGCCAGCGTATCTGTTGAGTGCCTAAGCACACCAGTAGCTGATCACTGGTACAACCTCCTGGAGGACAAAGACAGGGCCTGGCCCTCACGAGCTTGCAGAGCTCTAAGGAAGGGGTGGGTGTGTACACACACACCCTGGAGTGAGGTGGGCGGCACCTCCCTGCCCAGGATGATCAGCATTCCCTCACGACATCCGCATCCGCGGGTGACTAAACAGTTCCCTCTCTCTGCCTCGGTCAGGTTTTAGCTAGATCCCCTCCCACCCACCCCCTGTGGTCTAATCATCTGCAGTTTGGACTCGCTTAGCTGCACTGGGAAGGACAGTAAGACACCCAAGCTTCTGTCCCCTCCCATAGAGAAGCCAGTCAAAGTTGCAGGATCTCTCTATACAAGACATTGTACCTCTGTGATTACTGGACATCTTTACTCATCTACAAAACAATGCAAAAGTCTGGCTTCAAGTCACCCAGGTTCTCCTGTCTTCACATTTTAGGTGTCACTTTTCTATTTTTCACCTTATGTCCCTCCCAAGGGCTGGTCCTGTCTCTCACAGCCAGCACGACACTGGAGTATATACCGTAAGCAGGATGCTTCCATACATTATTTCATTTAATCCTCAAAATAATCAGTATTTTCATTTTGCACAGAAATAATCCTGGCAACACCCACTGAGCACTATGGTAGCTACCTTACATATGCCGCATCTAATCCTCCCTGAAAGCTGCCAGTGATCTATATTCCCATTTGCAGATGAAGAAATTAAGGTTCAGCAAGTAAGGGGTCAGAAGCCAGGTCCATCCAACTCCAAAGAATTTTGCAGATGGGCCAAGCCCGACAAGAGGCTCACCCATGGAAAACTACCTGAGCAACAGTACACCAGGGGTTCGGGTATAAAAATTTATTACACATACAGAATATTACCACTAACAAACGCAGACAGGCTAGGACACAATGGTACTGGAGGGAGGATGGCTAGCTCTTTGGAAAGTGAACAGGTTTGGGTGACTTGGAGCCTCATGCCACACGGATTGGCCAGTCAGACGGGAAAGCACATGCCAAACACCACGGGACGTCAGGGCATCGAGTGACTGCTCTGTGTGTCCAATGCCTTCCCATCTGATCTGGGGCTTCGAAGGATGCCACACCCAGAAGCAAGCAACTGAAGGAAAGGGGCTTCCTAAGGTGGCCCAGGCTTGTCTCTGAAGTCATGGCAACACCATTTTAAGCAATATGTTTAATTGGATGATTTCCACAAACTATACACGAAGTTTCTAACCATCACAATTCAGTGAAGTACAAAACATTAAGTTACAGGCTGTGGGAAGAGAAGGCAGCACCAATGGTGGCACCTTCCAGATCCCGGTTGGTCTAGGGGTAGGGGTAGGTTTCTTTTTAAACCGAGCCCCTCATTTCAATGTACAAAAGAATTACTCTGATCGATATTAAATTGTATTGAAAACAAAATGGACTAAAAAGCAAATACTACTCTATGTTGGGGTGAAAATGGGAGGAAAGAATGAGTCCTTCAAAGCAGGAGGGGAGACAGGTGAGGGAAGGTTCTGTGGCTGTGACCCCAGGTGGTCACTCACGCTGCTCCATTTTTACTTTTGGTGGTCTCAGGAAGGTCCTGTTCTTCTTCTCTTTCTTTCCTTTTGTATTTGCTTGGAAGTTTCGCCAGCTGTCCACACGACCATCTCGACTTTCCTAAGCACAGAAGAGGTTTGAGGTGAGGAAACCAGTTAGGGAAAGGAAGGGCCTGAGCCTGCTGTGCCATCCCCCTTGTAGCCCAGCTCGGCCCAGCCCAGTCCTCTGGAAGAATCCAAGAGTAGAACAGAGCAAGAGCTTTTCTGCCCCTTCCATGGGCCCAGGAAAGGGTCATACCACCCCTAGAAGGCAGGATAAGCCACAGGCTGGAAAGGAGGATGAGACGAATAATACTCATCACAACAAAGCCATTGTTTGCTGGGTACCTCTGGGCTAGACACTTACTGCACGCTATTCCTAACCCTCACAAAAAGCTGCGGTGTGTCGTGCTACTGGTATTTCACAAACGAAGACACCAGGGCTCAGAGGCTGCATCCTTTTCTCAAAGCCATCTGGCTCGCCAGCAGTACAGCCGCTCTTTCCCCCGGCACCTTCCTTCTGCCCCTTAAAACCTGGATGGAGGCGCAAAGCCAGCACAATGCCTGGCCAGCTGTGCTGGGAGGACCACTGGGATCCCTCCCCCTTACCGAGGGGCCTACTCATTTTCTCTCTCTCCATTCACTCAGTGGGACAGAAACAAAGCCATCATCGCTGGTTAGCCAATCCCTACCCTGAGTCCTAAATCTTACAGAAGATAAGACCAAATGTTGCTCAATTCAGGAAACTGGCTGAGCCCCTGAAGGATATAACCGGGATGTCAAAGAGGAATCAAGCCTTAAGTCTCTCTACAGGCAGGACATCAGGGTTACAAGAACCTCAGTTTCTAGTAACAGACCTCTAAATAGGGCGCTACTCCACGTTTACCCCCTAAATTAGAGGTGTAAACCATTGTTCCTGAGCCCACTTGGCAGCTGTGCCTATCATGCCCTTGCCAAGCTACGGAGCGCAGAGGTGGCTGAGCCAGGACTCAGTCCCCAAAGCCCCCGCTTTTCCCCACATAAGCCATTTCCCCGACTGTCCACCCCAGTCAGTCCTGGGAATGGCCAGGAATCAAGCTTCTATGCTGGGAAGTTTTCTTACTCTGGAATAAGAGTCCCTGGCCACCCTGGAAACTTACCTCAAAATTTTTCTGCCACTCCCTTTCTCGTTTGGCTTTTTCTTGAGCTTCAATCTCTTCTTCCCTTTGTCGCTTCCTAGGAGGAAAACCAGGCCATAGGATTTATATGATACTTGGAGACTGTGTTAACCATACAAGTTAGGCATTTCCCCACAGAAGCAAGCATATAAAGTAAACCAATTCCCTAGAGTTCTCCAAAGACGGCTGTCTGGAAAGGGCTCAAAGCACTGCACAAATGTCATTTTAAAACATGCAGATGAGACTGTGGGGCAAGATACAGATACCCCTGTCACAGAGATAGACAGACAAGGTCGTCAAAGCCCAGCCAACACTAATCGGAGGTTCCAGGGCCAGTCCCTGACAAAGCCATCTCAAGAACCCAGGCCACCTTACTTCAGTACAGTGACCATTACAATAGCAGAGGTTCTTGTTCAAGAGGATCTCTGGACAAAACCCTATCCTAAAACAAGGCCCTTTCACATAACCCCAACTAGCAAAACCTAGTTATTGCTAAACACCAATCAACAATACAAAATACATAAACTAAATTAACCTCAAGATTTCTGATGAGCAAAGGAAATCATACTTTCCGGCAATAAATCTGTTGTAAGTGATTACACTGTACAACACTACATACTCGCCAAAGCTGCAGCCACTAGTCACACAAAAGGCTCAGGCCTGACTAACTGCCTGCTTCACTCCAGGAAATCAGGAAGAAAACACACAGCACTCTTGATTATAAACTCCCTAAGGACAGGCCTATTCAATATTTCCCAAAAGTCAGAGAGAATTCCTTACCCTAGTGATTCAAAAGTTTGGCTGTTTCAGATAACTATTTTAGACAGTCTCTTAAACGATGTACTGTAACATAATTCCTTCATCAGGAAAATCTCCAAAGACCATCTTGGTTAATCTAGGTATTCAGACATGGCTTAAACGAATATACTAATATATACCTTTCATGCATCTCTTTGGCTTCTCTCTCTTTCCTTTTAATTTCCAGCTCAGCAAAGAGTTTCATGGTCTGTTTGTATACTGCTTGTTTGAACTACAAAAAAAATTAAGAAGAAAAGCAAAGTAAATATTTTACCAGCAATTTGAATCAAATATTTTTAGATGGAGCCCAGGACAAAAGCAAATTAGACCAGCAAGGAAAAAAGACTCTCCAGAGAGAACCACTTCAGGATGCTGGCTCTCTCCTGGGAGATAAATAACACATCCTCCTATGAGCTCTTTCCACTTTCACCATTCAGATGATACAGAGGAGCCTTGCTCTGGTAAAAAGCACCAATAAGAGAAAAAAAAAATTTTACCCACTTATCACAACCATTGAAATTTTGGAGGGCCCTTTCCTCCAAAGAACTTCCAAAAATAACTTTCATTCTTTCTTTTCACGCATATGTTATTATTAACTCTGAGCTAGGCACCAAGAGAGGTCCTGGAGATATGCAGGTGCTATCAGACTAGTCTCAGGAGTCTCCCGACTGTGGCAGAGCTACTAGTTGTCCCCTATCCTCGCCCCATGATGTGTTCTACCTTCTTGTACACTCCCTTATCTTAAAGCACATGGCCACCCAGCACAAAAGCCTGTATTTCCCAGGCTTCTCTGTAGCTAGGCGTGGCCATGTAACTTGTTTTCGCCAATGAGCTATAAGGAAAAGTGATGTAGCAACTTTCTGGAGTGTTCTTAGAGGGAGCACACTGATCCCTCCTGCCCTATTCCTCTATCCTGCTGTTTGTACATGGGTGAGGTGATGACACATCCTGGACTGTGAGATTGGAGGCAACACACTTGTTGGCAGAGCCACAGAAAGGAGGACACTGAGTCCTTGAGGGACACGCAGTCCAGCAGCCATCTTCCCAAAGACTACTACACAGGAGAGAAAAAAGCCACCGACTTGTTCAAACCACTGTCATTTGGGGTCTCAGTTGTATGCAGCTGAGCTTATATTCTGACTCTTACGTTGGCAGAAACAGGTAACACAGCATTAGATAGAAAACAAAACTCTTATCTTTAAAACTTTTTCCCCCAAATATAAAGTATTTTAAATATACAAAGAAATATAAAAAATAACCCATCATCCAGATTTCATACGATTTATATCCTAAAATCAGAGACACTGGAGCAAGAGTGACATATGGAAAAAAGGGGAAGTAAAGGAATCCCCAAATTACTGTCACTTCTCTTTAATACTGATACCTGCCAGGCACTGCTCAATGAAAGCAATGCTGACAAACTCCAGCCCCTAATAATGACAAACATCAAAGAGGTGAAGGAATCTGTAAAGAATATTTCAATATTTTTAAAAGCTCCTGGATGAACAGTTTCTGGTGATTTTAATTTTTTATATTTTTCTGCTTTTTCCAAATTTTCTATCATTAGCATGTGTTCCTTTATAAGCAGGAAAAAAAGACAACTAAAAAAAGTTAAGGTTCTTAACAACTTAGGAGGAGCAAGGAATATTTATAAGAGGGTCTTCAGAAAAGACTAAAAAGGATAATTAAAGGGAAGGGAAAGTAGGGCTGAGGAGAAAAAAACTAAAATACTGGAATGGAGTAAACCCAAAACAAGTGGCTAGTGGAAAAGACGGCCTAACAGTTCTCAAGCAGTGTTACCAAACAGAAGAGGGGACCAGTTGCTGTAACTAAAATCACTGATGGAAGAAGTTGATAGGAAGTTTCCCTAGTAAGACAGCCGCTCCTCTATAAATCTTTTAAAATAAGCATGTGGTTTAAGTTATTTATTGACCTAACTTGAGGCAAGATAAAGATGACTTAAAATTTTTCAGGCTAGTGAGGCAATCAGACACAAATATGTAAGTAGAATCTCTCTCTTAACCAATCTCCACTGAAGAACCCACGGGATTAACAGATGCTCGGGGACTTCCCTGGTGGCGCAGTGGTTAAAATCCGCACTCTCAATGCAGGGGGCCCAGGTTCAATCCCTGGTCAGGGAACTAGATCCAACATGCATGCCACAACTAAGAGTTTGCATGCCACAACTAAGGAGGCCGCAAGCTGCAACTAAGACCTGGCGCAAATAAAAATTAAAAAAAAAAAACAAAAAACAGATGCTTGCCATTTCCCTGGAAGCACATTATTACCTGCAGCACAATTGGGTACCCGTGGCTGTAGACAGCTGTTTGCCAAGAGTCATTTGTGGTTGCTCCCAAAGCTGTCTATCCCAGTTGCAATTACTACTGTACTTATGTGATTTAAACATCACAGAAATTGATCAGTGTGGTTATAAAAATAAATGCTTGTTGGTTCTTTTAAAACTAAGTGGAATGCTTTAGAAAGAGTCAAACACAAGTCCCTAAAAATAACTGCTGTTGAATTAGGTACAGGTGAGACATCTGGAAAAGACTGAAAAAACAATCTAGGATTCTGCTCTTGCTTTGCTTCACAGGTACCTAAGTTTTCAGTGTTCTTCAAAAGAAATTAAAAGCAGAAACTATGGATAATGCTCTGTGTATTTTATAAAATAAAGTCAACTGCGAACTCCAATGAGCAGACAAACCCTCAAAGGGAAGGCCATAGCCCTATGTCCAAAAAAACGTGGATTTTTCAAAAAGGAGAATGAATATACATTTTAATATTTTAAGTGAAAATGTTTCTAGCATGTATGCAGCATTCCTTAAGCTTCCCTCTCTTTAACCCACCAATCAGTGAACCCATTCACACAAGATGAGGTGGTTTTTCCCATATTTAACTCACCAGCTCAGGATCATCCTCCTCCACATTTGTAGGCTTTCCTTCCTTCTTTAATTGCTTTTTTCGCTCTTTCACCTAAAAAGAATTTTTTTCCATCAAAAAATGAGCACTCATACTTTGAGAATATCCATTAAGCTGCACACATAGAATATGTGCACTTTTCTACAGGTATTAACAAAAGCTTTGCATTGAAAAAAGATGAGCCACTCCCCTCCCCTCCAAAACAGCAACACAATCAAAGAAAACTAGGAGCCAGGGGTCCTTTCTCTAACCTCATCTAAAATCCAACACAAGGGGACCAGCTGGGGAGTTGTCCCCAACTTATCAGATCCTAGGCCAGATCCAAAGAGCCTTTGATACACTGAACAGCTTATGCATTTATCTTTCATGGCTTGTGGTTATGTGTTTATAGCAAAAAAAAAAGTACATTTGTCAAGTTTTAAAGAAGCTACAGAATTTGCAGCATCAAATAGGATTGTTTTCTGGCATTTCTACAATGGCATTCTGGATAATTTTCACTGTGAAACCTCCTTAAACCAACGATATTCACAACACATTAACTGATGTTTTCACCACTTTGGCCACCATTGAGATTCCCCCCAAAAATAAATATATCCATTCAAAAAAGAATGACATTACTCCATTAAATTACCATTCAGTCCGGCAAAAAGCCAAGTGCCTTCCAAGCTCAGAAAGGCCCTACTGCCACCCTGTGGTCAGAAAGCCTGAGGGCGGCTCCTTTACACGCAAAATACAGAGGAAGGGTAACTATCACAATAATTCAGGGACAAATTGTCGGGTTCTTTTCTGGTTTCTACCAGAATTTGGCCCTCAAATTCCAACACATGACCAGCAAGACACAGTTATGGCAGTCTGTCTCTTCTTTTTACTCATGTCCCTCATCTAAATTGGCCTCATTACTATTATTGGTTATACAGTTGTTACAGATTCCAAAGCTCTTCAAAGAAAAGGTCACATCCATATTCACTCCCAACTGAAACTGCTCTTATAAAACAGCCTCAAGATTCTTGCCCTAGCAAGTAAAAAATTAAAACAAAGACCTTTCTTACCTCAAGGAAGCTATCTTAACATTTCCCACCACTCGGGAGATTTAGGTAATGGAAAAAAATAAAGACAGCTAAAACTGAATTTATTTCAATTGAGTCCTTCCCAACCCTATTATTCATACAGACATGTATCTCGTCCTGTTTTTTTTTAAATAGTTACTCATATCCCCTTGCCAGCCTTTCTCAAGCCCTTGTTTCAACCCTTTCACAGAGACAAGAATAAAAGTCCAGGGTTAAGCACACCATGGCTGCTCCACTGTTCCACTTTCAGAATGGGGTACTGCGATGAGACAGCAAGAAAAACCCTCTTTCCACAACAAGGGACTGCTAGGGAAAGAGGTAGGAGCAGCGTCCTGAGCTCTAGGAGTGAATGCCAGATTCAGGCACGCACTGTTCATGACCACCACAGCGAAGTGGTGGAGACCACAGGAGCAGTCAGGCCAGTCAGGCCAGTCAGGCATTGCTATGTTAATGTTAACATTTACCCTCCTACAAGGCAAGGCGCCCAAGGCTTACTAATACTTCCTGTAAACACAGCAGCACTATAAATACTTACGGTGTGTTCCACGTATTCTTTTCCTGCCTGAATTACATCCAGGGCCCTCTTCTTTTGTTCCTGATCCAGTAGCAACTTGTAAGCTTTGTCCACAGCTAATGCAAAACATTGAAATTAACTGTTTCTGCAAACACCCTCTCAAAGTCTGAACTATACTCAGGCAGTGTAAATGGACTTGTGCCGTCTAAAAGCATTCCCTACTTTGTTAAATTATTTACTGTTTTTAAACTGATTTAAAAACATACAACTACAGCAATGATTTTCCTTGAGAGCCTTGGAAAAAAATTAAATATATGCTCAAGGTTAAATACACCACATCTAGATTTAACTCAGTGATCAAATTCTTCCAATTATTTTTTATGTTCAAAGGAAAAAAATGATCCTATGCAGTAACAATCTTTGTTGGCACATAAAAGTTTTAACAAACCAAAGTTAAGGTCTATTTCTAAACAGCAACATTCTGCTTTGAATGACAACCGTTCTACTGAAAACCACAGCTTCTTCATGACCAGAAGACAAAACTGTAACATTCTTTTCTTGATCCAGGACTAGGAACAGTTAGTCCCGAGCACTGACAATATGTTTCTCAGAAGCAGGTAAATATACAAATACCTTCAAAAGCCTTTTGTGCTCTGTCAGCATCATCTTGATTTTTGTCAGGATGCACCAATATGGATAACTATAATAAGAGAAAAGATAGCTTTGTCAATAAGAGGAACATTTAGTAACTCTTCACCTGCACTGTGCCTCTTTACAACCAAAAGCTCTTATTAGGGCAAAAACTGCCAGCCAGAAGCATTTTTTAAAAATTAATAAATATCATAAAATGCCCAGAAGTGTTAGTCCTTAATAAAATTCAAGTACCAACAGGTAACTGCACAGATGGAAAACATTTATTTGAGAACAAATGTAAGCCAAGCATTATGAAGATGTTGTCATAATTTGGGAGGGGGAAGGAAAGAACAAAAAGTACCAAGTTCCTTTTATGTTTCTTATACGGAGCACTAGAGAGGATTAAACAGGTCTGAGATATCATCTCTTTCTTAAAAGAACTTCTAATATAGAGCAGTGGCTCTCAGTTCTGGCTGCGTTCCAACCCTGTGAAGATTTTTAGGAATACAGAGGTCTACTTTCCAGCCTGAGACCTTCTGAATCAGTCTCCGGCATCTGTACTTTTTAAACCTCTACTAGACTGGGTATCAGATGATAGTAAGGAATTAGTGTTAATTTGTTAGGTGTGACAAGTAGTTATGCAAGAAAATGTCCTTTTTTTACTTTGGTGGGATAACTGCTTAAGTACTTAGGGGTGAAGTATCATAGTGTCTGTAACTTACAGTTCTGCCAAAAATACATATATAGTTAATGAAGGGAACTGTTGCATATAGATGGTGAATATATGGGCTTTCATTGCTTTATTCTTTCTTTTTAAAATATAACGAAAATTTCTTATAACAAAAAGTTAAAAAGCAAAAACCTCCATAGGTGATCCTTTCAGACAGCCAGGGTTAAGAACCACTGACCTACTATCACCGACAGACAGAAACAGTTTGAACAAAGGGACTGTGCTCGGGGATGACATCAAGTAGGGATCTACTGCTAAATCCAGCATTACTGGAGCCAAAATCCTGCGTCCCAATTTCAACTTAGATCACCTGCTAGCTGTGAGACCTTGAGCAATTCACTTGATCTATCTCCGCCTCAGTTTCCTCCTCTCTAAGTGGGACAATACTGTATACCTATATCTCACTGGGTTGTTGTAAGGATGAAATGAGATAATGAGTAAAGAACTTAGCATACTAACACACACTGGCAACAGCTAGCACATGAAGAGGACATACCATAGGCCAAGACCTACTCTAAGTGCGTTAGGTGTGTTGCCTCATTCAAATCCTTATAAAAACCCCAGGGGCAACCACCATCATTACATGCATTTTACAAACGAGGTAACAGGGCACAGGAAGGTTGAAAGTAACTTGCCAGCGCTCACACTTCTTGTAAGAGGTACAGCCAAGACAGAAACTCAAGTCATACAGCTCCAGCACGTACACTCTTAACTATTAGGCTCTATTAATGACTAAATAAGAATTCTTATTGAGTTCTTCGTATAGCTACATAAATAGTCTAAAAGTTTTGACTATGAATTTGAATGATTGCTTATTGAATTGGGAAAGATTTCTAATGCATTACATTAGAAAACTTGATATTTTAGAAGAAGGGGAAAAAGTTGAATACAACTGCAGAGAAGAAGTCAGGAAGCAAAAAAGCTATAAAGTTATATAATGGGAAATGACTGAGTAGGCAAAGATAAAAACACCTTGGCTTAATAGTAGATCAGAAGATGATTATGAGTCAGCAATGTGGAGGCAATGACTGTATTGAAAAAGCAAGCCTAACACTGGATATTAACAAGTCTGTCATGCAGGAGCTGAGAAATATATTCAGCACTGGTCAGGCCCTATTAAAATATGAAGTATATAAAAGATATAAGTTGAGGAAAGTTTAAAAAAAAAGACATGAAATATATAGAAAATCCAACTTGCAAAGACATTACAGGGAGTATGATTATTCAACTCATAGAAGAAAAGGCTGGGGGGGTTAGCTTTCAAAACTGGAAGAGTGTTTTAAAAGGCTACTATAGGGCTTCCCTGGTGGCGCAGTGGTTGAGAATCCGCCTGCCAATACAGGGGATACGGGTTCGAGCCCTGGTCTGGGAAGATCCCACATGCCGCAAAGCAACTGGGCCCGTAAGCCACAACTACTGAGCCTCCGCGCCTGGAGCCTGTGCTCCGCAACAAGAGAGGCCGCGATAGTGAGAGGCCCGCGCACCGCGATGAGGAGTGGCCCCCGCTCGCCGCAACTAGAGAAAGCCCTCGCACAGAAACGAAGATCCAACACAGCCAAAAGTAAATAAATAAATAAATAAATTTAAAATTACCTTTCTCTTAAAAAAAAAAAAAAAAGGCTACTATAAAACTCTACAGCTTGAGTTATTAAATATTAGAATGGGCAAGAATCAGAGGTTGTGGATCTCCTTTCCTAGAGAACTTTCTGAAAGCACTCTATATTAAACCAGGTATCTTTTGAGTATTCATATAAGTTTGCAAAAGATAAAATTATTGAGGAATAGAACTTTAAAAATAAAATCACTTAACACTGTTAAATGAACTTAAAAATAAAACACTGTTATGAATCTCCTAGAAGCCAGGGGATTTGATAAGTATGACACCATGTAAGCTCTACTACTCTACCTTGTACTTCTCTCTCTTAATTAAGGAACTGGAGAGATTCTATTTGGATGTAAAATTCATCCTATTCACAGGTAAGCTATGGTCATTAAATTATTTAAGATTTGTATGTCACTGTAAGTTTTTTTTCAGAGTTACATAGCCTTAAAAAAAAAAAAAAGATTAAATTTTGGCCCAAAAGTCATAACAGAATGTCCTCATAATAACCCTCAAGTCCTAAGAGAATCATGTGCTCAATACATTTTTAAAAGGTTCAAATTCCACCTATTACAGGAATATAGTATCATACCTGCCGAAACCTCTTTTTTATTTCTTCATCTGTCACTTCAGGATCTATCTGAAGAACCTGGAAGAATCAAAATCAAAACTGTAAAAGAGATTAAAAGAATTTATAGATTTAAGAGATGCCCAATAATTATACATTTTATAATCAGCATCTAGAACAGTACTCAGCATTCTAGAACAGTACCTAGCATACAGTTCTAAAAAATGTTCAAGAAATATAAATGAGTAAACCAGTAACAGAATAATAGCTATAGTGTTTCAGGGTTCTCAAATTAATTCAGTGGTTTCTTTCACTCCATCAGAAAAGTAATAAATTACCCTACACCCAGGGACGTGTTTACAGACCATGAGAAAAATGTTGCCTTTCTCCTTCATTATTAAGAAAAGTACCCACCCTCTACTTACCTTTGCAAATGTGGAGAAAGTATAGCAACTCAACGTGAAAATAATTAGGCTGGCTACCTGATTTTTTTTTTTTTTTTAATGAGTGAGAACTGCAGATCTTCAAATAAAGCCCCCCCCCCACAGCTGATTTTCATCTCAATCAAGAAATGTCACTTGGCTCCACGTTATAATTTACATGGCTCAACAGTTCTCAACCCAGAGTGGAAATCTGAGAGCAATGCCAGGGGTTCACTCTAGGAAAGTCTGATTCCAGCTCAGTAGAACTTAGTAGAATTGGGTACGGCCAAATGACAGCAAAATCTGTATTTTTTGAGCAACACTGTTTTAAAGATAAGTTTTATCATTCTTCTCCAACCCTGGGTATACTGGTGTTGACATTCGTCATCAAGGATTCTGATTCCCTCACCACAAAAACACACATTCATTCAAACATTTACATAGCAGCTACTACCTGCTGAACATGCTGCTATACACTAGAAATGCAAAGATAAATAAGCAGGAGAAACATTTTTTTAAATTACCATATAATAAAAGTTTTTCAAAGAAGGCTTTATTATAAGACATACAATTAAACCAGAGGATTTCAGAGTGTAGTCCATGGATTCAACATAGCACCTAACATTTATGTACTTAGTATTCAAGGTGTGAAGAAGGTGCTGAAGGGCAGAGGGTAAGAAGGTCTGTTAGAAATTCAGAAAAGCAGGCCCCACTTCAGTGTGACTGAATCAGAATCAACATTTCAACAAGATCCCCAGGTGATCTGAATCATATTACAGTTTGAGATGCACTGGTAAGGGATGATGACAGAGGTCAAAAATAAGTGCACTTGAAGTTAATAGAACTGACGATCAGTTATTAAAGGGGGCAAAGAGGAAAAAAAAAAAAGTAAGAAATCTTGAAAAATACACTCCAGGGGCTTCCCTGGTGGTGCAGTGGTTGGGAATCAGCCTGCCAGTGCAGGCGACACGGGTTCGAACCCTGGTCCGGGAAGATCCCACATGCCGCAGAGCAACTAAGCCTGTGCGCCACAACTACTGAGCCTGCGCTCTAGAGCCCGCGAGCCAGAACTACTGAGCCGCATGCCACAACTACTGAAGCCCATGCCCCTAGAGCCTGTGCTCCGCAACAAGAGAAGCCACCGCAATGAGAAGCCCGCGCACTGCAACGAAGAGTAGCCCCCGCTCGCCACAACTAGAGAAAGCCCGTGTGCAGCAACAAAGACCCAACGTAGCCAAAAATAAAATAAATTTATAAAAAAAAACAAAACATACCAGAGAAATTAAAACTGAAAAGTAATCTGCCAAGCTTAGTCAGATGTTTACAGAGTCTTAGAAAAACTTGACAACAAGTAATGTCAAGATTTATAGCAAGCTTTCAACACATTCAAACAGCCCACCTACAGCAGCAGTTATTGGTAGGCCATGAAGCTGAATCACCCCTGCATTCAATAGACTTTTGAAGGTTACTACAAGAGCATACCCATTCTCAAATGTCAGGCATACAATTGGGGGTGAGGGAAAAGGAAGAACTTTAAAACAAAGACTTTTCAAGAGTGAGTGCGCCCCATCATATCTTCCCCAGGGAGAAAGGAACCGGGGAAAAGTCACTCAAAAGGAAAAATGCAGCCACATAAGATTTACAGACAAAGGGAGGTAACTGTACATACACAAATATTCAGAGGAGAACCCTACCTTTCCTTGGTTCTGGGGAAAAGGAATGTACTAGAGCAAACTAAAGTCCAGCAAACCCAACAAGGTATTCAAAATGAATGTGAAAGGATGGAAATCATCCCACCTTCACACACAAAAAAAAGCCTCAATAAAGCTATAGCCTAGAACTAATCATGCCAAATGTAATTCATAAACCTTGACTGGTTCCCAGGTTAAAAAATAAAATAGCTAAAATTGAGATTTTTTTTTAGGACAATTGGAGTCATTGGAGTGTAGACTTCACGCCAGATGATGTTGCTGAACTGCAGTAATGTGGTTTTTCCTAGGTGTGGTAATGGTGTTGTGGTTATGTCGAAATGTGTTCTTGTTTTGAGGAGATGCATGTTAAAGTACTTAGGCATGAAGCATCAATGTCTGCAGCTTACTTTCAGATGATTTGGCAAAAATGAAGAGGGTACGTATAAATATACACAAACACACACACATCAAAAGTTATTTTTCCAAGGGTCATATCATATGTGTACTGATCACTAGCAACATATATTCACTGAGTGCCTTCAAAGCTAGCTAATCCGACTCCTTTTCTATCATTAAGAGTTGGAGTTGCCATATGTGGCCATGAAACACAGTGAAGACAATGGGCCTATACCTGCGGTCCAAACCCCTTTGAAGCCAGTTTTATACATTCAGTACAAACTTATGGAGCACCTGGGATTGCTAGATCCTGTGCTCACTACTGTTCTCATAGAATTTAAGGTCCACAAGGGAAGGAACAGACAAGTCACAATTCTTACCAAAATGATAAATACCATATAACCAATATGGCTCTAAGGAAGCACACAGGTCTGTTCAGGTTCTTGGAAGATTTTTCCGAACTTCCACTGTGTCTCAGGCTTTGGGGATACTGCAAAGAAAAATCCACAGTCTTGGACCTCAGAGAGTTAATAAATCATCACACAGAAACAAAAATGCTTGACTGTGGCATTTATATAAGTTCCTGAACTCAAATAAACCGCCATAGTGTCCTTTAGGATCTTCTGCTTGAAAGAGGAATCCAGTCTTAGGTCACAACTGAACTCTCTGACCTGTTAATAATGTGCAAGTTCCAGAATCCTGTGAGATAAATACCTTTCTTCCCAATGTGCTAAACAAGATAAACAGAAAACGAAGTCTGTGGTGCTGCCTTCTGGGGCTTTAAAGTTAAACAGAAGGACTTCCCTGGTGGTCCAGTGGTAAAGAATCCACCTTACAATGCAGGGGACACGGGTTCGATCCCTGGTTGGGGAACTAAGATCCCACATGCCGCAGGGCAACTAAGCCCGCGCCACAACTACTGAGCTCGTGCACCTCAACTAGAGAGCCCGCATGCCGCAAACTACAGAGCCCACGTGCCCTGGAGCCTGCGCGCCACAACTAGAGAGAGAAAACCTGCACTCCACAACTAGAGAGAAGCCCTCGCGCCGCATCCCGCCTGCTGCAAAAATAAATAAAATAAATAATAAATAAAATCTTTATAAAAAATAAAGTTAAACAGAAAAAAGGAACATGAAAAAGGCAGGACTGAGCAGGTGCACAGGTTCATCTAAGCTTATGGAAGGAAGTAGGGGAGGGCCCTTAACCTAAGAACAATTGTAGAATGCATAAAAAAGATGTTTAGAAAATGGCTGAAGGTTAGAAATGCATCCAAATAGTGCAGTGATGGCAGGAAGGGGGGGAAAATGCCCCCTGGATTAGGATTCCTGTAATAAGACCCATCAGAGTCCCTTTTCTACCTGCTGCTCAGGAAGATGGTATATAGGACAACTACTCACGTTTCAATTTATAGCCAAGAGGACAGCTATTACTGCATCACTTCTCCTTACTAGGAAAAAACCAGTCTGCTTACCTCTGGAGAAAAGTCTGATTCATTTAGATGTCCCAGTAGTTGTTGCATGAAAAAACAGAAGTTACTGATTTCCTAAATTGCTAGGAACACCTAGCTTGGTGGGGAGGATGCTGGACCCTGACTTAGGGTCAAAAACCAACTTTGTAAGAAGACAACTGGCGGGGGCTTGGGGCTAAATTAGGAGTTTGGGATTAACAGATACACACTACCATATATAAAACAGATAAACAACAAGCACCTACTATATGGCACAGGGAACTATATTCAATACCTTGTAATAACCTATAATGGAAAAGAATCTGAAAAAGAATACACACACACACACACGTATATATAGTATAACTAAATCACTTTGCTGTATACCTGAAACTAGCACAACATTGTATACCAACTATACTTCAATTAAAAAAAAAAAAAAAAGACAATGACACCCATCCTATAAAGTGGCCAGCATATTTGTATGAAAGAGAAAAGACAAAAGTTCTAATGGACAGTCATGGAGCCCTGCTCACTCAAACACAATCTGGCACCTCCCCAGGTTTGTCAACCTTACCATATTCTTTACACATTCAAACACACTTCCGGGGAATTCCCTGGTGGTCCAGTGGTTAGGACTCCGAGCTCTCACTGCAAACTGCCCGGGTTCAATGCCTGGTCAGGGAACTAAGACCCCACATGCCATGCGGCGAAAAAAATAAATAAAATTAAAAAACAAACACACTTCCTATAATCAGGACAGGAGCTATAGGGCAGTGAGTTCCACTTCCAGACCACATTAACTGGTAGGACAGTAAAATCCTAGCATTCATACTGGTCCCAACAATCTGTTACTCCTCATCAACAGATCTCCACAGGAAACACTAATTATCTTAAATAAACAGGTAAGTTATATGATCATGTGCCCCCTTTTCACAGTACATACTATCTCAATTTAAAAATACGACTAGGGACTTCCTTGGTGGTACAGTGGATAAGACTCCATGCTCCCAATGCAGGGGGCCGGGGTTCGATCCCTGGTCTGGGAACTAGATCCCATATGCATGCTGCAACTAGGATTTTGCATGCCACAACTAAGGAGCCCGCTTGCCTCAACTACAGACCCAGTGCAACCAAATAAATAAATATTAAAAATATATATATATGACTAAACAGAAAGGACATACCATCAAATTCTTTATCACCTTTCAAACATATTATCTCCCCCTACGCCCTCCCCAAAATCATATCTAAATGCTCTTTAAGCTTTTCATCTTCCTCTTCCCTTTCAAATATGTTAAGTGGGGCCAGGCGAAGTAGACATCTACTTTGGGTGAGGAGTCAAGATGGCCCAGAGCGGAGTGTCAGAGCCCATCTGAGACAAAGAAGACAGTAACCACACGAGGAGTGTCGGCTAGTCATGTGGTGCTGGAACCCAAACAGGGTGAGAAGAGCATCCACAGAGGGGTAACTTGACATAAAGTGCCAAAGTGGGTTGAGGAGGGCATCTCCATGGACAGGTGGCCTGCCATAGGGTGTCAGAACCTAAGCAGGGTGAGACTGTCAATACGGGAGGGCACAGGGTGCAGGAGCCCAAGCAAGGACATATCCACAAAGCCCAAGCCTAGCATGGGGTGTGGAAGCCTGTGCCTGGTGAGGTGGGTGCCCATGTAGGAGAGCATCCAAAGTAACAGGGCAGCCCAACTTGAGGTGTAGGAGCCCAAGTACAACTGGCAGAGAGTTGGAACGTGAGCAGAGTGAAGAGGACCTCCATGCAGGGGGCGCCTGGAGTGTGGAGTCAGAACGCAATAAAGATGAGGAGGGTGTTCCCAGAGGAAGGCAGCCTGACACAGGGTGTCAAGACCAGAGCAGGTAGGAAGGAAGCATGCCTGCTTGGTGGGGAGGCTGCTAGAGCCCAAGAGGGACGAAGAGAGCTCTTGGCGGTGGAGGGCAGGCACAGGGAGGCAGAGCCAGGTAAGAAACATACCCACACCAAAGGGTGACCCAGCACTGGAGTTTAGAGTTCAGGTGTGGGGAGAAGGGTTTTTGCACAGTGAGGCAACCCGGTGTTGGTGTCAGAGTGAAGCAGGGTGAGGAGGTCATTCACATGAGGGAAGGAATGGCAATGGGAGATCGAGATCAGATTCATACAGGAGGATCAATTAAGTAAATATATATATTAAAGACAGTGGGAGCCAGATTTCTCAGAGAAGGGAACTATGAACATGGAAAGAAAAAAAACCCTAGAATAAACGCTGTGATGTTGGATTGAACTTTTATGTAATACATGTATGTGTATGTACACACACACACACACACACACACACACACACACACACACACACTCCTTAGCTCTGTCTACCAATAGGGTCTGGGAGTAGTGACATCCCAATGGCAATGGGTATACCTAGCATCCAAATCTTGATTTCTAAATATCATTCTTCAGTAAAAGGAATCAGAACTCCTCAAAGAAATGGTTAATTCCAGGCTGGGTCAGGAGAAGTACAAGAGTGCCTAGTAATCAAAGAATGATGAAGACATATCAAAAAGACAGAAAAGGCTTAAAAGTAACCTACTGGTCAAATTTGGGACATTTGAGCATCGAAATAAGTAATATCAAATTATAACCCATTGAATAAAATAGGAAACCCCAAGTCTATACTGACAAATGAATAAACTGAAACTTTGATAAGGACAGTATATTCACACATTCTCAAAGTACCTCCTCATAAAACACTTATCAATTACAAAGGAGAAAAAAGTTAACTTCATGAAGAAACCTAGTAGGCACCTCTTTAAGTGATCAAGTAATATCATTAATAACAGGATAAATCAAAATCATGTACCACTTTACAGGTTACAAAGAGAAAAATGCAGTACCACTTCTATGCGTTTCCTGTCAACACTGCATAAACTGAATCTAATGTGAAGAAACATCAAACAAACTCAAGTTGAGAAAGATGCTACAAAATAACTGGCCTGTAATCTTCAGAAATGCCAAGGTCACTAAAGTCAAGGAAAGACTGAGGAACTATTCCAGATTGAGGGAGACTAATGAGACATGACAACTAAATGTAACAGAGATTCCAGACTGGATCCTTTTGCTATAAAGGACATCATTGAAACAATTAGCTAGTTTGAATGGGGTCTGAGGATCATATAGTAAAATAAATGCATCAACATTTATTTCCTGGTTTTGACTGTTATATTGTGGTTCAGTAGGAGAATGCTGTTCGTTGGAAAATACACTAAAGTATTTCAGGGAGATGGGGTGTCATATTGACAACTTACTTGCAACCTTTCTGCAAATCTGAGATTGTTTTAAAATGAAAAATATTCTTGAAAAATTCCTCAAAAAAACAGAAACAATTGGTGAATCTTGAAAATACTATACTAAGTGAAATAAGCCAGACATAAACAGACAAACATTGTTTGAGGCACCTGGAATAGGCATTCATAGACAAAAAGCAGAATAGAGCTTACCAGGGGTTGGGGGTAGGAGGACTGGAGAGTTATTGTTTTATGGGTTTGAAGTTTCAGTTTGGAATGATGAAAAACTTCTAGAAATGGAGAGGGATGATGATTGCACAACACTGTGAATGTACTTAATGCCACTTAACTGTATGCCTAAAAATGGTTAAAATGGTTAATTTTACGTTATGTATACTTTACCACAATAAAATGAAGTGGAGAAAAGGTTTTTTTATATAAGTGCTCAATAAGTGTTTTTTATAAGATGTAACAACATTCATTTCAAAGTTATTTATAATTGTGACAATTAGAAACTAGTTTAATTATCGTACAATAAAGGAATTGTTGAAATAATAATTGAGACTTTAAAAAGTGTATATGGGCTTCCCTGGTGGCGCAGTGGTTGAGAATCTGCCTGCCAATGCAAGGGACACGGGTTCAAGCCCTGATCTGGGAAGATCCCACATGCCACGGAGCAGTTGGGCCCGTGAGCCACAATTACTAAGCCTGCGCATCTGGAGCCTGTGCTCCGCAACAAGAGAGGCCGCGATAGTGAGAGGCCCGCGCACCGCGATGAAGAGTGGCCCCCGCTTGCCACAAATAGAGAAAGCCCTCGCACAGAAACGAAGACCCAACACAGCCATAAATAAATAAATAATTAAATAATTAAAAATATTTTAAAAAGTGTATAAAAATAGTTTATGTAACAATATAGCATTTAAAATAGCATGGGAATAGGGCTTCCCTGGTGGCGCAGTGGTTGAGAATCTGCCTGCCAATGCAGGGGACACGGGTTCGAGCCCTAGTCTGGGAAGATCCCACATGCCGCGGAGCAACTAAGCCCGTGAGCCACAACTACTGAGCCTGCGCATCTGGAGCCTGTGCTCCGCAACAAGAGAGGCCGCGATAGTGAGAGGCCTGCACACCGCGATGAAGAGCGGCCCCCGCTTGCCGCAACTGGAGAAAGCCCTCGCACAGAAACGAAGACCCAACACAGCCAAAAATAAATAAATAATTAATTTAAAATGAATATCTGCTTATAAATAAATAAATAAATAATTATGGGGAGGAATAATATTTAAAAAAATAAAATAAAATAGCATGGGAATAGATAACTAATAAGAATCTGCTGTATAAAAAATAAGTAAATAAAATAAAATTCAAAAAAATAAATAAATAAAATAAAATAGCATGGGGCTTCCCAGGTGGTGCAGTGGTTGACAATCTGCCTGCCAATGCGGGGGACACGGGTTCGAGCCCTGGTCCGGGAAGATCCCACATGCCGCGGAGCAGCTGGGCCCGTGAGCCACAATTACTGAGCCTGCGTGTCTGGAGCCTGTGCTCCGCAACAAGAGAGACCACGATAGTGAGAGGCCAGCGCACCACGATGAAGAGTGGCCCCCGCTTGCCACAACTAGAGAAAGCCCTCGCACAGAAACGAAGACCCAACACAGCCATAAATAAATAAATAAATAAATAAATAAATAAATAAATAAATAAATAAAAATATTTTTAAAAGCGTATAAAAATAGTTTATGTAACAATATAGCATTTAAAATAGCATGGGAATAGATAACTAATAAGAACCTGCTGTATAAAAAATAAATAAATAAAATAAAATTCAAAAAAAAAATAAATAAAATAAAATAGCATGGGGCTTCCCAGGTGGCGCAGTGGTTTAGAATCCGCCTGCCAATGCAGGGAACACAGGTTTGAGTGCTGGTCTGGGAAGATCCCACATGCCTCGGAGCAACTAAGCCCGTGTGCCACAACTACTGAGCCTGCACTCTAGAGCCGGTGAGCCACAACTACTGAAGCTTGCACGTCTAGAGCCCGCGCACCACAACAAGAGAAGCCACCGCAATGAGAAGCCCGCACACCCAACGAAGAGTAGCCCCAACTCGCTGCAACTAGAGAAAGCCCATGCGCAGCAACGAAGACCCAACACAGTCAAAAATTTAAATAAATAAATAAATAAATAAATAATTTATATATTAAAAAAAAACTTTAAAAAAATAAAATAAAATAAAACAGCATGAACTGCATGACCCTCTTTGTTTCTAAATAAAACTAAAAACAGTTGGAGCATAAACAGGTGTTTTCTTAGGTACGATTATACATGATTTTTATTCTTGCTTTTTCTATATTTCTAATTTTTATTAGAAATATGATTTACTTTTATAATCAGGAAACATTTAAAGTTATAAAACTAAGGAAGCAAAAAAAAAAAAAAAACTAAGGAAGCTAAAAAGTGTATTTGCTTGTCTATAATCTTGTGAACATTTTTGGGTTGTTAGGTTTTTTTTATTGTGGTAAAACAGAAAAGTTTTAACAAACAAATTAAATCAAAGACCCTAAATTTACCAAGGCTAGCTATTCCTTCACATTTGAAAATAAATCCATATATATTTGGGTTACTAAAAGATGAGAGCAAGCTCTGCTCACAATAAACCACCAAAGTTCAACTTCAACTATGCATAGTACAAATTAGGTGTGTGTTCCGAGGTAAGCCTGCCTGCAGCTATGTAAAGCTCCCTATCAAGGGCCACAGCAACATCAGATACCTCACCTCAAATGGGTTCAAATTGAAGTAGGAGGAACCAGGACGAGTCAATCTTTCAATCTGATTTTTGGACGTTAGAACTGAATCTCTCTTCTCTATTTGTTTCACCTAAAATAAAGGGGA
This sequence comes from Balaenoptera borealis, assembly GCF_965194805.1. NCBI lineage: Eukaryota > Metazoa > Chordata > Mammalia > Artiodactyla > Balaenopteridae > Balaenoptera > Balaenoptera borealis. The sequence continues at coordinate 172,125,881 of NC_138860.1, read as the reverse complement.
TAAAAACCTCATTAGTAAAGCTCAGTAATGAACTCTGAATTGTCATCTTAACAAGCAACTCACAGACATGTTCAGTAAACATTTATTTGCGTGTCTACACGTTCAAGGTATTTTGCTAAACAATTTGAGAAATAATTACAACAGCTACCATTTACTGAATTTTAATATAATGTAAAAACTTTACAGGTGTTTATTCCCCTCAACAATCCTATATGGTAGGTACCACTATTATCCCCATTTCGCAGATAAGAAAACTGAGAGTTAGGTCAACTGACTTGTAACCAGCCAACCTGTAAACCAGATTTTTTCCCAATCACCCAATTTATAAACCAGAATTTTAAGCCCAACAGTTTGACGCCAGAGCAAGGCAGCAAGAAGATTCAAAAATAAATAAATCACAGCCACTGCCTTCAAAGAGCTTCCCCTCTAATGATGAACGATATACTTGTGAATGTTCACATTAATTTACAACTTTTTAAGAAAGGAAAAATACAATTACACTGAAATGTACACTAAAAGCAGCATTAAAAAAGTGTGTGGGGGGGGCTTCCCTGGTGGTGCAGTAGTGGAGAATCTGCCTGCCAATGCAGGGGACATGGGTTTGAGCCCTGGTCTGGGAAGATCCCACACGCCGCAGAGCAGCTGGACCCGTGAGCCACAATTACTGAGCCTGCGCGTCTGGAGCCTGTGCTCCGCAACAAGAGAGGCCGCGATAGTGAGAGGCCAGCGCACCGCGATGAAGAGTGGCCCCCGCTTGCCACAACTAGAGAAAGCCCTCGCACAGAAACGAAGACCCAACACAGCCATAAATAAATAAAATAAATTAAATTAAATTAAATTAAACGTTTAAAAAAAAAAAAGTGTGTGGGAGGGAGCAAATAACTCCGCCTTTCTAACTTTAATAGAAAAATCCCTGACCTGAACACAATGCTAAGGAGAACAAGCACCAGGTAGTCCCAAGAAAACATCCTCGGTGCCACTGTCAGAACTGAAATTTTAGTTGGAACGAATTTCTGGCATGTTATATATACCATCTTTATTTCTATGGCCAAAATGCATTTGGAAAGGATCTCAGTAACATAAAAAGCTAATCCATTTCAGCATCTTCCCTCTTCACTCTTTTGTAAAATAGCACGCCCCTCCCCCCACTCTCTTTTTCCCAGACTCATTTTTCCTCATAGCACTTATCACTACCTGACAGTATATTGTACATCTATTCATTGTTTATCCTTCTCAATAGAATGAAAGCTCTATGAAGACAGGATTTTTCTCTCTGTTGTTCACTACCATTTCTCCAGGACCTAAACAGTACACTAGATCATATCAGGTGCTCAATAAATATTAGTTAATGATGATTAAAGGGTCCTCCTTTAGACACTTTCTCTCATTAAATTAAACAAACCAGGATTGCTTTTTTTTTTTTAAACTAAGAAAGAGTAATTAAAACAAGTTCCACTATAACTGCTGAGTACTCATGAGAAGCCAGTAAACTGGTAGCAGTGCATTAACACTTTCAAGTGAATTAGACATTTTGAAAGCACAGACTATAAATGGACATACTAATTTGTTTTTAAACTTAATATTTTGGAGAAACTACTATGTAACAAGCACTGTTACAACTACCAGAGATAAAAGATGAATGTGACATGGTGCTTAACTCTCGGTAACTCACAGCCAGGTGGGGAGCAACTCCATTCCTCAAATCCATGCCAACCTAAAGAGGTCCACTTTCAGCCTTGTTTTAACTCTTACAAAGATACTTCTGCTTTATATCTCATGAAACTTTCTTAAACATTAAACCCTTTAACCCTCATTAAAACTCTTGTTTTAATATTACCTTTCGTTCTACAAACGTGGAAATTGAGGACTGCCAAATCAATGGCTTGAAAGAATTCTGTCACAGTCATGTTAACTGCCTTGCACGAATCCAATCCGAGGTCCTCTGACTCCAAAACCCATTCTTTTCTTTCATTTATTTATTCACCCATTTATTCATTCATTCGTTTACTCAACAAATATTTATTAAGCAACTACTATGTACTAGGCTCTGGAGATGCGATAGTAAACGAGGCTCACACCAAACTTACTCCCTCCCAACATGATACCGAGTTGTCATCTGCTCTAAGACCCAGCACAAATTATCTCACCTCCCTAAACCTCAGGTTTGTCATCTGTAAAAGGGAGATAATGACTACACGGCAAAATGCACAGTGCCTAGCGTTCGCTAATGGCAGAAATAACTACCAGGAAAACTCACTACAGATAACTAAGAGTACAGAGTGCTTCCGTTGATAATAAAAACGGGGGCCAAGCCGGTTAAGTCGTCCCCAGAAAGGCCCAGCCTCCCGGCCGCTGCCAGCCCCCGACTACGCGGACCTGGGGAACTCTGCGCGCGCCCAAGCACTTCGTTGGCCACGATCGCCGCCTCCACGCAGACGCCGGACCCCCCGCCCCTTTCTGTCGTCCAGGGGATCTCCGCGCCGCAATATCAGGAAGACACGCACGCACACTCCCGAAGCCCCCACCGCCCCAAAGGCCAGACAGGAGGGGCTGCCCAACGGTCCAGGCCAGAAGGACGACTGCCTTCGCCCGCTGGGAGCGTAGCCCCATTGGGGTCGCCCCGTTGCCGCCATCCCTCACTCTGTGTTCACCTCACTGTAGAAGGTCATAAATGCCTCCTCCGTGCTGCCGCCGCCACCCGAAGCCCCGCTCTCTCCTGGAGCCGCCATTTCCCCGGCCCAGCCACCATGTGACTCTTCTGCGCAAGCGCTACCTCACGTCTTCTTACAGGTCCGCCTCTCCCCCTTGTGACTCTTAAAGGGCTCGCAGCCCAGCCAGACACCTCCAATCTAAGTAAACTCTTCTTTAAACTGAGGTTAAATACACGTGACATACAATTAACCATTTTAAAGTGAACAATTCTGTGGCCTTTAGTACATTCACAGTGTTGTGCAACCATCACCTCTATCTAGTTACAGAACAGTTGCATGGCCCCAAAAGGATACCCGGCACCTAATCAACATTTCGTACCCATATTTCCCAACCCCTGGCAACAACCAATCTGTGTATTGTCCCGATGGACTTACTTATTCTGGACACTTCATATAAATGCAGTCATACAACATGTGACCTTTCGTGTCTGGCTTCATTCACTTAACATAATGTTTTCCAGGTTCATTCAAGGTATAGCATACATCATTACTTCATTTTTTTTTTTTTTAATTTCTGAGATACTCTGGTTTCTCTTCAGATCATATAAATCTTTCGCCTTTTACTTCATTATTTTTTATGGCTGAATAGTATTCCATCACATGTGTATACCACAATTTGTTTATTCATTCATCAGCTGATGGACATTTGGGTTGTTTCCATCTTTTGGCTACTGTGAAATGGTGCTGCTATGAACATGTGTTGAGTACCAGTTTTCTATTTGAGGGGTACAATTTCCTAGAAAGGAATTTGGTAATTCTATATTTAACATTTTGAGCAACTGCCAAGCTGTTTTCCACACCGGCTGAACCATTTTATATTCCTGCCAGTGATATAGGTTTACAATTTCTCCACATCCTCACCAATGCTTGTTATTTTCCATTTTTTTTAATTACAGCCATCCTAGTACCTAGATGGATCTTTTGCACAAACTCAGCAAGACCCTCCACTGGATGCCCAGCCAGGAGATAATCAAGAAACAATAGTATCTGAGAACTAGAAACAGTTTCTGAAATGGGAATGGCACTTAAATATCTAGAAACACACAAAATTATTACTAGATAGTGGGCTTATAAGTGATTATTATTTCTAGCCTTCTGCTTTCGTGTTTTTCCAAGTTTTCTAAAATGAACATCTGAAAATATGCCCTGCAGCTATTTCCTCCCATTTAACTCATACAAACCAGGGCTGGTATTTTTCCAACCAAAAGATGATCAATAAAAACAGTTCAACAATTTCATGGAAAGCAAAGAAGGTATTTTTATAATCATAAGATCTGGCCCAACCCTCTCAACTAAAGGAGAAAAAAAGTGGGCCCAGAGGGAGAAAATGACCTAGGCAAAGGCTATAAACTATTATCTTGTTCGCGTTTGTTACATGGCTTAAGGAAGGTCAAGGCAAAGCCGTCCCTAGACTCCTACCTATGCTCTTTTCCACTTCATTGCACCACATTGCCAAAAGTCCTGTTATCAAGCCCATTTGATAACATATCAATACATTTTTCAAATATTAATTCAGTGCCTACTTGATTGATCAAGGTCCTAATAACTTCATAAGCTCAAAGGTGCAAGAACAAAACAGGGGGCTATGATAGAATGACGAAGGAGCTCAGAGTTTTCTCTGAGCTGATGTTTAAGCTGAGACTTGAGAGTGAAATGTCAGTGCAACAAAAGAACATTGACCATATACACATACATTTAAAAAAAATTTTTTTCCCAACCCTAAATGACCAAGTCAGGGCATCCTGGACATAGCCGCCCACCCCCACCCCATATTACCCATCTTATTGATGCTAGTAGTCCAGGAAAGGGAAAGCTTCCTTTGGATGCTTAATAATAACAACTTTAGGATTGGAATCGTGAGGTGGGGATGGACGTCACGCCTAATTCTCATAGATCCGAGAGCCGAAATCTAAGCTTCTGCCCCTCTGTTCTAGCTTTTCTCCTATCTCCTCCATTATTTTTCTCCAGTCCTTTGACCCTGGAGCCCTTGCTAGGGGTTGGCTACGAATAGGCCCGCCTGTCGGTCAGGATTCGCTGAAAACTACAGGAACCCCGCCAATCCCTCTCGTGATTCGCTACTCCCAGGTTCATCCTGCCTCTCCAGCGAAACGATTGGCGGACCGACCTGCAGCGCCGTTAGCTCCTGAGAAGAAGCTGCACCTCCGGTCACTGGAGGGGTGCTGCACTGACAGCAATGGCAGCCACGGCATTGGCGGCGCGGACGCGGTTCGGCGTGTGGAGCGTCTGGGCCATGCAGGGCCGGGGCTTCGGCTCGGAATCGGTACGTCGGCGGCGGTGCCTGTTGCCCCAGCCCTGAGCGTAGATCCCGTCTCTGCCGCCCTCACCTTTACCAATACCCCCGTCGCTCTCCGCAGGCAGACAATCTCGGCTCCAGTGCGGGCGCGGTCCGGGACGCCGGTGGAGCCTTCGGGAAAAAAGAGCAGGCCGAAGAGGAGCGATACTTCCGGTGAGGCCCACGGGACCCCGAATCCAGCCCTAGATCTCTCACGGCCTTCCAGTCCTTCAACTGTCAGTCGCCCCACCCATCCCTCCCTGGCGTCCTGGGGCGCCCCATCCCCCAGTAGAACTCCCGGCCCCTGAACCCATTACACCCAACACTTGAGGACCCGACTGTCGCCACCTGTAGGGCGCTTCCCGTGCGCTGCCGAATCCCAAGGCCTCCACACCCAAGCCGTTTCCACCTGCGGGTCTTAAGAACTTGCCAACCACCGCTCATCTGTTCCTGAATCATTTACCATCCCCACCCGTGGAGTTTACCCCGCATCATGCGAAACGCCCCCCAGATTCCTCCCAGAGTGTCTAGATCCGACGGTTCCAATACATGCAGACCCCCTGAGCCTGACTCCCTCGGCCCTCACCCACCCATCACCCCAGGCCTTAGCTTTGCTAGCCCCACGTGGATGGATTCCCTGACTCCTCAGACCCTCTCAGCCATTTCTAGACCCCCCACCACCACCTCTCCAACTGGCCTGAGCGAGTGGGTCGTACGAGCATTTAGCAGCTGCTCATGGCTGGAACCCCGTCCCCCACTCCTCGGAGACTTGGCCTGCTCCACCCAGCCCAGCTTTTAGGAGTATGGCGTGGGCTGGGCCTACCTATCCTGTTTACCAACCTCGAGTTATCTTACAGTGACTTCTATCCACAGTGAGGAGCAGCGTGGAACTAATCTAGCTTCTGCTTCTCCTTGACCTATCTTTTCTCTTCCACCCTCTCTTGCTCACTCTTAAGAATTACCACCATGGCACCTGCCGTACCAGAGAGACAAGGTGCAGCCCTTAGAGACCATCTAATTGGCCTCCTGCATTGTACAGTTATGGAAAACAGAGGCCCATACGTGGCCGAACCAACATTTGAATCATCCCTTCTTGAGACCTAAACTTGGACTGCCAAGTACTGCGAGAGACCGCTTCTTTTTTTTTTCCCCTTCATTTTGGCCTTTACAGTGGGTCTTGCAGTTCTCAGGTAAAGAAAGCCCTAGATTAACTGGGATAGGACACATATATTTGTCCTTTAACTATGCCCCTTCGTATATCCCACCCCCACCTTTTGCTCTTTTTCCCCCCCAAAAGAGATTCTGTTCTCTGGGTTGTTCCTCTAATAAGTCCCCCAGTTAGGGACTTAAGTCGTACCTCTCTGCAGTTTTCTACTGAATCTGAAAGGAATCCATCATTAGCGGTGGAATTTCAGGCACTAGCACCAGGAAAATGGAATCATTTTGGTCATCTCCTAAAAATGACACACCTTAAGATGGAGTATTCTTAAGATGGGGCTTGAGAGGGTAGAAGAGGATGACCAGCCAGACTCCCATGGGATTGGGACTCCTGTTCTTTGCCTTAGGTATTTCAGATTATGCTTAGAGATCTCTTTGGGGTGAAGGATTGAGATTAAACCAAGAGCCCCTGTGTCCTTGTAGAGCTCGTGCTAAAGAACAGCTGGCAGCCTTGAAGAAACACCATGAAAATGAGATCTCTCATCACGTGAAGGAGATTGAGCACCTGCAGAAAGAAATTGAGCGGCACAAGCAGTCGATCAAGAAACTAAAACATGATGATGATTAAGTGCACACAGTTCCCTATAGCATGGCTACCTGTTATTGCCCACTTCTATTAAACCAGACGTAGTTCTGGTTTAATTAATATCTATCTGTATGCTTCCAACAAATTATAATAAATTGTCATCAGTGAACTGTGTCTAATGCCTTCTGTCTGAAGAGGGGTAGGGGGATACACTACTGAACCACTAAAATGAATCAGACAGGGTACCAGCAGTAGGGAACTTGGAGACAAAGCACAGTGTGATAAGTGCTGTGCAACATGGGGGGACCAATGTGACACGGAGAATGGAAAGGCCCCTTTCGCCGTCGGACACTAGTCAAGAGGTGTTCAGAGAAAGCTTAAGGAATAAACCTCAATCCAAAGCGTAAGGTCAAGAGCAGCCTGGAAAACAGGAGTGATTGCTTAACAAGGTGTAATTCAAGGCACCATCAATAATCACACCATTTTGCATTTATAAAATGGAGTAAACAGCTCTTCATATGAACTAGTTATCCTTGTTCTAATTATCCTTGTGCAGGTTGAGAAGGCTGGAATTAGAAATCATGTGTTGCCTTGGCATCCAGGTGTTTTGACTCCTAATCAAATCTGTTAACAGCCCAGAATCAGAATTATTTCTTAGGTTATATTTTGCTTTGCCGAGTATGCTCTTGATTCAAATTAGACTTTAAGGCCTTGTTTAGCTAAATTATTATACAAACTACTTGTGTAATTCGTCCAGACAAAAAACAAAACAAAACATCAAGTGACCTATGGGCCATTGGCAAGACATTTTCAATTCTCCAGCTCAGTAGATCATTTGCCCCAGAACTGTGATGAGTCTTTTGTTGTAAGACCCTATTACACAAAAGCCTTTAGGGCCATTGATAACAGCTTGGATAAGTCACTGACCCCGCCCTTGCAGACCAGACACAATGGCTGTTTCCAAAACTTGTCCATGATGCTACTGATGAAAAGGCAGCTGAACCTGTTAGCTACCTCCTCACTGTGGGACAGGCTGGGGGTGGTGGGGCATGCCTGGACAATTGGGGACGACCCTGGGTTATTCCACTATTCTTGAATATGCATTGCTGCATATCCTATGTATTCCATTTTCAGATTTCTAAAACGTATTCATTAAAAATTATATTTAGGGGACTTCCCTGGTGGCTCAGCGGTTAAGAATCCGCCTGCCAATGCAGGGGACACGGGTTCGATCCCTGGTCCGGGAAGATCCCACATGCCACACAGCAACTAAGCCCGTGCGCCACAACTACTGAGCCTGCGCTCTGGAGCCCATGAGCCACAACTACTGAGCCTGTGTGCCACAGTTACTGAAGCCCGCGTGCCTAGAGCCTGTACTCTGCAACGAGAAGCCACCTCAATGAGAAGCCCATGCACTACAACGAAGAGTAGCCCCCACTCGCTGCAACTAGAGAAAGCCCGAGCGCAGCAACGGAGACCCAAAGCAGCCAAAAATAAATAAATTAAAAAAAAAAAAGACTGAGGGACAGCATCCGAAAAAGCCTGGCATTGAGAGAGACCCTTGGTTCCTGGGGAATTGACAATACTTCAGCCTTTCTATCTGCAGCCTGGAGGGAGCAATGGGGGAGGAGGAGGTAGTGTGGTAAGTTCTATGAATCTTCCCAGGGCTGATTTGGCCGTTTGTAAGCTGAATCAGTCACCGTTTCCTACTTCTTAGTCCTTCCTTCCTCCTTCCTTCTTTCCATCCTCTCTCCCTCCTTTGCTCCTTTCCCTCTTCTTTTTAGGTGCAGTCCTTTATTAGAGCAGAAAACTCCTAAGCCACTTGTACCCTACTTGCAGGAACTGGAAACATTGGAAAGGAACAAAAAGCTTCTGAGCAGGCAAAGGAACAAAGAAGTACAAGATGTACACCAACACTTCACACGTTGGTGCCACCCGACACAACCTCTCAATTAGCAGATGCCACAGGTACCTCCTTGCTCATCATTCTTTTTATTAGCTTGAGGTAAAATTCACATAACATAAAATGAATCATTAACCATTTAAAGTGTAAAATTCAGTGGCATTTAGTATCTTCACAATGTTGTGCAAACATTGCCTCTATTTAGTTTGAGACATTTTCATCACCCCAAAAGGAAATTCCATACCCATTAAGCTGTCACTCTCCATTTACCCCTCCACCCAGCCCCTGGCAACCACTAGTCTGATTTCTGTCTCCATAGACTTGACTTGCCTGTTCTGAATGTCACATGCAAATGGAATCATACAATATGTGACATTTTGTGTCTAGCTTCTTTCACTTAGAATAAGGTTTTCAAGGTTCATCCATGTGGCATGTTTTAGTACTTCACTCCATTTTTTAAATGGCAGAATAATATTCCATTGTATGGATATACCACACTTTTGACTATCCATTCATCAATTGATAGACATTTGGCTTGTTTCCACCTTTTGGCTGTTGTGAATAGTGCTGCTAAAAACATTCCTGTATGAGTATTTGTTTGGACACCTGTTTTCAATTCTTTTGGATACATACCTAGGAGTGAAATTGCTGGGTCATAGGGTAATTCTATGTTTAACTTAGTGAGGAACTGCCAAATTGTTTTTCCACAGTGGCATTTTGCATCCCCACCAGCAATGTACAGAGTTCCAGTTTCTCCACATCCTCACTAACACTTGTTATATCTGACTTTTTGACTCTAGCTATCCTAGTGTGTGTAAAGTGGTAGCTCATTGTGGTTTTGATTTGCGTTTTCCTGATGACTAATGATATTGGCCAATAGGCCGCTTGTATATCTTCTTTGAATAAACACCCATTCAAGTCCTTTGCCTATTTTGAATTGGATTGTCTTCTTGTTGTTGAGTTTCCAGAATTCTTTATTTTATTTATTTTTTATATAGATTTTATTTATTTATTTATTTATTTATTTATTGTCTGCATTGGGTCTTCCGTTGCTGTGCACAGGCTGTCTCTAGTTGCGGTGGGCGGGGACTACTCTTCGTTGCGGTGCGAGGGCTTCTCATTGCAGTGACTTCTCTTGTTGCAGAGCACAGGCTCTAGGCACGCAGCCTTCAGTAGTTGTGGCACATGGGCTTCAGTAGTTGTGACTCACGGGCTCTAGAGCGCAGGCTCAGTAGTTGTGGCACACAGGCTTAGTTGATCCGTGGCATGTGGGATCTTCCTGGACCAAGGCTCAAACCCGTGTCCCCTGCATTGGCAAGCGGATTTTTAACCACTGCGCCACCAGGGAAGCCCCCAGAATTCCTTATATACTCTGGATACTAGATATATAATTCACAAAAATTTTCTCCCATTCTGTGATTTTAGATGAGGTCCTGAGAGTGGGACCCTCATGACGAGATTAGTGCCCTTATAAGAAGAGACACCAGAGAGCTTGCTTGCTCACTCTCTGCCATCTGTGGACACAGGGAGAAGACAGCCATTTGCAAGCCAGGAAGAGAGCTCTCCCCGGTACATGAACATGCTGGCACCTTATCTTGGACTTCCAGGCTCCAGAACTGTGACAAAATTAATTTTGTTTTTTTAAGCTACCCAGTCTATGATATTTTGTTATGGCAGCCCGGCCTAAGGAAGGCATCAATAACATTCACAGAAATAAACTTCTAAAAGTTTTTACAATTAGCATCAAGAGAAATGTATTTGTTCATAGCCTTTGACTCATGAATTTGCTTCTAGAAATTTAACCTGGGGAACTAATCAGGAATATAATGCAATATTTTGTATGTAAGAGTTTTATCTCATTTTGATATAAAGTAGTGAAAAATGTCCAGCAATAGGTATTAATGAACAAATTATATGACACATGAACATTCTGCAACCATTAAAAATTATGTTTAAGGGGAATTCCTTGGCGGTCCAGTGGTTAGGGCTTCACACTTTCACTGTCATGGCCCGGGTTCAACTCCTGGTCAGGAAACAGATCCCGCAAGCCCCGCAATGTGGTCAAAAAAAAAAAGAAAGAAAGAAAGAAATGTTTAAGGACACTAATTTGAAAAGATATATGCACCTCTATGTTCATTGCAGCATTGTTTACAATAGCCAAGATATGGAAACAACCTCAGTGCCCGTCAATGGATGAACGAATAAAGATGTTGTATAAATATACAATGGAATACCATTAAAAAAGAAGAAATCTTGTTATTTGCAACAACATGGGTGGACATTGAGGGTATTATGCTAAGTGAAATAAGTCAGATGGAGAAAGACAAATACCATATTATTTCACTTATATGTGGAATATTAAGAAACAAAAATAAATGAACAAACAAAACAAAAACAAACACATAGAGAACAGATTGGTGGTTACCAGAGGGGAAACAGGGTGGAGGAAGGGCCAAATGGGTAAAGGGGGTCAACTGTATGGTGACAGATGGAAACTACACTTTTGGTGGTGAGCATGCTATGGTATATGCAGAAGTCAAATTATAATGTTGTATGCATGAAACATAATGTTATAAACCAATTTTACCTCAATTAAAAAAAAAAAAAAGAGGGACTTCCCTGGTGGTGCAGTGGTTGAGAATCCACCTGCTAATGCAGGGGACACAGGTTCGAGACCTGGTCCAGGAAGATCCCACATGCCACGAGCAACAAAGCCTGTGTGCCACAACTACTGAGCCCGCGTGCCACAACTACTGAAGCCTGCGTGCCTAGAGCCTGTGCTCCGCAACAAGAGAAGCCACCACAATGAGAAGCCCTCACACCACAACGAAGGGTAGCCCCCGCTCGCCACAACTAAAGAAAGCGCACACGCAGCAACGAAGCCCCAACACACCCAAAAATAAGTAAGTAAATAAATAAATTTATTTTAAAAAATTACTAAAAACAACATGACCTATCAGTAAAATCACGTTATTATGAATTTTTTAAAAATTAAGGAATATTTAATATTTTGAAAATTATCACGAAATGTAGTAAGTGGAAAAAGCAGGCTACACAACCATACATAATTTATATACTGTAAATATAAGCATAGGTTAAAGAATAAATATATAATAGTAATATATTATATTATATATAATAAATAAATATACACAAAAAAATAAAAGCCAACATGTTAACATTGATTCTCTCTTGGTAGTAGGATTAGAATTTTGAAGGGATTTCCCCCACCACCCCCGCTCTTCAAAAGGATCTTTTTTTTTTTTAAGTTACAAACGTAATACATCTTGGCTTTTAAACAATTATTAAATAAGTGTAATGTATTAAGTCTTATAATTTCTCTATTATCCCTTTATCTCAGAGGTAACTGGACCCTAACAGTTTGTTGCAAACTGCACATCCTTCCAGACTTTTGTTGCCTCTGTGTAATCACGAACATATCTATGACATCATTCTAAATGTATCACTGTGCAACTTGGTTTTTTGTTTCTTTGTTTTAACCTAACATTAAATCCAGCACACCTGGGCTTCCCTGCTGGCGCACTGGTTGAGAATCCGCCTGCCCGTGCAAGGGACACGGTTCGTGCCCTGGTCCGGGAAGATTCCACGTGCTGCGGAGCAACTAAGCCCATGCGCCACAACTACTGAGCCTGCGCTCTAGAGCCCACAAGCCACAACTACTGAGCCTGCGTGCTGCAACTACTGAAGCCTGCGCCCCTAGAGCCCGTGCTCCTACAACAAGAGAAGCCATTGCAATGAGAAGCTCGCGCACTGCAATGAAGAGAAGTCCCCGCTCGCCCGCCGCAACTAGAGAAAGCCTGCGTGCAGCAACGAAGACCCAACACAGCCCCAAAAAATAATTAATTAATTAATTAAAGAAATAGAAAAAAAATTTTTTAAGCATATTTATAAAAAAAAAAAAATCCAGCACACCTTTTCATTTCACGTAGAGCACCTACAACAGAGCACGTAGAGCTGTCTCCTTCTGCTTCTTTGTTGCGTTATGTTCCCTTGTGTGGAAGAATCTGTTTATTACTTTAACCAGTCCTTTCTGATGAGCATTTTGGTCGCTTCCAGTTTTACACTTTTACAATAGAACAAAGAACAGGAGTAATACCAGGTTAGGGTAGAAAGCCTGAAAAACATTTTTTAAAAAAGGAGGGGTGGAGGAATATCATTTCGGGTTATTTCTTTTGTATCTTTATACTTTTCTGTATTTTCCAATCTTCTGCAATAATGTGTGTCACATAATTTGGAAGGGAAAAACATGAACTAAAACCAAAAGTTCATTAGAAGAAGAAAAGGAAAGAGGAAAAAAAGAAATGAAAAGCGAATGGGGTAGTCCCCGCCCCCTCCCACAGGGGCGGTATCGGGCGGAGGGAGGGGCGGGCCGCCGCAGTCCTCACCAATCAGAGCCCGGTTGATAAGCAGAGCGAGGAGAATTTGGAGACACCCCCCCCCCCCCGCCGCTCAGCAATCAGCCTGGGGGTTTAGCTTCCCTAACCAGCCTGGAAACCAGCCTGGGCCTAGCCTGAGTGCCGCTGCGGGCTGCTATTGGCTGCCAGATAAACCCCGCCCACCTTCCTGCTCATTGGCCGCCGTGGTTTTCATAAGAGAAGCCTGTTGCTGAGCGAAAAGAAGTAAGAGCCGCTGCTTTTGCTAAGGAGAGACCTTTAGGCTGCAAATGTACTGGGCGCCCTTGGGTCAAAAAAGCAACATTACTAACCAACGTTTATTCAGTACCCGCTAAATGCCAGGCTTCGTGATCCAAATTTTTAAATGGTGATAACCACCTTTCTTGAACACCCAACAACCTACCAGTCACTGAGCTAGGTACTTTAAAATAAGAACAACAGTAACAATTTAAATGATAATTACAGTTTACTGAACACTTAATCTGCATCAAGCCTTGTTAAGGGATTTGTATGTATCAGCTCTCATCCTCACAATAGTCCCTGTGAAGGTAAACGTTATTGCCCCATTTTACATAACGGGAAGCAAGTTCAGAGAGGTGAAGTGACTTGCCCAGGTTCACACAGCTATAAACTATAAGAATTGGACCCTTCAACTCTAATATCCTGCTCCCAAGTACAACTTTTTTTGGGGGGGGGGGTAACGAAAGGCTTTTGAGGGTAGGAAGAGGTGGAACAGGTTGGTGGCAAGGCCCTGGGGCATTGCTCCAGTGACAGGCCTCAGGGTGATTGTCTGAGAATGGGATATCTGGAGCCTCTAGGCCTGGAGGAGAGGGGGAAAGAGGGTGAGCAAAACACCAGAGCAAAAACACTTCTTTCTGGAAATGTGAGGCTCCTGGCGCAGTCTGTTGTGGTGCAGGTGGCCCTGGACTGGGGGCCCGGACCCCAAGGTTCTAAATACTGCTCTGTGGCCAACTTCCTGGGGAACCTTGGGCAAATGCCTTCTCTCTAGACCCCAGGATTCCTGCCTGTAAGATGAGAGTAAGCCAAAACAAGGGGAAGTGTATTCGGGCTGGGGGTCTTTGGGGAGTCTGATTCCTGGTGGCAGCAGGGGAATCCTCAGCAACCACACAGTCTTTACTTAGCTGTTGCCTGACCTCTTTTCAGGACCTGACGATTCTGTGAACTGAAAAACCACCTTTTTCCCCAGCCCGTTCTGAGCTATAGCGGAGTCCTGCCTGCAGGGTGCGCTGAGGGCTCACAGCCGACAAAACCAAACTGGAGCTCGTCGGGTTTTTTGTTTTACTTATTAAGAGGGGTGAACTTTTTGAAAACTTTTTGAAGATTTCTGTCCTCAGGATACAGTCGATGAACCCGAATTATATGTATTGCCCAACATCAGTTCTTTCCACAGTGGCTCTGGAGGGTTAGAGCTAATTTCAATTCCTTTGTTTTCCAGATGAGGAAACAGATTCCAAGAGATGAAAAAAAATTCACTTTTGGGTCACATAGCTAAAACCTAGCACCCTAGTTGCCTGACTCCTGGGCAGTGCTCTTAGAAGGAGAGAGTTGGCTCTGTTTTCAAGAGTCTGTGGCTGTTGTGCCCCCTAATGCACAACTCCTGGGTACAGTTTCAATTTTGGTTGTATAGCTTGACAGCTCAGGACCTGTCAGCCAGAAGGACCTCCCTCAGCACCTAGCCAAATGCCTGCTTAATGAGTAATTAAATGAATGAATGTATGAATAAGCCACAGAGGTTGAGTCTGCTTTGGTTTTATCAAATAAACCAGCTGGAGTTGGGTTTCTTTCCTGAAATTCCCCCAAGGCAGAAATTATATTCTGAGATGGGAGTGGAGCGCGTGGCAAAACAATAAGTGCTCAGAAAATTACATCTGGACTGGTAAATCATAGCCCCAGATCTGGTCAGGGTACAAGAATATTCTACTATAGTAAAGTGATCCCAGAATTGGGGATTAGAAAATTAATTTAGGAAGAATAAATACAGAACAGATGAGAATCCCATTAGGGTTAAAATCTGCGAGAGGGTCTGAAGCTAAAGAAACCTCAGAAACATTTCAAATCCAACCTAGATGTATCTTCAGGACTGGAATGTGATTGAGGAATAAAAAAAGCTTTGGCCAATCAGTGGCCTCAACACAGCTGATGCAAGAGTGGAGAGTATGGCAACAGGAGGTGGATCTTTCCGAGCCAAAAATACAAGGCATGGGGGAGGGGAGGAACAAACCCAGGCAATGTCACCTGGCCATGTCCTCCTGGGCTGAAAGCTTCACCGCTGGACTTCCAGAGCCCAGCACAGTGCCTGGTACACACTAGATGGTCAATAAATGTTTAGTGAATGAAAGAGAGAGGGAAGAAACCGGAGCCCTAACCAGCAGTTTTGCTCTGAGTGGAGTTAGTTCAGGGATTCATCTTTTCACTGGCTCCTTTTGCTCAGATTCTAAATGCCCTAGCCACCTTCAGATGATAATTTGGCTTTTCATGGAGGCTGTCCTATAAAGAGGGATGTACTGCCCCATCAATTATAGGCCACTTGACAATTATGTTTCTCACTCCCAATTAATATATTGGAATTCTGCTTTATGCATCAGTTCCTTGTGCCAGCCTGCTTCTTACATATTCAGGTCTTTCTCTCATCAGTGGTGCAGTGAGTTTCTGCTTTGGAGTCATCCCTGACTAGGTTTGAATCCTTACTCAACATATTACTAAGCCCTCTGAACTTTGTCAACACACCTCTTTAGCTTCAGTATCCTCATCTGTCAAATGGGGCCATAATGCCTACTTCATGAGATTGTGGTGAGAGTTACATGAGATAACAGATGTATTCTGGACTGTTGTTGGAGCTCAGTAAATGGTAGTATCTGCGTCCCTTCTGAGCTTTCCTTCCAAGGAGTTTGGGTCACAAAATCTCATCCAATTGAGAATATCAGTATCTCTTGCTTTTCACAAATTCACTAGCTTTGTAAGTGAAGCCTTGGGAATGATTTAGTTGCTTCCTTGAAGGTTCTGAAGGGTCATTCTACAAAGGAGAGCAACTCATATTCATTAATTCAAAAGTATTTCCTGAGGACTCACTACATGCTAGTGGGGGATAGAGAGACACAGTTCCTGCCTTAAAGGAGTTCTGACACAGTCTGGTGCAGTCAAAAGAAGACATTGTATGACCTTGACACAAAGTTTTACTTTTCTGAACTCGAGTTTCCTCACTTTGCAAAAGTGGTCAATAATATATTCCATTGTTAGTTGGAGAGAAGGGGTAAGACATTCAGACACCATAACAAGGCTGCATCAAATTTGAAGGCCAATGGTACAAAAAGGTAG
This sequence comes from Balaenoptera borealis, assembly GCF_965194805.1. Lineage (NCBI taxonomy): Eukaryota > Metazoa > Chordata > Mammalia > Artiodactyla > Balaenopteridae > Balaenoptera > Balaenoptera borealis. The sequence goes on along the minus strand of NC_138860.1, from coordinate 172,109,479 downwards.
AAACAATGTGCTGAGGAGTTGAACAGTAGGAGAGATTATTTTCAGCTGAGCTAAAGAAGCAATACTTTCTATAGGAAGTAGGATTTTGAAGCCTTCATTCAGGCCACAGTTACCAATAAAGGCATTGATTGCTGGGTTGGAGTTCAGTGGCCAGAGCTTTGCAGAGAAAGGCTTGAAGATCAAACAAGGAACGTGAAGGTGGCCAGTGATAGGGCTAGAAAGGTAAATTGAGGGAGATCTTGGCAGATATTGAATGTCAATCTAGAGGTTTGACCTTTATTCTGTAGCCGATGAAATACCAGTAAAGCTGATCTAAACATTGACATTACAGAGTAGATTTTGAAAATAAAAGCTGAATCTGACATATTGGGGTGGGGGGTGATTTCGAGGGGAATTCAATTCAAAGGAAGATTTAGTCAACAAGAACATGTTATTGGCAGGACATTGTGCTAGGTGGCATAGGGCAGAAGACAAAGATGTTAAGATGTGGACCCTGTCCTCAAGAAACTTATAATCAAAAGGGTCAGATAAGACATGTACACAGAAAAATACAACCCAAGGTAGACTGTGATAAGTGTTATAATAGAACCCCAGCCCAAGTGCCTGAGCTCATCAGAGGGTGAGATTAATTTACTTCTCCCAAGAGACTGGAGGCAGATGACCAAGTCAGAGGGTCATCTTTGGAATCCTAAGCCTAGACCCAGCAAGTCTCAGAGGGGATGTCGGAGGTCATCCAGTCCACTTTCGCTCCTGTCGGGATTCTCTGTCCCAAGTAAACAGTAACTTTAAAACTGAAACAAAAAGTGGAGCTCTGAAGAAAAACTGTGAAGAGGCTGTGGGAAGGGAAAAGAAGAAGACGAATTCAGCTTTGAGGTGCTGAGGTGCTGGTAGAAGCGACTTACTTCCAAATGGAGAGTTGAAGGCCAGGAAATGGATGAGATCAGGGAGGGAGAGTGTGCCTGGAGAGAGGAAAGATGAAAACAGTAACTAGGGGAACACCCACGTTTCAGGAGGTGGGAGGAGAAAGAGGAGTCAGAGAAGGAGTGGCCAGAGAGAGGTGAGAAAAAAAAAAACAGTACAATACCTTGTCACAAAGTTTTTAGAAGAGGGGGATGGAAGACAGGGTGGGAGGCCCCAAGGGAGCAGAAGAGGGGAAACTGCAGCAACAGGGACTGAGGTTAGACCTGCGGTTGCCATGGACATTTCAATGAATGAAGGCTTTTCCAGAGACTCCACAAATAAGCTGGATTCCCTGGGTCTGGTACATTTTAAGATGGAGCCTTCCCGGAGGCCAGAGGAACCGGGCTGTGTGCTCTGATCTCCAAAGATCTGGCGGTGAGCTCTGTAATTAGCACTACCTCTCCTAACCCGAACCAGTCCCTCCAGGAACTGAAAAGCTGAAGAACATACTTGGGAGGGATTTCACACCCGGCTCTCTGGCCCAGCCCGGTGAAGTCCCGTTTCATCATGCAGCTTTAATGACTCTCCGGAATGTCACTCTCGTCTGGTATTGCCAACAATCTGACTAAACCCTGTTGCAAAAGTTTGCAGCATTCGTCCGGGGCGGACTACAGCTCCCAGAGTTCCCGGGCGCTTCCCGGTGCCGATTGGCTGAGCCGTAGGCTCCTGAGGGAGGTGTCGCCCCGCCTCCCCAGGAAACAGGCACCTGATTGGCTGCGGCGAGGGGCTTTTGTGTCCCCGCCCTTCCCCAGGGACCGCGGCGGGCAGAGCGGAGCTGCTGGTGTCAGAGCCCGGAGAGCGCTGGCAGTTCCGCGGTGGGGATGCTGAGGAGCGCTGGGTTTGCGAGCAGCCCTGGCCACTGCGGACTTCCGAGGCGCTCCGGGCCGTGAAAACCCCTGCGCCGCGGCCAATCCCAGGCTCCCGAGGCCATTCACCATCCAGAAGCCAGACGAGCGGAGAGTCCAGCGCAGCGGCGGCCGTTCCCGGATCCTGGGCTTTCGGAGTGTCCTGGAACCCCGAGAGACACCCCGGGGCTCTAGAACCTCCCAGCGGCCCGCAGTCCCGGCTTCCTGCGCGCGTCGGTCCGAAAGCCCCTCGGGTGCACGGGCGGTCGGCGAGCCGCGGCTGGGTCCTGGCGCACACCATGATCGTTGCGGACCCCGAGTGCCGCGCCGAGCTGAAGGGCTACCTGCCCGGGGCCGGAGAGGTAAGCAGCGGCCGAGCGACGCCACTCTTCCCTTGAACCCAGAGCCGCGTCCGAGCTTCGGGCTGTCGCGAGCTGAGTCTGTGAGCCAACCCCCACCCAGCTCGGGGAGGGGGAGTGGAGCGCGCAAGCCGGAGTGGGGTTGCATCAACTGGCAGCCTCGGCTCCCTCCGCCTCCTCCCCCTACCCCCGGGGCTGTAGAGCCCTCCAAGGCTCCTTTGGACTCCTGGCCAAAGAGAGGGGAGCCTTCTCGACGTTATCTTGGGTTTGGGCCCTAGTCGAGGGAGTCTTCAAGTCCAGGCAAATCCCGGCGCAGCGGCCCGACCACTCCTCCTCCCCGCCCCCTTCCGCAGATCCCTTCCTCTAGGCTGGGGCTAGAGGAACTGTTTCTAGGTAGGATATGTACCCGCTGCAGTGCCCCCGCTCGGGGATTGGAGCACTTGGGGCTGGCCAACGGAGGTCGACCTCGTCCCCCACCCCCACCTGAACCCCCGATTTGGATTGGGGGCGTGGGCGCTTCGGGGCCTTGGCGGGCTGCCGGGTACGCCGCGGCCAGAGCTCGGGGGAGAGGGGGAAAACCCTGGCCGCGACACCAGAAGCCAAGCGCCGATTTGGCTGTGCCCTACTAAGTGGTCTGACGTCCCAGAAGTTTGTTTTGGAGGGACTCTCTTTGCAGTGAGGCTGGGAATACGGCTGGACCCAATCTGACACCCCCTCCCCCATTACCACCGCCACGGACAATGGCCATCTTATTTATCACGCACCTACTGGATGCCAGGCTCCGGCTTTGCCTTTTCGCTGAGTCCTCAGGATTAAACTAGCAAAATATGAGCTATACCATTAATAGTAGCCCCAATTTACGGGATGAGAAAATTGAGGCCCAGGAGGGGCTATAGAGAGGCTTCCTTCACTAACCCAGCAGAATAGCTCATTCTTTGGCTCGGGTGTCTCTAGGATTTCTAAGTGTGCTTGACACAACGGAGAGTTTTGCTTGTTTCTTGAGTTTACAGGCATGGAGCCTGGCGCAAGTGTTCTTACTGGGGTTGGGAGTCAGACAAGTGCTAGTCCTGAACTGTGACCCTGGGAAAAACAGCTGCACTTCTCTGATCAGCATGGTTTCCGGGGGTCCCCGGTTTTCTGTTAGCTTGTCACCTTTCCCTATCATGGTTTAGGAGCCCCAAGTGGAGGGACGAAAACTGCTCCTGCCACTTCTCAGTTGCGTGACTTTGACCAAGCTACATTATTCTGTTTCCTTCTTTATGAACAAATGGAAATAATTTTATTTATTGGAGCACCTGGGCACTAGAGCAGGCGTGCTCCGGGTTCATGTTGCAGCCTTCCCACTTACTTTCTGTGTGACCTTGGCCAAGTGATCACTTCTATGATCAGCAACTTCCTCCTGTGGAGATTTGGTCATATTTCCAAAGGACTGTTGGGAGAATTAACTGAGAATACATGCAAAGGCCAACGCACAGTGCCTAGAGCATAGCAGCTATGTCCTGTATCAAACATGCTAGCTATTTTTAGATTGTGGCCACAACACATATTTCCCTTTCCCCAGGGTGTCTCACAAGGGGGTGTCCGAGCCCACCCCTCCTGCCTGAGGTGAGAATTGTTCCATCCCTCTTTGGGACAGTGTCTGGGAAGTTATCTGGGGAGAAGAGTGTGCCCCAGGTGGACTGGGAAGGCTCTGAGGGTGTGGCCTTTAGATGGAAGCCAGCTGTCAACAGCAGGCGGGGGTGGGGGGAAGCTGGCGATGTCTGACCCCTTTCTACATATTCTCTCTCAAGAAAAGAGGACCTTGGGAGAATGTCTGTTTTAAGCAGAATCTTTAGAAGACAGTAGGGTGCTGAACTTACAGAGCCGGGTGCCCAAGGCCCAAGGGAAGTTGGACAAGTATGAACAAGGAATGTACAGTCCCCTCAACTCCCATCACTTCGCCACACACGCTTTCACCGGGTCAAGGCCTTCACATGCTTCACTCTAGTACTGGTGGTATGTTCTCAGAGCCCTCTTGGGCTCTAGAATCGCTTCTTGAAACATCACCGCCTCAGGGAAGTCTTTCCTTCCCCACCAGATAATTCCCCTCTGCATACCTGCTTCCTGTTGCCCTTCTCCACTGCAGGAGCTGTTATCCCAATTACAGTATAACAGTTGTGTAATCAGGAATTTCTTGTCTGTCTCCTTTGCTAGACTAGAAACACTCTGTAGGTCCCATCCCCAGCACTGTTCTTAGTACCTAATAGGTGCTCGTAACTATTTGCCCCTTGTTGGCTTAGCTGACCCTTGTGAACTGTGCAAGCTTTGAAGTCAGATCTGAGCTCCAAAAGAAACTCAGTGAGCTGTCTCTGAAAAAGGGATAAGAAGGCGTATTTCCCTCCAGATGGTTGTGAGAAATCGGCCAGATCATGGTGGGCATATGAGTTTATATGCACCACTCACACACCCCTCCCTGCAAGGCTGGAGATCGGAGGCTGCTTGGGCTCTGTCTCCCTCTCAGGTGTAAACCCAGGCAAGTATCTTGAGTTCAGCAGCCCACGGGGAGGGGGGTCTCTGCCCCTTCCCAGCTGGCAGAGTGACTTCAAAAGTCTCCGTAGCTGAGTCCTGGAGGTTGCAGGCTCTGGATAGGATACCAAGAATAAAGGCTGGGGCTACTCCAAGAGGCTGATCTGGGTGGTGGACAGAACCCTTGCAAGCCAGACTGAGCTGAATTCAAATCTCAGGTTGGCCTCTTGTCAGCTGGTGCTTAACCTTTGGAACCTTAATCTTTCCTTGTGTGCAGAAGAGACCCCCACCCCACCCCCAAACTGATGAAGATTAGATGCAACCAGTGTGCTAGTGAAAGGTAATATGAAAGCTGATATGAAAGGTAACTTTTAGTGAGCGCTTAAATCAAGAGCCAGACACTGAGCTCTGAGGTATTATCCTCTCTTTACAACTTGCCTGAAGCCCTCTTAGTTGAGTGGCCACCCAGACGGCTGTCTGACCTCAGTGTTCCTGCTGCCCTGTGTGGTCCCCTCAGTTGGAACTCATTGGTTTTCCCTCTGCCCCATCCTAGCTGTGTTGCCTTGGGTAGGTCACCCGCCCCCTCTGGTTTTCCTTTCTTTATCCGCATAGTCAGGGCGGGGATCTTGCCTTTATCAGGTGTGCTGAACCTGCACTGTCCAATATGGTAGCCCTTAGCCACATGTGGCTATTGAAATTTAGATAAATTAGATTTTTTAAAATTAAAAATTCAGTTTTTTGTTGCACTAGTCACACTTCAAATGTTCAGCCACTGTGGCTAGGGGCTACCATATTTATTGGACAGCGCAGATAAAGAATATTTCATAATAGCAGAAAGTTTTATTGGACTCACTGTGCTAAACTCTGGGGTAACAACAGAGAACTAGATCCAGTGTGTGCTTTCAAGGTAAGAAACAAGGCAGGATGACAAGGGCTGTGATTGGGGCAGTGGATCCCCTGGGAATGTAGACAGGGAGAAGGAGCTTCTCATCCCTGGTGAACCCCAGAGTCAAAGCCTTGGGGCTTCTGAGACCTTGAGAAGTTTAGAGAATAGGAAGTTTCTGCAGTTGAGGAAACCTGATTTGTATCCTAACTCTGCTACCTCCTTCCTGGTTGAGTGACCGGAAGTGACTTGACCTCTCTGAACCTTATTCCCCATCTGTAAAATGGGAGCTCTGGTAGTAGAACTCCCTTAAAGTGCACATGAAATAAATGCTTCGCCAATGGTAATCAGCGTTGTTACCCACCATTATTATTATTGACTTCCTACCCCGGGAAGTAGGGGAGGGCTGATTTGGAGGTGTCATCTCTTGGTGGTGGGCCCCTGCCCTGTCTGCTTCCTCTCAAGTTTTGGGTGTCTAGGTTGGGGAAGCATTCAGGGTACTGGAGCTCTGGATTAGAATCTACTTGGTCTTGCCTTCAGGGCTTTGCACTTTCTGTTACCTCTGACTGGAATGCTGGTTCCCTAGATCTTTATAGGCCCTTTACAGGCCCATCAACTCATTTAGATATTTGATATTTAGATATCAATTTAAAGGTTGTCTCCTCAGTGGCTTTCCCTGTCTACTAGGACTGAAATATTGCACACACTCCCCCACCCCATTTATATAATCTATGATTTGAAATCCTATTCATCATTTGTTTGTCTTTCTCCTTTAGATCGTAAATTCTGGGAAAGCTAAGATTTTGTCTTTTCACTCCTGTACTCTTGCTGCCTGCAATGTAGTCATCAAAAATATTTGTTGAGTGAACAGATTAATTCTGGTTCCACCTGGAAAGCACTTAACAGAGTGCCTTATAATTGAAAAAGTGATCAATAAATGGTGTGAAACAATGGCCCTCCCTCCCTGGCAAATTATGCTGGGCCCCACCCAATTAAATTAGAATTGCTGGGCCTTGGCATTGGTATTTTTTAAAAAGCTTCTCAAAGGGATTTTAAATGTGCAGCTTGGGTTGAGAGGCCCTTGTTTGAAATAACAATGAGGTTAATGATCTCTGACTTGTTAAGTGCTTGCTGTGACAGAGGTACTGAGCTAATATACAGGCAGAACCTCATTACATCCTCATGACTACCCAGTGACAGTAGGTACTATTACCCCGTAATTTGGTGAGGAAACTGAGGCTCACATAGCTAGCAGATAATAGGTGGTGGAGTTGTCATTTGAGCCCAGGCAGTTTGTGTCAAGAGCCCCTATCTTTTAACAGTATTCTATCGTCACAATCATCATCATCATCTTCATCAGGGCTGATAATGTTGGTAGATCCAGACCTATCATTTAAAGACCCACAGGCATCAGTTTCTTCCCTTGACAGCTCCTGGGGCAGATTTTAGAGTGGGAAGGGATTCCCAAAGCTTTTCGCTGTCCCTCGCTAGTACCCTGGTGGGCCCTCCCTGTCCCACCACCCCCCCCAACTCCCCCAGTTCCTTCCTGCCCTTCCCCACCACACCTGGCTGTGGTTTTCTATCTGTCCTTAGGTCCCCTGAGGGGGAGGCCCAGTTTGTGGAGTCAGCAATCCTTATCTCCCAGACAGAGCTGTTAGTTTTTTTTTTCTCTTTGGTGAGGGAGGAGGGAAGGTGAAACGGGAGTGCTTGGGGACTGTGGTGGTTTCTATGCTGGACTTGGACCAGGCTGGCCTGGTAGATCCCAGAACTATGGGCTGAAAGGGGCCTAAGCAGTCAGCCCAGCTACCTTCTTTGTCCAAGATTAAGGCCCAGAGAGTCTAGGTTACTTTCTCAGAGTCACACAGCAAGTTAGTGGCAGCAGAATTGGTACACATGCCTGGGACTTTTGTACCCTTGTTCTTTCCTTTGTGGTCTTTCAGAGCCCCAGAGCTCTGCCTCCCTCAGGGGGTTTTTGGCTATGTGAAAAGGAAGGTTCAATTATAATCTTTAGTCCCTGGACACTTGAGGATTAGCAGTAAGTCTACATTTGAATGAGGAGGGGAGAGTTAGAAGGACACCGTCTCTGTCCAGTGAGGGTATGACTCTGGTTTGGATAAACTGTTTCTAAGGCCAGTGCTGAGAGCCCCCTCCCAGGTATCAAAACAAATGGATAAATAAAACTGGTGGTTTCCATAGAGGCTCCAATATACCCACGTCAGAATAGCCGCTACCATCAGCGTTTTACCGCCCTGCCCTCCACGCCTCTCTGCTTTCTCTGTTTTCTTCATTCACAGACTAGTGTGAATTACCTGGCTCTGTTCTCCGCAGAATGTGATCTGGTAGTAGGGAGACCTATATCAGACAATTAGAAGGCAACGTTTTCAGAAGCAAAAGCATTGGGAATTGGGGGGTCACAGATGAGGATCAGAAGAAAGGTTCTTAGACCCTGGAAGACAGAGTTAGCTCTGCAAAAGGTGTGACCAGTGGGAGCATGGTGGGCCTGAGCCACTAATGGTCTGGAAGGCTACAGGAGGCGGAGGCAGGGTTTTAAGCCAGTGATGAGATTTGCACTTGAGAAAGTGCACTCTGGCTACAGAAAGTTTGCCCTCTTTAGAAACCACCAGGGTCATGTACTCACTAGATCTGCTCCTGGTCCCAGAGGTGGGGTTGGGGGAGGATGTTTTATTTATTCATTCGTTCTGTTAACTTGGTAGAGGATGGATAGGAGAGGACAGGGCTGTGGAGGCAGGGAGACCATTGGTGAGGCTCTGGGTGGTAGTCCACACAAGAGATGGTGGTAGTCTGTCTATAAGGTGGTGATGGCGGGAGGGATGAAGAAATGACCATTTGAGAGAGGCTGAAGCTGCATCATAGGAATTTAGGGGACTTGGTAACCTGGCTTCAGGATACGAACAAGAGGGGTTCTTCTATAGGTTCTCCAGGGCTGCCAAGAAGGTGGCCTCCTGGAAATGTGCAACACAGTGGCTGTATATTTCCCTTGGGGCTATATAGTGGGCTCCTGTGTCCCTTCCCAGTTCCTGAAGAACTCAGCCTGTGGGGTAAGCTCTCTTGGTCGCTTTACCCTTTCTTCACCCACCAAACTGGTATAAATCTCCACCTGACTGCTTCATGCAAGGTGGGCCAGAAAGGTGATTTTAAAAGCTCAGTGTGGGGGACGTCCCTGGTGGTCCAGTGGTGAAGACTCTGCGCCCCCAGTGCAGGGGGCCCGGGTTCGATCCCTGGTCGAGGAGCTAAGATCCTGCATTTCGCATTGTGCAGCCTAAAAAAAAAAAAAAAAAAAACTTAGTGTGACCCCCTCGGATAGGAGGAGAAAACTGGAGAGAGAACTGTCTTCTTAGTCCTCGCTTTTACCTCCATCTAACCATGATGTGTTTCCTTCTAGGAGCAGAGGGAGAGCCGGGCTCGGCGAGGCCCTCGAGGGCCCAGCGCCTTCATTCCAGTGGAGGAGGTAAGCTTGGAAGGGGTTAGGAATTGTTGTTGGTCCCTGGGAAGAAAGGACATGGGGCACTGAGTGTGGGGGGGGGCTTTGCTGGTCTCTTGAAATTGCAGGTTTGAAACTACCCCTTCAGGTTCTTGACCCATTTAATCCACAAAACAGCTCTGTGAGGCAGGCATATCAACCCCATCTTGCTGGGAAGAAACAGGCTCAAAGAGATAAAGTGATAATAACACAGCTAGGTAATGACCAGACTTGTGATTCCCAGAACAAGACTTGTATTTCCTTAAGAAGATAGAACTATGCATGTTTATCTTCTCATCCTTGACTGTGCGTGTATTAAAGTTTTTTTCGACTTCAAAAATAATATGTGTTCATTATTTTTAAATTTCCAATGTTTCAGAAAGCTTTAGTCTCTTACAGTCCCACTCCCACAGAGATAATCACTGTTAACCATTTGCCGCTGTTTTCCAGACTTTTTTTCATACAGAGCCAAGGTCATAGTTTATAACACGGTTTTGTTGTTGTTGTTTATTTGGGTTTTTGGTGGAGTTTTTTTTGGTTGTTATGTTTTATTTTTTCACTTAATGCAACAGAGACACCTTTCATCCACTGAGTCAGGTCATCCATTCACTTATTTAACAGATATCTATTGAATGATTAATGTGTGTCAGGCACTGTTCTAGGTGCTGGGGATACAGCAGAGAGCAAGACAGACAAAAATCCTTGCCATCATGGAACTGACACTCCAGTGTGTGCCTGGTGGTGGGGGAAACTTCAAAACACATGAACAGACAAATTAAAAAATAATAGTTTCCTTCTTTTTCTTTGGCCTTCAGTGAACAAAGACAAATGTTTCCTTGTCCTCCTTGCTCTCCTAAATGTGTAGGCCAAGCAGTTAATGAACTGTTAACAAACGTCTAAACCCTTCAGTTCCTTCCACCCTTTGTAAGTGGAAAGCACACAACCACCCGCTGATTATTTATGTCGGTAGCCCAGAATTTTAAGCTCAAATATTGTTCTTATCTTTTATTTTTTCATTTATAAATAACCACTCCTCTTCTGTAATAAAGGAAAGAAATAGGCTTTGGGATTAATCGGGAATTGAATCCTGGTTCTGTCATTTACCAGATCTGTAACCTTGAGCACAGAATGAAATCTCTCTGGGTCTTGATTCCCTCATGTGTCAGTGGGGGAAAATAATAGTATTCACCTCACAGGGTAACTGGGAAGAATCAGTGAGATAATGCAGGCAGGGAACGCTCCAAACTCAGACCTGGTGTGGAGAAATCACTCAGGAAATGTGAACTATTTTGCATCCACCTCCAGTCACTGCACGGATTTGCACTATTAGAATAGAAGCCCTGTGGGGAATTCCCTGGCAGTCCAGCGGTTAGGATCCTGAGCTTTCATTGCCGAGGGCCTGGGTTCAATCCCTGGTTGGGGAACTGAGAGCCCACAAGGCACCCGGCATAGCCAAAAAAAGAAAAAGAAAAAAGAATAGAAGCTCTACGAAAGCAGGAGAAGCTGTACTTTAATCTCTGTGCCTGAGGCTTCCTATCTAAAATTGGAGAAAACAGGTCTCTAATTTCATAGTTGTGAGGATTAAATGAGTTAATATGTGTAAAGTGTTTGAACAGTGCTTGGCACTTAGTGAGCATTATATAAGTATCGACTATTATTATATCAAGTGTCTAATAAGTATTTGTTTAATCATTTAATGAAATATCTTTTCCTCCCCTGTTCTCCTTTTTTTGGACATCGTGGTTGTCTTCAGTTCCTTGCTATTAAAATCCCAATGAATGCAATGAATATGTTGGTCTCTTTGGTGGGGAGGGCAGGAGGGGAAGCCATCCTTTCCTCACCTTTGCTTGGCAGGTCCTTCGGGAGGGAGCCGAGAGCCTTGAGCAACACCTGGGGCTGGAGGCGCTGATGTCCTCCGGGCGGGTGGACAACCTGGCAGTGGTGATGGGCCTGCACCCCGACTACTTTACCAGCTTTTGGCGCCTCCACTACCTGCTGCTGCACACGGACGGGCCCTTGGCCAATTCCTGGCGCCACTACATCGCCATCATGGTGAGCCTGTCTGAGCCTGACTTTTGTAGGGGTGGACACATTGGGGGATTCGGTCCTCAGATCTCTTTGCTGGGGGCTTGATTCCACAAACAAGGAGGAGAGGCAGCATAGAGCAAAGCCCTGGCTTTATCTGACCATTCATCGAATTTTAGAGTTTGAAGAGAGGCATATTTAATGCCTGCTTTGCAGATTGGGAAATTGAGGCACAAAGGAGTCAGGTGACCTGCCCGAGCGAGGACAACAAACCAGTGGCAAAGCTGGGGTTAGAACCTAAATTTCCTGCCTCTCAGGCAACAGTGAGGCTTGTGATGTTCCCTCCATGGGGTACCCACCCGAGCAGGGCACAGAAAGAAGAGGGTGATCTGGGCTCTGTCCACCACCTCCAGGCCGCCGCCCGCCACCAGTGTTCCTACCTGGTGGGCTCCCACATGGCTGAGTTTCTGCAGACTGGCGGTGACCCTGAGTGGCTGCTTGGCCTCCACCGTGCCCCTGAGAAGCTGCGCAAGCTCAGCGAGATCAACAAGCTGCTGGCACATCGGCCGTGGCTCATCACCAAGGAGCACATCCAGGTGCAGTGGGCAGAGACGCGGGTCCCCGAGGGAGCACGGGGGCCGGGCTGGGGCATGGCAGGCAGCCCAGGGCAGGCACTGAGCAGGTCTGGCCTTTCCTTTTCTCTCCAGGCCTTGCTGAAGACAGGCGAGCACAGCTGGTCCCTGGCCGAGCTCATCCAGGCCCTGGTCCTGCTCACCCACTGCCACTCGCTAGCCTCCTTCGTGTTCGGCTGTGGCATCCTCCCTGAGGGGGACCCCGAGGGCAGCCCCGCCCCCCAGGCCCCTTCACCCCCCAGTGAGCAGAGCACACCCCCCAGCAGGGACCCACTGAACCACTCTGGGGTAAGTCACGGGCTTCAGTCTTGGTGGGAGAGGAAGCTGGCATGGCCCCTGGTCTTTGGGTAGAAGACAGCGCCTCCCTATCTGAAGCTGCTTCCCTATCGCACACTGAGAGGCCTTAGAAAAGTTATTTGATTTTGAAACCCAGTTTCCTCATCTGGGAAACGAGGATAAAGACTCGCACTTCATAAAGGGTTGTGAGGATGAGATGAAATAACCACGTGACTGGCCTCAGCATGGAGCCCCATGGGCTTAAAGTCACTGACTTTTAGAACTTTAAAAATACAAAGTTTGCCTCTCATTCTATAAAGTGGCCTTATTTGTTTGTATTTTAAAAATACAGATATTTTAAAAAGCCCTTTCCTGTGAGGGAAGTTGATGCTCAGAGAAGCCGTGTCTATTCTCTAGCTCTTAAACATCACTTTGGGAAGCACAGGCATTGTGAACTGTCCAGTGCAGTGGCTGGCACAGAGGAGGCGCGGGGCTTTTACGATCGTTCAGGAAGGCCCGGCATGTGGGAAAGACGTGTGGGGTTTCTGGGGCCCAGGGAGGAAGAGTAGATGGTCACCACCAGGTCTCTCCCGCAGGGCTTTGAGGCCGCCCGCGACGTGGAAGCTTTGATGGAGCGCATGAGGCAGCTGCAGGAGAGCCTGCTGCGGGATGAGGGGGCCTCCCAGGAGGAGATGGAGAGCCGCTTCGAGCTGGAGAAGTCAGAGAGCCTGCTGGTGACCCCCTCAGGTACAGGGTCACAGGCGTCCAGGTTCAGGGGCCGCCCCCTCCTTACATCATCTCTGCTGGGAAGCCGGTACCTCCATGCCCTGCACATCTGCATCCACCTCCCAGCCACCACAGGCCTGACTTACCTCCTCCCCCAGGCCTGGCTCCTGCCGAAGTCTTGGTCCCACTCGATGTGGTGAGGGGCTTTCTCTGGCCCCCTACTCTGCGTTCCCCAGCCCCCTAATGGTGATTAATCAGGAGTGGAGGCCACTGTGCCCCATGCCTCGGCCTCACCATGACCTCTTTCTGACGTCCTCAGCGGACATCCTGGAGCCCTCTCCAAACTCAGACATGCTGTGCTTTGTGGAAGATCCCACTTTCGGATACGAGGACTTCACCCGGCGGGGGACTCAGGCACCCCCCACCTTCCGCGCCCAGGTAGGCTCTCCCCACTGGTCTTAGTATTGCTTTACAAGCAAGCAGGGGTGGGTGGTTTGTGTAGTTAGAGATTTGGGCACCTTCTCTCCCTCAGGATTCCACGAGGGAGGTGGGAGACCCTGGATGTGCAGGGACCCACCTGTGCCCTAAGCTCAGGGAATCCTGATCACAAGGAGGAAGTCATCACCAAGCGGCATCCTCCTCCGCTTCTCAGGTCCAGACCAAGCGGCGGGTTAGATCTGTGGGGTGGAGAGACACATTATGGAGAGCCGAGGTGTGCTCCAGAGGATGGCGTCTCTCCGGCTAGCCTTGGGCCCCGGACATCCTCCTCACTGACCCCTTCCTGCGTTCCTCAGGATTATACCTGGGAGGACCATGGCTATTCACTGATCCAGCGGCTCTACCCCGAGGGTGGGCAGCTGCTGGATGAGAAGTTCCAAGCAGCCTATAGCCTCACCTACAACACCATCGCCATGCACAGCGGAGTAGATACCTCCATGCTCCGCAGGGCCATCTGGAATTACATCCACTGCGTCTTTGGCATCAGGTGAGTGCAAGACCAGGGCATGAGTGTATTGCAAGCCCTCAATCTGAGCTCACAATTGTTTCCTTTTTCTGTGTGTTTTTCTTTCCCTTTCTTCCTGCCTATATTGTTTTTCAAAGCAAATGTATTTCTTCGCTGATTATAAAAGATAATAGCCATGCTCATCTTTTGAAACTCTTTAATCCGACCCCCAGAGATAACTAGGGAGATTTTATATATGTGTGTGTGTGTATGTATGTGTATGTGTGTGTGTGTGTGTGTGTGTATATATATATATATATATATATATATATATATATATATATATATATATTGAGAGAGAGAGTTATATTTGTATTTTCATTCCAAGTAGCATTTCTTCTCATAACAAATAAAACAACAGAAATGCCAACAGGAGGGGATTTTAAATAATGACATATCCATTCAGTGAAATATTATGCAGCTATTAAAAATTATAATAATGGTTTATTTATATTGCCATGGGAAGATGGTCAAACTGTATTGAAAGAAAAGAAAGCTGGCTACCAACCAGAATCTTCTTTTTGTTCCTTTTTCTTTTTTTTTCAACTAAAAGTGTGTACATGCATGGAAAATGTGTGGAAGGCTGTACCCTAAAATGCTACTTGATAATGGTTGTCTCTGTATAGTATATGATGAATTACATTTTCATTCTGTTACCTAAGTATTTTCTGATTTTTTTTGAGTAGGTTTTTTTTTTTAATTGATGGGATCATACTTGATATATTCTGCAACTTGCTTTTTTTACCTAATAATCTATTGTGAACCACCTTCCTTGTTGGTGTGAATAGATCTTTCATGCTTTTTAGCCACTGCATAGTGTTGTTATGGATGAAGTGTAATTATCCAACCATTTCCCTATTGTTGGATATTTAGGTGGTTTGCAGTTTTTCACCATTACAAATACCATGTGCAATGACTAGTTTTATACCTAAGTCCTTTTTTTTTTTTTTTAATTTATTTATTTAATTTATTTTGGCTCTGTTGGGTCTTTGTTGCTGCACGCGGGCTTTCTCTAGTTGCGGCGAGTGGGGGCTATTCTTCGTTGCGATGTGCTGGCTTCTCATTGTGGTGGCTTCTCTTGTTGTGGAGCACGGGCTCAGTAGTTGCGGCATGTGGGCTAAGTAGTTGGGGCTCGCGGGCTCTAGAGCTCAGGCTCAGTAGTTGTGGCGCACGGGCTTAGTTGCTCCGCGGCATGTGGGATTTTCCCGGACCAGGGCTCGAACCCGTGTCCCCTGCATTGGCAGGCGGATTCTTAACCACTGCGCCACCAGGGAAGCCCTATACCTAAGTCCTTGTAGGTAAACCCTAGATGTGAAATTACTTGTCAAAAATATACACAGAACAATTTTTTTATTTTTAAAAACCTCACTCTGATAATGTTGTGGGAAATTTAAAGAATTAAAGAAAGAAACAATTTCCCCAAATTCTACTACTCCACAACCACATCTACATTCTGAGATGTTTTCCTCCATTGCTTTTTTTCTTTCTTATGTAGTTGCTTTTGTATAGTTGAAATTATAATTGTTGTTTCGTTTTTTAAAATATATGCTTGATGTTTGTAAAGAGCCAGATTTTTAGTAAATTTAGGAAACAGATAACAAAAAGAAGAAAATAAAAATCATCCATAATCCCACCTGCCCTTATTATTGTCAAATATTTCTTTCCTGTCTTTTTTCCATGCACAAATGACCAAAACATATATAATTTTACAAAAATAAGACTTTCTTGTCTACTGTATTTATTTTGCTCAGTTTAATCAAATGAGAGCATATTTTAGAGAACACATGATTTTTTTTTCTTGCTTTTCTAGTTTAGCTATTTATTCCAAGCATCAAAAAAAAAATCCCCAAAGTTTTAAAAAGGTACATGCTCCTTGTAGAAAAATGTGCATTTCTGTGCGTTACTAGCTGTAAATCATATTTCACTGAGTGGGTTGAGCTGTGCTTAATTGGCCAGCCTCCTTCTGGCCAACCTCCTTGGCAGGTTTCTAAGCCAGGGAAGGCCAAGGATGGACGGGCATCTTAGGGTGTGTGTGGCACAGGCTAGTTCCTGCCCAGCTGCCAGGTCCAGGCTCCTCCGCTCTCCAACATGGCCCTCACTCCTAAACCTTTGTCTACCAAATCTGTCCTCTAGTCTAAAACTGGTCTTCTGGGACTTCTCTGGTGGTCCAGTAGTTAAAACTGTGCTTCCACTGCAGGGGGCACGGGTTCGATCCCTGGTCGGGGAACTAATGGCCCACGTGGCGCGAGGCGTGGCCAAAAAAAAAATTTTTTTTTTAATTAAAAAAAAAAAAAAGAAAAACCCGTCTTCCTCATCCACACTGATCTGTGATGACTCACTGGCTCACTGGACTAGGGAGTGACAAAGTGGCTTCTAGACTTGTCACCAACTTGCTCTTTGACTTTGAACAAGCTAATTGCCTTCCCCAGGCCTTAGTTTGCCCATCTGTAAAATGACTCCCGGCTCCTTTTTCTCTTTCCCTCTTCCTTCTCCAGGGTAAATATTTGCATTGATCTCCTGCCCCATCTTCCATGCATGGCCTCAGCTGTAAAGCAGTGACTATGACCTTGGAGTCAGGCAGAGCTGAGTTTGAATCCCATTCCCAGATGTATGCCCTAGGGCAGGTGACTTCCCTTCTCTGAACCTCAGTTTCATCTATAAAATTGAGGCTGATGAAATACAATAAACTGTATACAATAGTTTTGTATACAGTAGTGTACAGTAGTTTTGAGGATGCCGTGAATACATGATCACATGGTCAGTACAGCATGCTCACCCTCTGTGCATTCCCCTACGAGTCCAGTGGCCTGTGATATATGACATCAGCTGTTTTTCTAAGAGGAACAAAGTTTCTGGTTGCTTCCTCCCTTCTGCCTTTTCTTGCCACTCTCTGTTCCTCCTTCTGCAGGGTGGGGCTGGGGAGAGGAGATACTTGTGGGAGCAGAGGGTAAGTGATGCTCCTGGGGCCTTTCCATCCAGATACGATGACTATGACTACGGGGAGGTGAACCAGCTCCTGGAGCGGAACCTCAAGGTCTATATCAAGACAGTGGCCTGCTATCCAGAGAAGACCACCCGAAGAATGTACAACCACTTCTGGAGGCACTTCCGCCACTCAGAGAAGGTACGGCTCTCAGGGGAGGAGCAGGACGGAAGCAGACAGCCTGGCCCATGGAGGAGGCAAGGGGTGGGGACCCAGTGAGGTGCCCCAGACTAAGTCTGTTCTGCCAGATGGGACACCTGGGTGTATTGTCCTTGGTTCATGTCCTACTCCACTGTGTGGTTTCAGACTCCATTTACTCACCTGTAAAATAGGAGTGTGCTTCACAGGGTCCTCAGTGGCAGCCAGAAGGACCTGGGTTCAAATCATAACCCTATTACTTGGTAGTCATGTGACCTTGGGCAGGTCATTTTGCCTCTCTGAGCTTGTTCTCTTTACAATAGGAATAAAAACTGCCTGCCTTTCAAGGTTGCTGGGAGGATAAAATAAGAAAATGAATGTAAACCTCTGATCCCAAATAGATGTCAGGGGTAGCTATTGTTTTCAGTTTCGGGGGATGAAGAGATTAGCCGTGATAGGGATAAATGTGCTTGAAATCCTAACACAGTCCTTGCACCAAGTTGCTTAGAGCCTTAGGAAAGGTCAAGGCATCTCTGTAGGAAAGGGAAGGATGAGGGACTTCCCTGACAGTCAGGTGGTTAAGACTCTGCGCTCCCAATGCAGGGGGCACAGGTTCAATCCCTGGTCAGGGAACTAAGATCCTGCATGCCACACAGCATGGTCAAAAAAAAAAAAAAAAGAATGGGGAAGGATGAGTGGTCAGGGATAGTGGCAGTCTGGGAGGGAAGGGGATGGCGAGGAGTGACATCAGTTGCCAACAAGCCCTTGTTCTGTGCCCCAGGTCCACGTGAACTTGCTGCTTCTGGAGGCCCGCATGCAAGCCGCCCTGCTCTATGTCCTCCGCGCCATCACCCGCTACATGACCTGACTCGTGTGCAGGACCTGGGCCTGGAGCAGCTGACCCTGGGGGCATCCTTCTCCCTGCAAGGACTTCTGTGTCTGGAGGCAGACCCTAAGCCTGCCTGTCCCACGCCCACCCACCCTATTCTGGTGGTGGGCCTGTGTGTGATGTGCAGCCCCCGAGCCACACCCTCCTTCTCACTGGAATGGACAGGATCATTGCACTGACTCTGGGATCTCAGCTCTGCCCCTGGGAGCTGGAAGAGGACTAGCAAATCTCCAGGCGCCAAGGCCCTTCTTCCTGCCCCTACCCTCAGAGGCCAAGGGCACAGGAAGGAAAATAAGCTGAGCTCAGACTTGTGTGCCAGCAGGCGGGGGCCCGGGCAGCACAAGTACTTTGGCCTTCCTGGCCTGGGAAGTCCCTGGCTGGCCCCCAAGGGAGAGGGGCAAACACCTCCAGGGACTGACACTCCAAGCGGCTTTGCCTTTCTTCCTGCTTCCTCATTCTCAGACTTCATTACCTCCCACCTGCCATTCATCCATCAATGTGAAAGTCAAGGTCACAGCTGGTTTGTGCATCCGGCTCCCCAAAAGCCTGTTCCGTTAGGCAGCCTGCAGGCCTTTCGTTCCCTGGTTGCCCCAGTCCTAGTTCAGTTCCTTTGACCTCCTTTGTTTGCCATTTTACCCTTTTCTCCCACACCTGGTGGTATGAGGCCCCAGGAGAGAGACCAAGCACATCAAGCAGATTATCTCTAGAGAGTTTGGACTCTCTGTTGGTCACTTTGCCTTTAGATGAGGAGGGAGTATTATATTATACATTCTCTGTACTTTTGGGTTTTTTGTGTGTTTTTTCTGTTTTTTGTATTTTGGTTTTTTATGGGTGAGGTTCTTCAGGGCCTCAACCCTACAGCCATAGTCAGTGTCTGAGAGAAGGACAGGGAAAAATCTGTCCTCCCCAGAGCTGCACCTGCCCTGCAGAAGCTGGCACCCCACTTTGCTATCTCCCATGGCTCTGCCACAAACATTTGCCAAAAAAGCAAGCCTTTCTAGGTGGTTTAGGTGGCACATGGCTCAGGGGGAGAGTCAGGAGACCCCAGGGTTCTTGTGTGGGCCCTGGCACTGGCCAGCCAGGTGACCTCCATTTCCACAGTTGCAGACTGAGGGGTAGTTTCTGAGATATTTGAGGCTTCACTCAGATCCTGAGGCCAGCAGCCAACTGCAATCCTTGCAGAATCTCGAGGGCTTCTGGGGAGCCCCCCACTCTTGTAGTCAGTCTCTTCGGGCTACCTGCCAAGGACCTCCCCACCCCCATCCCAATTTCTGTCCCTTCTCCTCAATTTTAGGTGGGTTGCTTGGAGGCAGAAGCAGCCAAGGACTGATCCCAGGCACTTTCTGTAGCAAACAAGCTGTGAACCATGACTTCCCTTGCTCTTCTTCCGGCAGTAAGTGCCTCCCCTCTGACCAGTTGGGAGGTGACTGAAGAAAGGCAAGGGCCAAGCTGCTGCTGCTTCTGACCCTCCTCTCTGGGGTGGGACAGGAGAGGAGCCTGGTCATTGTGCCACATTTCATACCCGTGCAGGCATGGGCAAGCGACTGGCACCCCCTTCAGGCCTCCAAGCCCTCCCTGCAATGAAGCTGGGCAGGAGAGAAGAGGCCCCGGCATTGGGGTTTGGATTCCAGAGGGGACAAGATGACTGTACACGTCCCCGGGTGGGTGGGGAGGAGTATTCAGTGTTCAAGTGCAGAAATCTTTGCCTTTGCTACCAGTTCTGTATGATGAGAAATAAAAGTTCACTGAGGTTTTGTTTTGTACTTCTTGTTAATGGGCTGTTTTTCCATTTCCTAAGGGTCATGGTTCACCTCTTGGCATAAGCAGGGAGCTGTGATTGCATCATAGACCTGACCTGCCAGCCCTTACCCTGCTAAGCACTTGTGCCCACGACCTCAGAGTTGGGAGTGGTTGGCACTAAAAGTCTACTTTTGTCCCTTGGGTGTCCAGCCCTGCCACTCATCTGTGGCTGGCCTGGCATTGTGGAATAATAATGGCCATCTTATTTTTCTCACTATGCCTGGCCCCAGGCTGGGTACTTGGAGTCATTTCTCTGAATCCGCAGCAAAATCCTGTAAGGGAATTGAGACTCAGAGGTCAAGTGACATTGCTGAGGCTGCATCAGTGGTCAGTGGTGGAACCAGGATTGCAACTGGGGTCAACTTGATCCTGAGGCCTTGGCCTGTGGCAGAGGGAGGATGTTTGAGAATTTCTGGGGGACCCTTTGTTTCTCCTGCCTCATCACATTACTCTTACTTGCTTCTCATCCTTCCCTCCCCGGCACCAAGGAGACAGATCCAGGCATAAGGAGTTAGACGTGACTCCAAGTTGTGCCAGTGCCATTTAGTAGCTGTGTGACCTTGGTCAAGCTTCTTAGCTTCTCTGGGCACTAAGAACTCTAGCAAGCTTATCAGAAAAACCACATCATGACTAAGAGCTAAGACCTCTCCTGCTGGCTTCCCACTTCCTCTAAGTACTGCCGTCATAAAATGAAAACTGGGTCTCCTCCAGGAAGCCTCCCCTGATTGACTCTCCTACACCCTTTCCCTTCTTCATTTTTGCAGTGTTCCTATACACTCATTCTTCCTTCTGGAGTCATTTGATCGGGTATGAGAGAAAGTAAGTCAGACTTGGAGTACAAAACTTAGATTCTGGTCCTGACTTAGTCATTTATTATCCCTGGGAGGGGGAGGGTTGATTAATTTCACTGTGCCTCAAGTTTGCCAAAAAAAAAACGAGGGCAAAACATTTTCTTTTCCAGGTAGCATCACTGAGTGACTGTTTCCAGATGTTTTCAAAAGTAATCTCTCCATCTTCACAGCAACCCTGTGAGAAAAGAGTGGTGGTCCCATTTTACAGATGTGGAAAAGGAACCTCAAGTGAGAGTCTAGGGAACACTAACATAACAGACAGACCCAGGTTCAAATTCCAACTTTGACATTTAATGTTTGACCGTAAGCAAGTTACCTCAATTCTCCCTCCTCAATTTCCTTATCTATGCAACAGAATTAATACTTAGGGTCACAGGAGAGTTGTGTGGATTAAATAATGCATGAAAAGCACCTAGCACAGTTCAGGTACCTTGAACTAGTGAGCCATTCAGTATTCAGACATGTGCCCAACATCATGAAACTGAGATAGAATTTGAATCCTTGTCAGTCTGACTCCAGAACATCACTCTGGTTTTTTTTTTTGGCCATGCCACACAGGATGCGGGATCTTAGTTCTCCAACCAGGGATTGAACCCATGCCCCCTGCAGTAGAAGCACAGAGTCTTAACTGCTGGACTGCCAGGGAAGAACCATCCAGAGCATTACTTTTGTCCCCAAACTCCCTATGCCCTCAGTCTGTATTTCTAAAAATCATGTTCAAGCTGATTTGCATGTGGAATTGAAAACTCTTGGCTCCAGTTTGGATCCAGTGAATCTGTTTTAGACTTCTGCAACCTGCAATCCAGGACCTAGGCATGTCTACCCAGGTTGGAGTTAGTAGAAGTTTCTGGTGACTTGATTCTTGGTTGGTTTGACTTTTGAAGCCATGCTTGGATTGAGGGCTGCTGAGAGTGGGTAGAAACAGGAGCTGGGTGAGTCTCCTCCATCAGGTTTCGAACATTCACCAGAGCCCTAGGACAAGTGGAATGGAGAAGTGGCTCACAAACTTTTTCTTCCTGAGGTTGGAGGCGACAGCTGCAATGCTGAAAAGGCCAGAAAAGGTCCTCACTCCCATCCCCACTCCCATGGCTGGAGACCTTGGGCAAGTCACTTGCCATCTCTGGGGAGAAGGTTAAGTACACTCTCTGCCTGGATGCTTTACCTTCTCTTAAGTCAGCCCGTGTCATGCCCCTGGTTCTGAGAAAAAACATATCTCAGCTGGTTATAGCAGAAGAATTTCTTTCCCCTCCTGTCTGAATCACCTCTGACCTCAATGTTGGTTCCTGTTCAGGGAAGCCTTGAGCTTCTGCCCCAATTCTGAGTTTCTAAACTCACATTCCAGGGAGGAACCCCTTTTCTTGGCTCATGCCAACATTATCAAGTGTTTACTTTGTCGCAGACACTGCCGGATGCTGGCAGTTCAGCAGTGAATGAGACAGATACAGTCCTGGCCCTCATGGACTTTAAAATCCAGTGTTAAAGACAAACATCATACAAATACTTGTGATGAGTCCTGGACGGTGAAAAAAAAGCACAGGGAGCCATGAGAGCGTGCGGCAGGGGAACCGTTCCCAGAGAAATACCTCGGACATGAAGGATGAGAGAGGACCAGACAAGGATGGGAGGGGAGAAAGGGGTGCAGAGCAAAAAAGATTTCTGGCAGAGGAAACAGCATGGGAGAAAATTCGAAGCAGGAAGGCAGCCTGGCAGGGCAGAGGGAGCAGAGAGAATATGAGGAAGGGTGAGGTAAGAAGAAAGCCTAGGGCAGATCTGGCATATTAAGAATTCTGGACTTTATCCTATTGGCAATGGGACGTCTTCAAAGGAGATTTTATTTATTACAAAACAGATGTTGTGGACTGAATGTTCATGTCCTTCTCAAATTCATATGTTGAAATCCTAATCCTCAGTGTGATGTTATTTGCAGATGGGGCCTTTGGGAGGTAATTAGGTAATGAGTGTGTACCCCTCATGATGGGATTAGTGCCCTTTTAAGAAGAGACAGGAGAGAGCTTGTTTTCTCTCTCACTTTCGCTCCACTATGTGAGGACATAACGAGGATGAGGGCTCTCATCAGGAACACAACTGGCTGGTACCTTGATGTTGGACTTCCCAGCCTCCAGAACTGTGAGAAATAAATGTTGTTTATGCCACTCAGTCTAAGATATTTGTGTTATAGCGGCCCAAACTAAGGCAATAGATAGCATTTATTAGAAGAAGGAGTGAAGAAAGTAGTAAGACTAATTTAGGACTGCCTACATACCAGGTCCTCCACTAAGTAATTCACAAGCATGATGTCATTTCATCCTCACAACAGCCCTATAGAGCCTAGTATTGTCTCCCTTTTACAGATGGACGTGATGGAATGGAGACTCAAAAATCCCCTCAACCGGACTTCCCTGGTGGCGCAGTGGTTGGGAATCCGCCTGCCAATGCAGGCAACACAGTTGGAGCCCTGGGCAGGGAGGATCCCACGTGCCGCAGAGCGGCTGGGCCCATGTGCCATGGCTACTGAGCCTGAGCTCTAGAGCCCGCGAGCCACAACTACTGAGCCCGTGAACCATAACTACTGAGCCCGCGTGCCACAACCGCTGAGGTCCCCACCCCACACCGGGAGGCCACGACGGTGCGAGGCCCTCGCACCGCGGCAGGGAGTGGCTCCCGCTCTCCACTACTAGAGAAAGCCTGCACACAAAAATGAAGACCCAATGCAGCCAAAAATAAATAAATAAATAGATTTATTAAAAAAGAAAAAAAATCCCCTTAACCAAAAATGTTTCTCTGGTTCCCCACCTCCACCCTGAGTATACATCTTCCTCCTTTGGCCTAAGCTTACCTAGCGCCTCTGTTTTAGGAAGGCGTTTTTTTATGTCTAATATTATAACCATTGTGGGGCTCACTCATCTCCCCACTCGACTGCAAACCCCATGAAGGCAGAGGATTTTTGTCTAGCGTGTTCACTGCTTTATCTCCAGAGCCCAGAGCAGGACCTGGCATGTGGTAGGGGCTGAATAAATAAAATAGGTGTGAAATACAGGTTCGTATCCACCAGGAGGCCTGGTCTAGTGCTGGATATGGGCAACAGTGTTCCAGAAATAACAGCCTCCCCATGTTTTGGACTCAGCCTCTGCTCTGGCTAGTTGTCTGTTCCGTAGCCAGCTCTCAGACTCGCAGCGTCAATCTGGTGTCGGGGAGAGAGCTTGGACTTTGGAACGAGTCAGACAAGGCTCAAATCTGAGTGCAAGTCCATCTGGAATGAGGCAGAGTGTAAGTAAACAGAACCAAGTACCTATATGACCTTTGATAACTTTCTTTAATTTCCTCATCTATAAAATGGGAACATTACCATCAAAAATTATTAGTGTCAAGATCAAATGAGGAAACGTTCATAGAGTACCTGTTTAGTTAATCTACTTCCTCCCTTCAACGGAAGACAGGGATTGGGTCAATGTTATTCTTTCAGATGAATAGCCTCAATTTCCTCATCTGTGAAATGGGAGTTGTGAAATGCAAGATAATATAGAATACCCACTACCTAGACTGCTCCTCTCCCAGACCTGTGTGGGGGCTAGCTCTTTCTAAACCTTCAATCCTCACCTTTCATATCATCTCATCAGAGTTCTGACCTGATCCCTGTTTCTCAACCTAATTCCACCCCTTTTCTCTTCAGCACCTTTCATAATCTTTATTACTTCTTGCCTGTCTCCTTGTTCGCTGTTGTACCTCCACTGTCTGCCATAGTGTTAGAGTTAAGTGCTCAATTTATGTGTGTTGATTGCATTAAATACTTATTGATAACTTATTCACCAACCAGGGACTGTTTTCCGCAATCCTAACCACAACCCTGGGACATAGGCAGGCAGGGATTTCACCCATTTTACAGCCGTGGAAGCTGAGGGCTAGCAATATTAATATTGCCCAGGAATCTGCCAAGCAAATTAGCAGGAGTTCTAGACTCTTCGACCTGTGCTCTTTCTACCCACCCCTCCAATGAGGAAGGAGCATTGGAGGCCTAGGAATTGGAGGCTGTAATATTTAGGTGAGTTACTTCCCTTCCTAAGCCTTAGTCTTCCCAACTCTAAAATGAGTAGAATAATCCTTGCCCTGACTGGTGGTTAAGGTGAGAATCAGCTGAAATAGTGGGCTGAAAGCATTTAAACTGAAAGCACTGTACTCATTTACGGAGGATTTTTGTTTTAATATGCAGAATCAATATTAACTTCAAAGATAAATCACTGTGGGCTGGGGAAGCCAGGGAACTTTCCTAGAAGTGGCAGCATTTCAGCTAGGTCTTAAAGATAGGGAAGATTTGGGGAAGATTTGGGGGAAACAAAGCTCAGAGCCAAAGTCATAGACCAACAAAAGCAGGACCCTCCAGGCTCTCTAGGTTTTACTTTCTTCCCTTCGAGGTTGGTATTCTCCTCTAATGTGCATTTCTTTACCCTGTTTTATTTTTCCTTTCAAATAAAACTCATTAAAGTATAAGTTGCATGCAATAAAATGCATACTTTCTTTTTTTTTTAATTAATTAATTAATTTATTTTTGGCTATGTTGGGTCTTCGTTTCTGTGCGAAGGCTTTCTCTAGTTGTGGCAAGCGGGGGCCACTCTTCATCGCGGTGCGCGGGCCTCTCACTATCGCGGTCTCTCTTGTTGTGGAGCACAGGCTCCAGACACGCAGGCTCAGTAGTTGTGGCTCACGGGCCTAGTTGCTCCGCGGCATGTGGGATCTTCCCAGACCAGGGCTCGAACCCGTGTCCCCTGCATTAGCAGGCAGATTCTCAACCACTGCGCCACCAGGGAAGCCCAAAATGCATACTTTCTAAATGCACACAGTTCCTTGAGTTTTGACAAAATTACACACCTACGTAATCACCACCTAAATCAAATTCCCTTGTGGTGCTTTGCAGTGAGTCCCCCAATCCCCTATCTTGTGTCGCCCAGACACCTACTCTCTGCTTTCTGTCACTACAGGTTAGTTTGTCATTGTTGTTCTTAATCACCCATTTCTTTATTAGTAAATCACAAAGTTTTGCATTCAAAAATTAGAACAAAAACATAAATGCAACAAAATGTATTACTTCACTAGGCTTAGGACAATATTTCATTCTAGGCATTTGCTAATGAATACAGTAGTCATTAGATAATTTGACAATAACTAACTGGAGAAAAGAATTAGTAATAATGGTAATTTGTCCATTTAGTGAAGACAGTTTGAACATTGATTAAAAACTATACCTACAAAGTTACAAGAGGTACGTGGATAACTTGATTGCTTCTTGAGAGATGATGGCTTACATGTAAGGCAATATTTTAAATTTAGTTTAAGTATTTCTAAAGAAAAGACATTTTTAAAAAAAGAATTGGACTTCTCTGGTTGTGCAGTGGTTAAGAATCTGCCTGCCAATTCAGGGGACACGGGTTCAAGCCCTGGTCCAGGAAGATCCACATGTCGCAGAGCAACTAAGCCCGTGAGCCACAACTACTGAGCCCGGGTGCCACAACTACTGAAGCTCGCGTGCCTGGAGCTTGTGCTCTGCAACAAGAGAAGCCACGGGCTTCCCTGGTGGTGTGGTGGTTGAGAATCTGCCTGCCAATGCAGGGGACGCGGGTTCGAGCCCTGGTCCGGGAAGATCCCACATGCCGCGGAGCAACTCGGCCCGTGAGCCACAGTTACTGAGCCTGCGCGTCTGGAGCCTGTGCTCGGCAACGAGAGGCCGCGATAGTGAGAGGCCCGCGCACCGCGATGAAGAGTGGCCCCCGCTTGCCACAACTAGAGAAAGCCCTCGCACAGAAACGAAGACCCAGCACAGCCATACATACATACATACATAAAAAGAATGTAAGCAGACAAGAATAGCATTAAAAAAAATAAAAAATAAATTAAAAAAAAGAAGCCACCACGACGAGAAGCCCGCGCACCACAGCAAAGAGTAGCCCCCACTCGCTGCAACTAGAGAAAGCCCACGTGGAGCAACAAAGACCCAACGCAGCCAAAAATAAAAATAAATAAATAAATAAATTTATTTTTTAAAAAAGGAAGAAATGAGGGAAATGATAAAGTTTTGTTTCAGGGTCTCTTATTGTTGAATAAGAAGACAATCATTATATCAAACAAAGAAAGAGTAAATCATCAGGAGAAGTGTCTGCTCTAAATTTAAGACAGTTAATGATGAAACAATACCTGGCCCATGTTATTGGAGTAAATTACAGCAACTCTTTTTTTAAAAAAATAAGATTTAAGGGACTTCCCTGGTGGTCCAGTGGCTAAGACCCCGTGCTCCCAATGCAGGGGGTCCAGGTTCTATCCCTGGTCGGGGAACTAGATCCCGCATGCCACAACTAAATGATCCTGCATGCCGCAACTAAAGATTCCACGTGCCGCAGCTGACACCCAGCACAGCCAAATAAATAAATAGGTAAATAAATAAATAAAATAAAATAAGATTTAGTACAGGTAAGTAGATACATAGTTATATCCTAAAAGAGAATAAAGGTGAAAAGAGAAAGATGCTGAGGTAACCCAGAGACTAAAAACTGTAGAAAGAAGTTACAACCTCTCAATTAGGAGAACAAAAGGCAAAAGGTGGTGTTCCCAGAACATTGGGGCTCAGAGGAGGGATGACCACATAACTGGCAGCAACTCTTTTTTTTTTTTTTTTTTTAAACTTTGTTTTTTTATAAATTTATTTATTTATTTATTTATTTTTGGCTGTGTTGGGTCTTCGTTTCTGTGCTAGGGCTTTCTCCAGTTACGGCGAGCGGGGGCCACTCTTCATCGCGGTGCGCGGGCCTCTCACTATCGCGGCCTCTCGTTGCTGAGCACAGGCTCCAGACGCGCAGGCTCAGTAGTTGTGGCTCACGGGCCTAGTTGCTCCGTGGCATGTGGGATCCTCCCGGACCGGGGCACGAACCCGTGTCCCCTGCATTGGCAGGCGGATTCTCAACCACTGCGCCACCAGGGAAGCCCAGCAACTCTTTTTTAATTTTTTACTTTTGTATATTTATTTTATTGAAGTATAGTTGATGTACAACATTGTGTTAATTTCTGCTGTACAGCAAAGTGATTCAGTTATACATACATACCTATATTATGTACACATTCTTTTTCATATTCTTTTCCTTTACGGTTTATCACAGGATATTGAATATAGTTCCCTGTGCTATACAGTAGGACCTTGTTTTTTTTTTTTCCGTAAATTTATTTATTTATTTATTTATTTATTTATTTATTTATTTATTTATTTATTTATGGCTGCGTTGGGTCTTCATTGCTACTCGCGGGCTTTCTCTAGTTGCAGCGAGTGGGGGCTACTCTTCCTCGTAGAGGGGGCTACTCTTCCTTGCGGTACGTGGGCTTCTCATTGTGGTGGCTTCTCTTGTTGCAGAGCACGGGCTCTAGGTGTGCGGGCTTCAGTAATCGTGGCACGCTGGCTCAGTAGTTGTGGCTCGCGGGCTATGGAGCGCAGGCTCAGTAGCTGTGGCGCACGGGCTTAGTTGCCCCGCGGCATGTGGGATCTTCTCGGACCAGGGCTCCAACCCTTGTGCCTTGCATTGGCAGGGGGATTCTTAACCACTGCGCCACCAAGGAAGTCCCAGGACCTTGTTGTTCATCCATTCTATATATAATAGTTTGCATCTGTTAATCCCAAATTCCCAGTCCATCCCTCTCGCACCCCCCTCCCCCTTGGCAACCACAAGTCTGTTCTCTATGTCTGAGGGTCTGTTTCTGTTTCGTAGATAAATTCATTTGCGTCATATTTTAGGTTCTGCATATAAGTGATATCATATGGTATTTGTCTTTCTCTGACTGTGTTCACTCAGTATGATAGTCTCAGGTCCATCCATGTTGCTGAATAATGGCATTATTTCATTGTTGTTTATGGCTGAGTAGTACAGCAACTTTTTTTTTTTTTAGTTTTTTTTTTAGTTTTTGAATTTTATTTTATTTATCTTTTTATACAGCAGGTTCAATTTTATCCACATCAGTGTATACATGTCAATCCCAATCGCCCAATTCATCACACCACCTTTGTTTTTAGTTTTTAAAATGTGAAAAATCAGCAAATTATATAAGAAAGAAAACCAAATTGTCTTCTCATTGTTCTAATCACATCAAACAGGTGTTAAGTCATCTCCTCAAACATAGCCTTGTATATGTAATTCTCCTGCTTGAATATCTTTGATGGATCTATTTTGCCATTCCTTTTAAAAAGTTTTGCATTCAAGTACAGATTAGTTGCGCCTGTTCTATAATTTCATATAAGTGGAATTATACAGTATATATTTTTTGTGTATGGTTTCTTTTGTTCAGCCTAATGTTTTTAAAGTTTATTCATGAGTTTTCTATATTGGTAGGTCATTCCTTTTTATAGCTGAGTGCTATTTCATTGTATGAATATACCCCAGGCCTTTCCTCTGTTTATCAGTTGAACATTTGGCTTATTTTCAGTTTGGAGCTACTTATGTTAATCTGCTATGAATATTCAGTTATAAGTCCTTTTGTGGACATATATTTGCATTCCTCTTGGGTAAATACCTAGAAGTGGAATTGCTGGGTTGTATGACAAATGTATGTTTAACTTCACAAAAAACTGCCCAACTGTTTCCTAAAGAGTTTGTACTGTTTCACACTCTCACCAACAGTGTTCAAGGGCACAAGTTGCTCCACATCTTCTTTAACACTTGGTATAATCGGTCTTTTTCATTTTAGTCATTCTAATAGGTCTGTCATGGCATCAAAACTTTTACAGTGAGCCATACTGAGGTAGAATTTGCATACAATAAAATTTACCCATTTTAAATGTACAGCTCATTGAGTTTTGACCAAGGTATACAGTCACCTAACCATCACCAAAATCATGATATGGAATATTTTAATCCCCCCTCAAAAGTTCCTTGAGTTCTTTCAATATCAGTCCCTTCCCCCAATCCCATCCCCTAAGAACCACTGGTTTTGCTTTGCCACTATAGTTTTGATTTTTCTAGAATTTCATATAAAAGGAAGTATTCATGATGTAAGCTTTTGTGGCTGGCTTCTTTCAGTTAGCATAATGCTTTTGAGATTCATCATGCTGTTGTGTGTATCAGTAGTTTATTCCTTTTTATTGCCAAATAGAATATTATTGCATGAATATATCACAATTTGTTTACCTATTCACCAGTTAATGGATATTTGAGTTGTTTGTAGTTTTGGCTATTATGAATAAAGCTACTATTTGTGTGAGCAGAGATTTTTATTTCTCTTAGGTAAAACCATAGGCATGAAATTGTTGGGACATGTGGTAAATGTATATTTATTTATTCATTTATTTATTTATTTTTAATGGTAACAGCCACTATAGAGAACAGTATGGAAGTGCCTTTTTTAAAAATATATTTATTTATTTGGTTGCGCCATGTCTTAGCTGAGGCAGGCAGGCTCCTTAGTTGCGGCATGCGAAATTCTTAGTTGCTGCATGCACATGGGATCTAGTTCCCTGACCAGGGATTGAACCCGGGCCCCCTGTACTGGGAGCATGGAGTCCTAACCACTGCGCCACCAGGGAAGTCCCTGTATATTTAATTTTATAAGAAATTTCTGGGGCTTCCCTGGTGGCACAGTGGTTAAGAATCCGCCTGCCAATGCAGGGCACACAGGTTTGTTCCCTGGTCGGGGAAGATCCCACATGCCGCGGAGCAACTAAGCCCGTGCACCACAACTACTGAGCCTGCGCTCTAGAGCCCACGAGACACAACTACTGAGCCCACGTGCCACAACTATTGAAGCCCGCGCACCTAGAGCCTGTGCTCTGCAACAAGAGAAGCCACTGCAATGAGAAGCCCGCGCACCACAGTGAAGAGTAGCCCCCGCTCGCCACAACTAGAGAAAGCCCGCGCCCAGCGACGAAGACCCAACTCCGCCAAAAATAATAAATAAATAAATAAACTTATTAAAAAAAAATCCACCCCTAGAGAGTACTACTGTTATTCTCTTGTAGAATTTATCTTCTAGATCTTCCTTCTATGTCGAAATATGCTAACAAAATGGCAACATAGTAAACAGTCTGTTTTACAATCTGTTTTCCCCCTCCGCAGTGTACTGTAGAGTCTGTTCCTTTAAATCAGTGGTTCTCACCCTGGAATGATTTTGCCGCTCCCCCCGCCACCCCCCGGACACCTGGCGAAGTCTGGAGACATGTTTCAGTTGTCACAAGTGGGCAGGTGCAACTAGCATCTGGTGGATAGAGGCCAGGGATGCTGCCCTACAATGCACAGGACAGTCCTTTACAACAAAGAATTATCCAGTCCAAAATATCAAGAGTCCCAAGATTGAGAAATCCTGAATTAAATAATGTACATAACGTGTTCAGTTCAACACTTGGCACATATCAACTGCTCAGTAAATGAAAAACAAATAACTTTGGGGAAAATATGTTTCCAGGAACAGGAATATGAATTTGGCAGATCCAGATTCCCCATGGTCCTTTTCCCAAATATCTAGCCACAAAGTTGCTGCGAAGTGAGGAGACTCACAATGAAGTGGTTTTATCTCCACAAATTCCCCAGAAACCAAAAGGTGAGGAATACGTCCAAGACAGGACACCGGAGGCCTTGGACATTGGACTCCTCTGTTGGGGGGAAGGATGAGATGGCTCACACATTTCCCCTCCCCCACCAGGCAGAGTCTCTCTCGGCTGGAGTTCCAGCTGCTGTCTGGGTTGGTGCAAAGACCTCTGGGATGTCCCAGATCCAGAATTTACAGCCCATAGGCTCCTCCCAGTTTGCAGGAGTGCTGGGAAGACACATTCCAGGTCAGCAGGAATTAAGTGGGGCACCCCCCACCAGGGAGGTGTCACGTGGTCTGATTACACAGGTAGGATAAACTGAAGAGGGGCAAACCACAGTCCAGGGGAAAGCGGGGCCAAAGCAGAATTTGATTCAATTCAACAGAGCCAAGCATTTAGCAACGTTCACTGTACTCCTACTGTGTGCCAGGCACTGTCTTTCTCCAGTATGGGACGCTGTTTGGAATAGTGGTTAGGAGCATACATAGCCTATTTAGAAAAGCACATTTGAGTCCCAGATCTGCTAGCACTAGGTATTTGCACTTTATAAGGCACATGATGACACACATAGTATATGTTCAGTAAATTATGTATGAGTGTTTCAGGTCTCACAAAAAGCTGTGAGGTAAGGACCACCATCATCCCTATTTTACAAAAGAATAAATCAAAGCTCAAAGAGGGGAAGGGCTTTTCCTAATGCCACAGAACTGATTAAGTGGCAGAGGATTGCTGTGACAGACTTTTAGGAAATAAAAGGATGAATAAGATGTAGTCCTTTTCTTCAAGAAGCTTAGAGTCTCATAGGGAGCTAAAGACAGGTAAAAGTCTAATTCCAAGCAAAGAGATGATAAGAGAAGTGCTAATAAAGAGCATTCAGGTGGGGTAGGGCAGGGCGGAGGTCAATTCCGGGTGGAGGCAATCAGGGAGGCTTCATGGAGGAAATGGTAATTGAGTTGGTGTTCTTTGAAGATAAGTAGGCTTAAAAGTAGACAGCCAGACTCTTCCTTCAGAGTGAGGTCCTGAGATGTGTAACTACTGGGTTGGGCCACAGGATGCGTGCCTTTGGGAGCAGGAACAGATGGTCTGGCTGAGAACATTAATAAATTGCGGCAAGACTACTTGTTTGAAGGAAATGGACAGAGGTATGTTCAAAATAGTTAAAAACTGGAAGCTCATGGCATCAACTGATCAGAATGGATACTGAGTTGTAAACAACCCCCATGGCCACACTGTTGGGGACAAACTGAATACCATGCTAAATATCCTGGAAAGGATGTCCGCATTTACCTACCCAGCCTCCTTTATACTTTTTGGAAACTGCACATTCCTATTATGCTTTAGAGATTCACTTATCCTACTCTGATATCTATATAGTTCTGGTAGGCCCAACCCCACCTTTATATCTCCAGACGTGGGCACACAATGAAGTCTGGTCTAGCCAATTAGAGCGCAACAGTGACTGGTACAAAGATGGACATATAACCCAAGCTGGGTCAATGAGAATCCTCCCCAGCACATTTTTTGGAACTCTTGGGAAAAAAGGAGCTGTGTTTCACTAGGGAAGCTAGGAGAAAGGAAAGGAAAGAGGGAGCCAGACAGACACGGAGGTAGAGTTAGAGAGAAAGAGAGAGAAATTCTTTATGAATGTTTTTGAGTCTCTAGATCCAGAGATGCCTGAAGTCTTCACCTAATCCTCTTCAGTTACATGAGGCTGGTTTTTTGGCCCTTGCAACTAGAACTCTGACTGATACAATTATAAGAGGTCTCAAATGTCATTCTCAGGAGTTCTATATAGACTCTAGAGAGACATGAAAGGGAGGGGAAAACAGCCAGCAAGAAAGTAAAAGAAGGCGATGTAACAATTACTGAAGGAAGCTCCCTAGAGGGAAAAGAGACTCCAAGTGTGGGAAAGGAGAGGGAGTGCGTACCAATCCCTCTTCTCAGGGAAAGAGGGCACCTGAGTTCTTGCCTTGAGTTAGACAGAGAATCCAAGAAATTAGTTTGCCATCATCCATTGCTTTCTTTCTGAGCCAGAACTTAAATACTGCTATGAATCCGATTTTAAGCGTGCCAAGACAAACCAGAAAGGCTTCGGTATGTTGCAGAACTTAAAATGTCATTCAGCCATTAAAATCATGTTATGAACGAATGTGTATGATCATGGAAGATATATTCAGTGTTTCATTAAGTGATAAATCATACAAAACAACAGTATGTATAATACAATATGATCTCATTTTTTTTGTTTTGTTTAAAATATTTTCATAAGTTTGTAAGAAATAGACCTGAAAGACATTGTAACGGAATATTGTTACCTACCCCAAATCTCTTTCTTCTTTCTTCTTTGTTCATTGAACTCCAAGTTTGTCCAGGTATTCATCTCTTAGGGAATGTGTCCCCATCCAGAACTGAGCTGAAGACTTAACTCTAAGCCAGTCAAGATAATGCTAGTGATAGTTTTAGGGGCAGCCATGTATCTGATCTTGTTCTGGCCAATAAGACAGGAAGGAGAGTCTGCTGGAGGGCTTCTGGGAAAGGTTTCAGAAAGAAAGAAACAAAGAAAGAAAGAAAGGAAGGAAGGAAGGAAGAAAGGAAGAAGAAAGGGAGAAAGAAAGAAAGAAAGAAAGAAAGAAAGAAAGAAAGAAAGAAAGAAAGAAAGAAAGAAGAGAAGAGAACGTGGAAAAATTGGAACCCCCATATACAGCTGCTAGGAATGTAAAATGATGCAGCCACGTTGGAAAAGAGTCAGGCAATTCCTCAAAAGGTAAAACACAGAGTTGCCATATGACCCAACAATTCTACTTTTTGGTATATACCCAAGAGAGATGAAAACATCTGTCTACACAAAAAGTTATACACAAATGTTCACAGCAGCATTATGTATAATAGCCAAAAACAACCCAAATGTCCATCAACTGATGAAAGGATAAAGAAAATCCATATAATGGAAGATTATTCAGCAATATAAAGGAATAAAGTACTGATAAATTTTACATGAATGAACCTTGAAAACATTACACTAAGTGAAAAAAGTCAGTCACAAAAGACCACATTTTTTATGATTCCATTTACATGAAACATCCAGAATAGGTAAATCTATAGGGACAGAAAGTAGATTTGTTGTTGCCTAGGGTGGGGACTGGAGAGTATATTGAGGGGGAAATAGTGAATGATGGCTAATAGGTGCTAAATTTCCTTTTGGGGTGATAAAATATTCTAAAATTGACTGTGGTGATGGTTGCAAAAATCTATGAATATACTAAAAACCATTGACTTGTTTATTTTAAATGGGTGAATTTAAAATAAAGCTCTCAATAAAGCTGCTATTTAAAAAAGAGAGAAAGAGATACTTAAAGGAATTCTTTCTTTGTTCCACTACAATCTTTTGGAGCTAGACATTATGTCTGGATGCAGTGCTTGGAACTGTGGAGCTAAAAACAGAAATCGATACAAATGTTGAGAGTGGTGGAATTATTTATTAAGTTCTTACAATGTACCTGGTACTGTACTTAACATTTTATATGCGTAATATCGTTTGTTTCTCACAAAAATATCTGTAAGATGAGTAAAAACTGAGGCCAGAGAGGAAGAGTAACCTACTCTAAGACAGAGCTGATAAAAGGTGGAGGCATGATTTGAATATAGGGGCCCAGGATTTTTTTTTTTTTAGTATTTATTTATTTATTTAGGCTGCGCCGGGTCTTAGTTGCAGCATGTGGGATCTTTAGTTGTGGCATGGGGGCTCATAGTTGCAGGCATGTGGACTTCTTAGTTGTGGCATGCATGCAGGATCTAGTTCCCTGACAAGGGATTGAACCCAGGGCCCCTGCATTGGGAGCTCGGAGTCTTACCCAACGGACCACCAGGGAATTCCCTCACATGCAGTTTTAAGATACAGTACAAAGAGGTCCTATGTACCCTTTACCTGGTTTCTCCCAATAATAACATTTTGCAAAACTATAGGAACACTATCACAACATTGATACAGTCAGGACACAGACTATTCCATCACCACAAGGATTCCTCACATTGCCTTTTTATAGCCACACACAGTTCCCTCCTGCCTCTATCCCCTCCTTAACCCCTGACATTAGTAATCTGATCTCCATTTCTATAATTTTGTCATTTCAAGAGTGTTATACAAATGAATTGTACCAAGTGTAACCTTTTTTTTGGCTGCGTGGCATGCGGGATCTTAGTTCCCTGATCAGGGATTGAACCCATGCCCCCTGCACTGGGAGCGTGGAGTCTTAACCACTGGACTGCCAGGGAAGTCCCAAATGTAACTTTTTGAGTTTGGCTTTTTCTGCTTAGCATAATTCTCTGGAAGTCCATCCAGGTCATTGTGTGTATCAATATTTTATTTCCTTTCATTGTTGAGTAGTACTCCAAGCTGAGTGGTATTCCATAGGTACACCATGGTTTAACTATTCACCTACTTAAGGACATCTGGGTTGTTTCCAGTTTTTAACTACTACCAATTGAGCTGCTCTAAACATTCATGTACAGGTTTTTGTCTTAACAGAAGTTTTCACTTCTCTGGGATAAATGCACAGGTTTGCAATTGCTGGGTTGTATAGTGATTGTGTAATTAGTTTTTAAGAAACTGCCAAACTGTTTTCCAGAGTTCAGAGGCCAGGATTTTAATTACAGTATTCTATTGCCTGTAAATGAACTTCAGTAATAGTACCTTTTTTTAAAACCCCACAAGTTATTTTTAATTAAAAAATATTCACTGGGCCTTTACACATTGGAACACATGCAGCAAAGACTGCTGAGCTGCTGGCCTGGGAGGGGCTGAAGCACTTAGTCTTTTCTCCAGCACGTAGTCTCTGGGGGGCCCCAGGTGCCAGGGTCAGTAAAACATGCTCTGGGCTCACCAAGTCCACTGGAAGGCCCTGCTCTGCCCTGGTGTGGTTGGAATTTGCCCTTTTCTGAATCAGGGCCCTTTTGAGTGTAAGTAACAGAAATCTGCTAAGCTTTAGGCTCAAAAGGGGAGTCAATTATGAAGATACAGGAAGTGCAGCTGAGCAGTGCAAAGGACTGGAGGTAGGAAATAGAAAGTTCCTTAGATCCAATCAGCCAGTCTAGGGGCCAGTCCCATGGTGCAAGCGTGACTGCAGGCAAACAAAATCATTAAGATCTCCGGCTCAGGAGTCCGTTGACTTGGGATGAAATCGTGATTCTACCACTTACAAGCTGTGTGACCTTGGGCAAGTTATTTAACCTCTCAGTACCTCAGTCTTCTTATCTTAAATTGGGGTAATAATAGCATCTAAATTATTGGGTTGATATGGGGATTAAAGGAGTTAATCTCTGTAAAATACTTTAAAATAGTGCCTGGCCTGTAGCCAGTGCTAAGGTTAGTTATTATATTATTATTATTCCAGTATTAAATGAGAAGGCTCTTAAACTATAGCACAATGTCTGGCAAGAGTTCAATAAATGTTAGCTCTTAGTATTTTTTTTTTTTAATTTTTAATTTATTTATTTATTTATTTATGGCTGTGTTGGGTCTTCGTTTCTGTGCTAGGGCTTTCTCCAGTTGCAGCAAGCGGGGGCCACTCTTCATCGCGGTGCGCGGGCCTCTCACTATCGCGGCCTCTCTTGTTGCGGAGCACAGGCTCCAGACGCGCAGGCTCAGTAATTGTGGCTCACGGGCCTAGTTGCTCCACGGCATGTGGGATCTTCCCAGACCAGGGCCCGAACCCATGTCCCCTGCATTGGCAGGCAGATTCTCAACCACTGCGCCACCAGGGAAGCCCTTAGTATTATTTTTGAACAATTTTACTGAGGTACAATTCACATACCATACGAGTGTACAATTCAATGGTTTTCAGTATGTTCACAGAGTTGTGCAATAGTCACCACAATAAATTTTAGAACATTTTCACTACTCCCCCCACAAAAAACCCTGCATCATCTCAGTCATCACTCCCCAAGCCTCACATCCTCCCAGTCCTAAGCAACCACTGATATAATTTCTGTCCCTCTAGATGTGCCTAATCTGATTATTTCATATAAATGGAACCATACAATATGTAGTCCTTTGTGATCAGCTTCTTTCACTTAGCATAATGTTTTCAAGGTTCATCCACATTGTAGCATGTATCAATACTTTGTTCCTTTTTATTGTCAAATAGTATTCCATTGTGTGGGTATATACCACAAGTATTCACTTTTATAATTAGTAAGACAACCACAGCCTTGGATTAGTTTCCTAATGCAATTGTAACAAATGACCACAAATTTAGTGACTTAAAACAACAGAAATGTACTCTTTTACAGCTCTGGGAGCCAGAAGTCAGAAATGATGAGTCTTATGGGGCTAAAATCAAGGTTTGGCAGAGCTGATTTCTTTTGGAGGCTCCAGGGAAAAATTCATTCCTTGCCTCTTCCAGCTTCTGGGGGCAGCTTGAATTCTTTGACTTGCTGTCACATCACTCCAATCTCTGCTTTTGTCATCACGTTGCCTACTCCTCTTTTGCAGTCAAATATTCCTCTATCTCCCTCTCATAAGGATACTTGTGATTACATTTAAGGCATACCTGGATAATCTCTCCATCTCAGTATCCTTAACTTAATCACATCTACAAAGTCTCTTTGGCTATATATGGTAACATTCACAGGTTCCAGAGATTAGGATCTGCATGTCTTTGGGGACCAATTTTCGACCTACCACACCCCTTGGTTAAAAATGTCTCTTTCTCTTCTAATATTAGGAAATAAATCCAGTAATCAATAGAATAGAAATGATACAACTGCCCTTGGGCATGTATCTGTGAGAGTGATACCGATTGCTTTTTCACCACTTCTGGCTGAGTGGAAAAGTGCCACTACAGTGTAAACCCTTAGCTCCGGAGGGGCAATTTCAGTTTGAAGTGGAGAAAGAGGCAGATTTGGGCACAGGATCCTAATAACAACTTATGGAGTGTTTTCCATGTTTCAGGAAATTTACACCTTTTATCTTGAAAAGACAATTCTGTGAGGTGGGCATTACATAGAATAAGTACATTGAAACCTAGCGAGGGTAAGCCATCTGTCCAAGGTCACAAGGACAATAGGCAACAGGGTCAGAATCTGAACTCAGGTCTGCATAATGTGGACACCAAAAGCTCAGACCCTGGCCAAAATGTCAAGCTGCCTCTTGAGAAATAGGGGTTCCCCAGCCTCTAACACATTCCCCTCTTCATGACATTGGCCCTGGGTGGTTGTTAGACCAGAATAACAACCAGGAGATGTTGTCTACAACTCAAGCACCCCAGTTCAGTCATCTGTGACGCCTCAGGGACCAGAGTTCACAGTCTGTGCTTGACACCATCATCAGGGCTTTGACAAGCAACATGTTTGTCAGACACGATGTCCTTTCAAGGCTCAACCAAACAGCCCCAGCCTGTCTGCACTGACCAGCAGAACAGGCCCCCGGCTGAGTCACTGCCCAGGTTGTTTCACAACCTGTTTATGCACCGAGGCCTCAGAGGCAGGGAAGGTCACCGTGGATGGCTAGTGTCTTCTTGAGCTCCTGAACAGAATGGTGGCTCCCACTGACAGGGGCAAGGAGAGCTTGGCTCAGCCTGTGCACCCACAGTCCTCACCCAGAGGTTTCTTCAGTGTCTTCTAGGCTCACTCTTTGACCTTAGGTACAATCCTGAACCAAGGGAAGTTTCAACAAGCCTCAGTTCCTCATCTGTAAAATGGGAAATGTACACATGTTTAAATTATTGTGCACTCGACATGCACCATATAATTTAATATTTATAGCAAACCAGTGAGATGCTATTATTTCATTTTACAAATGCAGGTACTGAGCATCAGAGATGTTACAACCCACAGCTAGTTAGTGCAGGGTCAAGAATAGACCCCAGGGACTTCCCTGGTGGTCCGAGTCGATGAGATTTCGCCTTCCAATGCAGGGGGTGCAGGTTCCATCCCTGGTCGAGGAGCTAAGATCCCACATGCCTCGAAGCCAAAAAACCAAAACATAAAATAGAAGCAATACTGTAACAAACTCAATAAAGACTTTAAAAAAGACATATGTACATCAAAAACTATATATATTTAAAATAAAAATGAAGAATCGACCCCAAATCTGTAGGACTAGAGAGCTTGGGTTCAGAAGGAAATAGCAAGAGTAAAGTCTGGCCACTGTTCAGGGATTGACATTCTATGCTGACTCATTTAGGCAAGTCCCTTCTGCTCACTGGGCCTTGGTTTCCCCATCCATTCTGTGGGGTCGGGGAGAGGGAGCTGATCACTTTTTCTGTTTTGGCTGCACCACTCGGCTTACAGGATCTTAGTTCCCTGACCAGGGATCGAACCTGGGCCCTGGCAGTGAAAGCACTGAATCCTAACCACTGGGAATTCCTGGAGTTGATCACTTTTAAGTCTATGATCCTATGCTTTCATGTCAGCAGGTCTTTCCCTAAATCACCCTTTGGGCATGGTCTCTTTCCTGAACAGCCCATTCTGGGGGAAGAACAGACAACAGCGGTGAAGGAGTCTTCCAACTTGGAGATTTCTCAGAAAGTCTCAGCTCTTGCTTACAATTTTTTCATGACTTCCATTGAGCCATGTCCACATCGGTAAAACTGGGATGACCACAGTACCAGCAATCCAGTCACAGTACATACCACTGTGCTAGGTGTGTCATGTACATGTCTCTTTATCTTCATAGTGGCCATAGGAGAGGATGTCACTGCTTGAGGTCATCGGCTTATAGGAGGTGGAGTTGGCATCTCAGCCTAGGTGGGGTATGTCTGCCTCTTTCTCCTTTGCCGCACTGCCCCTCCTCTTACCTCTTACGCCTGATGGTGGGAGACTGGACTGAAATGAATGAAAAATACTTGGTGAACTTTACACTGCTGTGCACATGTGAACTATTAGGAGTCATTACTAGTTTTCTTTTTCCCACTGTAGTGGGGACTGGGACCTGAGTCTTCCACCATTTTTGCATCCACAGAGAATGCCACGGTGGGACTTTCTATGGGTTCTTGGTGCGTAATTGCTGACTAATACAAGTCTATTCATGAAGGACAAATGGGGGAATCAATCAACGATACTGACCAAGAAGGAAGGACAACAATGTCCTTGGGAATTAGCTCCCTGGTTGACTTGGTCATTACCAAGGACCCTGTGCCCACTTCCTCCTTCATCTGTTCTCAGCTTTTCTCTGCCATCATGATTTTTGTCATTGCCACAGCCTCTATCTCCCTCTCATAAGGATACTTGTGATTACATTTAAGGCATACCTTAAATGTAATCACTCTTTCCCCCAAGGGAATGGGAAGACAGAACCCTAAGAGCAAGTAGAAAAGCCAGTGACACACAATTCCTTATCAGTTCACCTATTCTGACCTCCATTCTCACTTCCTTCCCACCTGTGGGGGCGTGTCATAGGGGTCACACACCTGTCTTGTCACCCCTGACGGCCTCATCCTCCAGCAGGGCTTCTCCTGGATTTCTGTTGTTCTTACTGGGTGTAACATTCTATTCACTCTTCTTTGCTTCCTCATGGGGTTAATTCTCTCTCCTACTCTGTTTTTTGATTTACCAAAATTTACTGTGTACAAACCCTGTGGTTAGAGTTGCTGTGACTTTCCAATTTCTCAAAATGGAGAAAGTAACTTTTTCCTAAATATTTGAACTTTTTTCTAAAATATTAGAACTTCTCACAATAAGTAGGAAATGCTCCTGTAACCAGAAAAAAAACGAAATTTTGTTCATTATTTTAATCAATTTTATTGAGATAGATACACATACAATTCGAATGCACCCATTTAAATGTACAGCCTGATGCGTTTTGACAAATATACACACCTCAGTAACCGCCACCACAGTTAAGATATAGAATATTTCCATATTCCAAAAAAGTTCCCTTGTATCTCTTTGCAATCAATCCTTCCCGTTCCTTAATCCAGGCAAGCAGAGATCTCATTTATTTCACTATAGATTAGTTTTGTCTGCTTCAGAATATCTTATAAATGGAATCACAATTATATATTCTTTTGTGCCTGGCTTCTTTCACTCAGAATGTTTTTAGATTTGTCTATCAGTACTTTGTTCTTTTTTTTAAATTGCTGAATACTATTGTGTTGTATGAATATATCCCAATTTGTTTATCCATTTACCTATTGATGGACGTTTGGTTTGTTTAAAGCTTTTTTTCTTTTTAAGTAACACACGCTCATCAAAAATTGGGGAGTTCGCGCCTCGCCGCTCTTCGCTCGCAGCCCCGTGCTTCGCTCCTCTCCAAACGTGGCAAAAATATCCAGCCCTACAGAGACTGAACGGTGCATCGAGCCTCTGATTGCTGTTTTCCAAAGGCATGCTGGAAGGGACGGTAACAACAGCAAACTCTCCAAGGCCGAGTTCCTTATCTTCATGAATACAGAGCTGGGTGCCTTCACAAAGAACCAGAAGGACCCTGGTGACCTTGACCGCATGATGAAGAAGCTGGACCTCGACTCTGATGGACAGCTAGATTTCCAAGAATCTCTTAATCTTATTGGCGGCCTGGCCCTAGCTTGCCATGACTCCTTTATTAAGTCTACCTCTTCCCAGAAGTAAATCGGAGGAGCCTTTGGGCCTGGCCTCCAGCCTCACTCCCTTTCCTTCAGCCTCCCAATTATCATCTGCCCCTCACAGCGAACACATACCCTGAGCCCAGTGCATCCACCACCCCATGCAGGCCACTCCTGGTAGTAATAAAACATATTGTTTTTTAAAGCAAAAAAAAATAAAATAAAATTGGGAAAACAGGGACAAATGGAGGGAAAAATAATCTCTGGTCTCATTAACCAAAACCAATTATTCTTAGCATTAGAGTGTTTTTGTTTTTTTCCTCTGTGCATGGATGCTTTGGAGACTATATAGTTAAAATCATATCACACGTAGGATTTTGTAACTGCCTTTTTTTAGTTGACAACATAAGTATTTTTCACATTATTTCTTTTGTAACCATTTTTCATGGTATGTAATGTTTTATCACTAAAATGTAGGCTCTGTCGGGGTATGGATTTAGGTTGTCTTGCATATACTCATATTCTGAGAGCCCAGTACAATGCCCACCCAGCTTGTGGTACACCCATGATAAGTATTGACTAAACTGTATGCCACAGCTTGCCTTGCTATGTCCATATAGAGACATGTCAATTCTCCTTAAAATTTTCAATTGTCCCCTTTTTAATGTTTATGCCCTGCCTCCTCAACCAAACTATTTGAAGGCATTGTCTGGAAATATTTATTACACGCTCAGCACGTTGTATATGCCATCTGTACTCTTCACAGCAATCCTGTCAAGTGGATCATCTCCCTGTTTTACAGATTAAGAAACAAACTTAGAGAAATTAAGTGACTGGCTCAAGGCCACACACCAGTATGCAGCTGAGTCCAGATATGACCCATGTTTATTTGTTTTTAACCCATGTTTAATAGAGTCCGAATCCCACAATCATAATCGGAATAGTTAAAATTATTATTGATACTTGCTATTTGCCAAGTGTATCAGTCCATTCTCATGACAACCTTAAAGGGAAGTACTAGTTTCTCCCCATTGGAGAAATGAGAACATGAGCCTCACAGTGGCAAAGTACGTTGCCCAAGCTTACATGGCTAGACCGTGATAGGATTTTAACCCAAGTAGCCTGACGCCAAGGCCCATCTTAAATGCTAAGCACTAGTGTGTTAACCCAGGCCCTTTTGCTTCTCCATAGAGCTCCCTTGGGCTTCTTTATCTCCTCTGGGCTGTACACAGAGTGTTCCCCCAGGAAAGGTTTGAGTTGATAGTGTATATGATGGCATATGATCCTCTGACCTAAAGAAGGGGTTAATGATGATGAATCTTAGGGGACCAGAAACAAAACCTTTTACTTCCAAAGATACCACACGGCAGACTCACAATTCTCGCAGCTATGAGACTGGAAGAACACCACCTGCTTCAGAAGGCTGGTGTGAGGAGTAAATGAGTGATCCGGATTCACAGAAAGTGCTTACCCCAGAGCCTGGTACAGTACCCAGTAAGCCCACGCTAAAAGTGAGCTGTTCAAGGGCCTCTGTCTAGGAAATTCGAGACCCAGTGGGTTAATTATCCTCAGATAGAAAACAACACTGACTTCCCCAGACAGACCTGAGAGGGGAGAAACCCAAACAGACAGTTACAGTTCAGCTAAAATAGAGCTAATC
This sequence comes from Balaenoptera borealis, assembly GCF_965194805.1. Classification (NCBI taxonomy): domain Eukaryota; kingdom Metazoa; phylum Chordata; class Mammalia; order Artiodactyla; family Balaenopteridae; genus Balaenoptera; species Balaenoptera borealis. The sequence goes on along the minus strand of NC_138860.1, from coordinate 172,066,397 downwards.
TTTAATCTTTTATGGATATGTGTAATACATTAACTATTATAACCTATCCCCTTGAGGCACCTCGACACCTGGTCAACCAGAGGCTGGGGTTGGGTTGGCTGGCTAAGTGGGAAGGAGCAAGTAAATAGTCCAATTACCCTTTTGCAACAGACTTTCTTAGGTCTCCGCCTTGAGATTAAGAGGATGAAATGGCTGATGCTGCCTGTCGTATGAGGGTGGGGTAGGAAGGTGAACCCTTGAGTCAGCAGCCAATGAAGAATACTAGGCACAAAATAACCTGGGGTGTTTTACATGTCTCTCTGCAAACCAAACTCCTTAAGAGCCAGAATTGTATTATTTATTATTTGTCATTGGGTGTTTGCTCATGATGGTTACTATTAATAATGGTGTTGGGGTTTTCATAATAGGAAAAAAACCCAAAGGTGAAGAATTACTAAGGCTAGGTGTCTCTATGAATTATGAAATTGTAAGTTTCAACTACCATATTTTTTCAACTCTAAGATGTACTTTGTGTCCATGTTTATCAGGCTTTGTCTTATAATACATATGTACATGTATACGGACGTGTTTCTCAACTGCCTGGAACTCTGTTTTTAAGTAAATGCTGTGGCTTAAGAGTAGCTAGTGTTCAAGAATCGAGGCGATATAACAGTTCAATCTCCCACTCCAGGCAAGAATTCTTTCTACCATAATCTCTGCTTCAATATTTCCACTGGAAAGGAGTTTACTTCTCATCTAAGCAGTCCTTTCCATTACTAGACATCATCACAATGACCAATTGTTCCTTACATGGAGCCAAAATCTGTCTCCCTATGACTTCTACCCAGAATTTCTAGTCCTGTCCTCTGGAACTACACAAAATTAGTTAAATTTTTCTTAGGATGCAGAGTGGCTTAGGACTGTAAGCAAAATCTCTGGAGGCAGACAGATCTGGGTTTCTGTTCCCTCAAGTACCATTGTTGTGAGGTTTAAATGAGATAAATATGTACAAAGTATCTGGCACCTGATGCTCAATAAATGTAAACTATTCCTCTCCCCTCCTCTTCCCCTGGCTTTGTTGTAATTTTATATACTTTAAGATAGATGTTATGTTCCACACTTCCAAGTGTTTTCCAAATTAAATATTTCCCAGTTCCTAAACCATTCTCCTCATGATAACTCTGATTCATTGCATACCAACAACATACAGTATGTGCCAGGCACTGCCAAAGGCCTAAGAGTTTAAATAACTTGCCTAGGGCCACATAAGCAGTAGCCAGGATTCAAACCTAGATCCGTCTGGCTCTAAAGCCATACCTTCAAGTCTAGATCCCATAGCAGTGCTGTTCAATAGAATGTAATGTGAGCCACATATGCAGTTTTTCATATACTAGCCCCATTTTAAAAAATAATGAGAAACAGGTGAAATTAAATTTAATAATATTTAATATTTTATTAAACCTTAGCTATCAAAATATCATTTCAACCTGTAATCAATATATAAAATTATCAAGATATTTCACATTTTTTTCATAGTAAGTCTTCAAAATCCAGTGTGTATCTTACACTGATAGCTTATCTCAGTTTGAACAAGCCACATTTCAAGTGCTCGTGGCTGTAAACTGGTAAGCAGGCAGTGTGTCACCTAGTCAAATGTGTTGTGAAGAAAAATACAGCAGGGTATGGGGGAAGACAGGGCAGATAGTGGATTACAATTTGAAATACGTGATCACAGAAGGCCCCCCTAATAAAGATTTGAACACAGACCAAAAGGAAACAAGGGAGTGAATCCTGCAGTTCAGTGGAAAGGAGAGCTCCAGGCAGACTGCACAACAATTAAGATGGGAGCATCCTTGACATGTTCTAGTAAGAGCGGAGTAGATGGGGCGGGAGCAGGCACAGATGCAGATGGTCAGAGAGGTAACAGGTGATGAGGGCGGATCGTGTAGGCATAATGAGGGCTTTGGCTTTTTCTCCGAGTGGAGGAATAGCATGAACTTATGAGGATGCTGGAGACAATTAGGTTGAAAAGAAACAGTTATACCTTTTCCAAAGGGCTATGCATATAGGAAGCAGCCATTCCTGGGGAAACACTAGTTTGTAACAGTAAGGTTGATATCCTAGCATTGCAGATAACACAGGGGTTGATCTATGTAATTTCTATCAGGCCATTCTAGAAAGCTGACTGTGCGCTACAATCCATGCTGATGGTCTGCAGTTCTGATGAAGACTGGCCAAGAGTTAGTCTTACTCCTTTGAGCCCAGCCTAGTGATGGGTTAGGAAACAATGTATGGACTTCTCTCCTCCTTTGTTGCCACTAATTGTAATCATTGGGGAACTTAACTGTGGAGAAAGAGCCCATGAATTCAGAAGGTAGCATGGTAAAGAGATAGGTTTCTGAATGAAAGAACTGAATTTGAATCTGAGTTCTGCCATTTGCTGGCAATTTGGCTTTGGGCAAGTCTCTTTACCTCTCTGAACCTCTTTTTCCTCCTCTGTAAAGTGGAGATGGTAATATCTACCTTTTAGCAGTATTTGACATATTTACACACATATAAAGTTGTGTATATTAACTGTTCAATAATTGGTAGTTATTGTGATGTGTTCAACAAAATTTCTGAACACCCACTACATGTAAAATACATTGTTATAGAATGTTTGTGTCCCCCTGCCAAATCCTTACGTTGAAACCCTACTCCCCAATGTGACAGTATTAGGAGGTAGGGCCTTTGGGAGTGGTTAGGGTTAGATGAGGTCAAGAGGGAAGTGCCCTCGTAAATGGGATTAGTGCTCTTATAAGAGTCCTGAGGGAGTTTGCTTTGCTCTGGTTTTCACCATGTGAGGATACAAGAAGTTGGCAACCTGCAACCCAAAAAAGGGCTCTCACCAGAACCCAACCATGTTGGCACCCCAATCTCAGACTTCCAGCCTCCAGAACTGTGAAAAATAAATTTCTGTTGTTTATAAGCCACCTTGTTTATGATATTTTGTTATAGCAGCCTGAGCTAAGATACACATATATATTAAGAAAATACATGATTCCTCCCTTCAAGATGTTTATAATCTATCTAGGGAGATGAGACATGCACAAAATATATTCAATAAGATAGAATATGCTTGCTCAAATGAGAAATATAAAGTGGAATAATAATAGCTACCATTTATTGATTGCCTACAATAAGCCAGGAACTATGCTAAGTGTTTCATAAATATCTCATTTTATTTTTGCAACCTCCCTCTTAGAAAGTACTATTTTTAACTCTATTTTATAAAAAAGGAAGCTGAGGCTCAGAGAGGGGAAGTGCATTGCCCAAGGTTGCACAGCTGGGTAGTGGCAAAAGACAGAAGTGAGTTCCATCCTAAGCTCCAGGCCTCACATCCTTATCACAGAAACCCATCCCTATAACTCCTAAGCCTTGTCCAAGTTTTACCATATTGTTTGCCCATTTCTTACCCATTATTATTTTTTTAATTTAATTTAATGTTACTTTTCAAATGCCAGCTATAATTTGGGCAAATGTTATAGGAATGTTTTCAAAATTGTGAATGAGTGGGAGATAGTGTGGGTTACAGCAGGGGAACTGGAGTTAGAAGGGGCTGTATAGTGTAGAAATTAAGAGCATGGGTTCTGAAGTCAGCGGCTTAAATTTGTATCCCAGCCTCTCAACTCCCTCTGGTGTTATTTTACATTTTGTTGCCTAAGTTTCGCCATCTATAAAATTACCGTAATTATACTTGGGTCATAGGGCTGCTATGAAGATCAACTTTAAATTTCTGACACTTTGTTCATTAAGGATTTTTTTTTTTGCATTAAATGTGTAAAATATTGTGCATTAAAAATTTTTTATTTGTTACTGAGTTTTTTGGTGCCCCCTTAAATTTTTTCGGTCCAGGACAGTGCCTCAATCACCTCACTCTAGCTCACTCTTTGCCTGCATTTTATATGCTTGAACATAAGCAGCGTTCAATAAATATTCATTGAATTTACTTACCTCCCAATATTTTTAAATTGAGGTAAAATAAACACAGAACAGTGAACAAATACTAAATGTATTACTGAGCTCCCCAATTGTTCAGAACAGTCTGCTAAGCAGTAAAAGGTGTCTTTCCTTTTTATCTTCACGTACCCAACCAAAAGAAGTTTTGTTTTACAACAATCTCTTCTCTTTTTCTGCAGCTCTCTTCCTCAAGCTCTCTTTTCTCCCTGTCAGTTCAAGAGATTTCCTGGACAAAAACATCTCCAGGTCGTCACACCAGAAAAAAATAAATATTTTCCTGGAGGACGGCCTATGACGTCAAGGCTCCCTGTAACTCCCAGACGAACGCTCTAAAGAAAGCCGCCACCTTTCCCGAAGCATCGCAGTTTGCGCATGCGCCTCTGCTTGCCGGACAGCAGAGGGGATTTTTATGCCCTCTCGGCACCCTTACGTCGCGGAGTGGTGGTGTTGGCGGTTCGAGCGACGAAAGCTTTTTGCCGGAAGTGGGAAGAGGAGAGGGAAGTCTCGCCTTCTCCCGGGGTCTTCAAGTTTCGGGCTGGGGGCTAATTGTCGCTAAAAAGCTCAGAGGTGCTCGGGTGGATACAATTCCTCGCTTTGTGAGAAGAGGCTAGAACGCGCGCTGAGGTGTGTTTTTGGTGTAAGTGGGCACGCGTTGATGCTGGCTTAAGAGGACCTAAACCATCAATCAAAAGAACTTCCGCCTGGCCAGCTTTAAAAGGCGTTTGATTCAGAGAGGTGGAACGCATAGATTTTAGTCTGGTCTGGGTTCTGCCACCGACCTACTGTGTGTCCTTGGGCTCCTCCCCAAGTCTCAATATCCTCATTTATAAATTGAACGGTAGACAAGATTCTTTAAGTCACCTTTCAATCCGTCTATTATTGCAGGTCCATTTTGTCGTCTGAGCAACAAAGCCTTGGGGGTTAAATATCGTTGGCCCCGTTTTAGAAGGAAGACATTGAGTTCCAGGGTGAGAGACTTAGTTATTGCACAGAAAACGGTTAGAGATTTTAGACCTTGAGACTAAAAGATTATGCTGTAACTCCATGATCAGGCCTCCTTTCTGTATTTCTGTATCATCAGTTCCTGAAACTGGCCTATAGCAGTTACTCAAAAAGTTTTGAATGGATGGATGAATGAATCTTTTCATGTCAAGGCCAATGACCCAAGCAGATCTGGCGTCTCTCCACCTCTCTGATGTATTAACAAGTATAACTCTTCTCTAGGTGTATCCTGTGCTTTACTTGACGGGGGACTCCGAGTCCGGTTCTGTCGTTTTCAACTTAAACAGGTAACATGGAGGCACCTCCAGTCACCATGATGCCTGTCACCGGGGGCACCATTAACATGATGGAGTACCTGCTGCAGGGTGAGTGAACCAGGGAGCTTGTTTTCCTCTTTTCTGTTCAGCTTCCGCGGAGGTGAGAAGCTGTTCTACAAAGGCAGCCTGCATAATTTCTGGCACCTTTTTTTTTCCAATTTACCCTTAATTATGGTCACAAATACATAACATTAAATTTACCATATTAAACATTTTTAAGCATACAGTTCAGTAGTGTTAAGTATTTCACATTGTTGTATAGCCGATCTCTGGAACTTTTTCATCTTGCAGAATTGAAATTCTGTTCCCGTTAAACACTAATTCCTCCTTTCCCCTCCCTGCAGCCCTTGGCAACAACCTTTCTACTTTCTGTTTCTAATTTTGACTACTTTAGATAACCTCATATGAGTGGAACATTACAGTATTTGTCGTTTTATCACTGGCTGATTTCACTTAGTATAATGTCTTCTATGTTAACCCATATTGTAGCATGTGACAGGATCTCCTTTTTTTTAAAATTTTATTTATTTATTTATTTATTTTTTATTGATTGATTGATTGCTATGTTGGGTCTTCGTTTCTGTGCTAGGGCTTTCTCCAGTTGTAGCAAGCGGGGGCCACTCTTCATCGCGGTGCGCGGGCCTCTCACTATCGCGGCCTCTCTTGTTCCGGAGCACAGGCTCCAGACGCGCAGGCTCAGTAGTTGTGGCTCACGGGCCTAGTTGCTCCGCGGCATGTGGGATCTTCCCAGACCAGGGCTCGAACCTGTGTCCCCTGCATTAGCAGGCAGATTCTCAACCACTGCGCCACCAGGGAAGCCCCAGGATCTCCTTTTTAAAGGCTGAATAATGTTCCATTGTATGTATGTACCACATTTTCTTTATCCATTCATCTGTCAGACATTTGGGTTGTTTCCACCTCTTGGTTACCGTGGATAATGCTCAGTGAACATGGGTGTGCAAATATCTCTTCAAGATCCTGCTTCGAATTCTCTCAGATAAATACCCAGAAGTGAGATTAATGGATCATATGGTAATTCTATGATACTGTTACTAGCTTCATTTTATAGATCAGGAAATAGAAGTGAAGTAACTTTCCCAGATGAGAAAACTCAAGACCCAGAGAGGGTAATGATTTTCAGGAGGTCATACAATGTTTAGTGCAAGAGTTTAGACTTTAATTCAGATCATCCATTTAGTAACTTACTGTGAACAAAATAGGGTTGTTAATTTTCACTCCTCAAGCTGCGCCTCCTTCCGTCTTTCCCATCTCAGTTAGTGCCACTGTCATTCACCAGTTGCTTGAGCCATGCATTCAGGAGTCAATGTCCATTTTTTACTTTACCCCCACATGTAGTCCATTTCTAATCCTATTCATTTTTACTTCCAAAATATGTGTGAAATAAGTCTTTTCTAAACCTGCAGTACCACACCCTGGTTTATCATCCTTTGCCTGAACTATTTTAGTAACCCTGTACTTATTACATTTCTTCCACTTTTTTTTTCATTGCTTCCACTTTTGATTGTCTTTCTCTTCTCACACAACAGCTAGTAGTCTTTTAAAAAATTGTTTTAGTATTAAAAATATTCAAACATAAAGAAAGTAGAGACTAATATAATGAACACTCCATTTCTGTCACCTAGATTTCAGTTTCTGTCATTTTGCCATATTTGCTTTCTCTTTTTTTTTTTTTGCTGTTTTTAAAGACAGTTTCAGGGACTTCCCTGGTTGTCCAGTGGTTAAGACTCCACGCTTCCACTTCAGGGGGTGCGGGTTCAATCCCTGGTTGGGGAACTAAGCTCCCACATGCCTTGCAGCCAAACAATTTTTTTAAAAAAACAACAGTTTCAGATCTCATAACATTTTACCCCAAAACATTTTCAGTATGCATCTCTAAAAAATAAAAAACAAGGATATTTTCCTTCATAATCCCAATACCATCATTATTATATAAAAAATCAATAATGTATTTTTAATATCATCTAATGTCTAGTCCATATTCAAAAGTTTCCCCCATCTTGCCCTCAAAATGTGTTTTGTATCCAGGATATAATCACGTTTCATGCATTACATTTGATAACTGTGTCTCTTAAGCATCTTTTAACTTGGACCAGTCTCCCCTCATTCCCACTTTTTTTCCCATGACAGTGTCTTGTTGAAGAGTCTATACCAGTTTAACTGGAATGATCTTTTTAAAATGTAAATTCAGTCATCTCTTTCCCTGTTGTGCGGAGCTAATAGCTTCCCAATGGCCTTAGAATAGAATACAGCCTTTAGCATGAGCTGTACATAAGACCTGTGTGCTTTGGCCCATCCCAAATCCTCAGTTCATTATCATCTTCCATCTTGCTTACCACACTTCAGCCACACTGATATCCCTTCATTTCTTTGCATTCCCCAGGCCCTTTCCTACCTCTGGGCCTTTGCACTTGATTCCTCTGCCCTTATACTTTGTTCCAGCCCTTCAAAGTGCCATTTTATTTTTATCCCTCAGTCCTCAGCTCAGTTGTCCTTCCCTTTGAGAGACCTTCTCTGACTACTCCAAGCCCTCAGAGAGGTCTCCTCTTCTCCACCCCCATCAGTTCCTCTCTCCCATCTCCCTTTTATTTCCCTGTATTTCTGTTTAATTGTTTACTTATTTATTTTTTGTTTCCCCCACTAAACTGTAATCTCTGTGAGGGCTGGACCCCCTACTTCCTAGCGTGGTGCCTGGCACAGTATTCAGTAAGTATATGTTGAAGGAACCAGCACTTACAAAGCTCCTTAAATGTTTGAAGTTTGAAAAAACACATGTCTGACACTGTCCTGAATGTAGGACACAACGTATCCAAAGCAGGACCCATTCCCTGCTCCCATCGTCATCTGTCCTATGATTATAGGGACCTGATCTGTTGCTTTCCCTCCAACACTACCCATTTCCAAAAATGTAGTCATTTGAGTCCCACTGTCAATACTTACCATAGTTACAGTAGTATATTTTTATTTACTTTAACAGATTTAGTCAATAATGAATATGTTCCTAGCATTGGAGTAAGTATCAGCAGTAGAGGAAGAAAGATGTTAAAAAGTCAATACATAATTGATATATTGAAAGATGACTAAAAAATTGAGGTGCTAATGCTAAAAAGTAAAGCAGGGAAGTGGAAAGAGATTGGAGGGAGATAATGCTATTTTATTTAGGGCAATGAGAAAAGACATCTCTGATAAAGTGACATTTGAGCAAAGATCTGAACAAAGTGATGGGGTGAGATATGCAGGTATCTGAGAGAAGAACATTCTAAGCATAGGGACTAAGGGAAGGGGCTCTGAAGAGAAATACATTGTCAAACACTTGGCATTTTTAGAAAACAGCAGGAAAATCACTGTGGTTGGAGAGAGTGATCTGGGAGATAGTAGAAGGAAATGATCAACATCAGGTAGCAGAGACCACAATTTATAGGGCCTTGTAGACCGTGGTAAAGAATTTGGGATTTGGACTTCCCTGGTGGCGCGGTGGTTAAGAATCCGCCTGCCAATGCAGTGGGACACGGGTTCGATCCGTGGTCTGGGAAGATCCCACATGCCGCGGAGCAACTAAGCCCGTGCACCACAACTACTGAGCCTGTGCTCTAGAGCCCGCGAACCACAACTACTGAGCCCGCGAGCCACAACTACTGAAGCCCTCATGCCTAGAGCCCGGGCTCCGCAACAAGAGAAGCCACCGCAATGAGAAGCCTGCGCACTGCAAGGAAGAGTAGCCCCGCCTCTCCCAGACAAAGCCAGCGCGCAGCAACCAAGACCCAACGCAGCCAAAAAAAAATAAAGTAATTTAAAAAAAAAAAAAAAAAAAGAATTTGGGATTTATTCTGAGTGACGTGGGAAGCCATTGGAGGGTTCTGAGCAGAGAAGTGTCATTATCTGCCTTATGTCCTAAAAACCAGCTGGCTGTTGTATGGAGGAGAGAAGAAAAAAGCAAGGATAGAAGCAGGGTACTGCAAAGACCAAGCAAGAAATGAAGGAGACTTGGACTAGGTGGAAATGATTGAGTGAACTGGATTCTGCATATATTTTTAAAATGCAGAGTGGATGTAGGATGTGGGAGAAAGAAAGGAGTCAGAGCTGATTATGTGGTGTTTGGTTGGGCAGCTGGAAGCAGAGAGTTGCCATTTACTGTGATGGGGAAAACTGCAGGAGGAGTAAGATTGTGGAGGAAAAATCAACAGGTTGATATTGAACATGTTAAGATGAAGATGTCTTAGGCATCCAAGTGGAGAAGTTAGGTAGACAGTTGGATGTATGAGTCTGTAGTTCAGGAGATATAAATATGGTAGTCCTCAGAGCATAAATGATACTTAAAACCATAGGGCTGAATTAGGTCACTGAGGGAGGAAGAGATTGTTGATAGAGACGAAGACCAGGATTGAGTCTTAGGATCCTCCAATATTTTGGGAAGATGGGGACCCAGCAAAGGTGACTTATAAGGAATGGTTAGTGAGTTAGGTGAAGAACCAAGAGAGATTTGTGTCCCAGGGGCCAAGGGAAGAATAGATTTCAAAATGGGTATAATATAACAACCATGTGAAATGCTGCCAGGAGGAAGAATGAGAACAAAGGACAGTGTATTTCTCTGAAGCAGTTCATTCTCTTTTACTTAAATATATTACATAAAAAGGAAATGTTATATTTTTTCTATCAATGGAAAACTTTTGTTTTCTGAGACTAGAAGATAATTTTTTTTTAATTTATTTTATTTATTTTTGGCTGCATTGGGTCTTCGTTGCTGCGCGGGCTTTCTCTAGTTGCAGCGAGCAGGGGCTACTCTTCGTTGCTGTGCGCAGGCTTCTCACTGCGGTGGCTTCTCTTGTTGCGGAGCACGGGCTCTAGGCGCGCGGGCTTCAGTAGTTGTGGCACGTGGGCTCGGTAGTTGTGGCTCGTGGGCTCTAGAGCGCAGGCTCAGTAGTTGTGGCACACGGGCTTAGTTGCTCCACGGCATGTGGGATCTTCCCGGACCAGGGCTCGAACCCGTGTGCTCTGCATTGGCAGGCAGATTCTTAACCACTGAGCCACCAGGGAAGCCCCTAGAAGATAATTTTTTAAATAAATGACAAAACAGTATTATTATTCTAGGTAGATACTGTTGCCTGTTAAAGCCCAAAGCCTGCTGGAGATTAGCATTGTTAGAGAAGGCCTAACTATTCTAGTACCAAATAAGACAATGCAAAAAATTGAAAAGGGATTAACTTGTTATATAACATCTTGGCAGTATAACCCCTCTAAAATCTCATATACTGGGCCTGTGCTTTACAAAACACTGCACTAAACTGTTCTGATTTTTCATTTAAGTTTTTTTAATCTTTTGCTATTTCCATTACCCAGAATGAAAGATGGGACTCAATGGTACTTTTTTCCTTCTTCAGGAAGTGTTTTAGATCACAGCTTGGAAAGCCTCATCCACCGCCTTCGTGGTTTGTGTGACAACATGGAACCTGAGACTTTCCTTGACCATGAGATGGTATTCCTCCTTAAGGGCCAGCAGGCCAGTCCGTTTGTTCTAAGGGCTCGACGCTCTATGGATAGGGCAGGGGCACCCTGGCATTTGCGTTACCTGGGACAGCCAGAAATGGGAGACAAGAACCGCCATGCCCTGGTGCGTAACTGCGTGGACATTGCAACATCTGAGAACCTTACTGACTTCCTGATGGAAATGGGCTTCCGCATGGACCATGAGTTTGTTGCCAGGGGACACCTGTTCCGTAAGGGCATCATGAAGATCGTGGTGTACAAGATCTTCCGCATCTTGACACCAGGGAACACAGACAACACTGAGGCCTTGTCACTTTCCTACCTTGTGGAACTAAGTGTTGTTGCCCCAGCTGGGCAGGACGTGGTGTCTGATGACATGAGGAACTTTGCAGAGCAGCTGAAACCTCTGGTTCACCTAGAGAAAATAGACCCCAAAAGGCTCATGTGACAAGGCAGTCTGTCCACCACTGGGGCTTGTCCTCAGCTGTTACAAAAAACGAAGATGTTATAATTGCCCTATTTCACCACTGCCAGCCAGGCATTCTTCCCTCAGGAAGGAGGACAATGAGAACTTAGTTGGTTCTTTGCACTGTTTTCCTCATATGGCCAGTTCACTTTTGTGACAGCCTTTCTAAATTAAAGGCTAAGGATGACATGGAGAATCTAGATAATCCCTCTGCATAAAGAGGGGAAACTGGAATAAAATAGCTTTGGGGAATAAAAATCTTTTAATTGTTTTGCCATTTGTGTGTAAGGTTTGTAAAACAGAGACTGAGTTTGTATTGTGCAGTAATAAAGGCTATAAAGAGAAATGTCTATCATTCTGATTCTTTACCCCATTACCCTGCTAATTTGGGATGGACTCATTATCAACTGGAGCAAAAATATGACAGTTTTTTGTTTTAATTTTGATAGAGATGATAGTTTTTACCTTTCATAAAAGTAGCACATATTTGTTATTGAAAAAAATTTAAATTCAGACAAAAATAAGAAAAATAACCTGTTATTCAAAGAGATGTACTATTTTTATTTTGTTTTATATCCTTCTAGTCTTTATTTTTGGAAATTTATGTATATGAGATATATTTATTTTGGAAAAATATTGTATATATACTGGTTTGTAATCTCCTTTTTTTGTTTAATTTATCAGTAACTTCTTTCCAGGACATTAGGCTACAATGTTTTTTTGGGTTTTTAAAAAATTAATTAATTAACTATTAATTTATTTATTTGGTTGCTCCTGGTCTTAGTTTCAGCAGGCATGCTGCTTAGTCACAGTTCCAGGGCTCCTTAGTTGCGGCACGTGGGCTCCTTAGTTGCAGCAAGCGGGCTCCTTAGTTGTGGCATGTGAACTGTTAGTTGCGGCATGCATGTGGGATCTAGTTCCCTGACCAGGGATTGAACCTGGGCCCCTTGCATTGGGAACATGGAGTTTTATCCACTGTGCCACCAGGGAAGTCCCTCTTCTGTTAAAAAAACATTTTTTTTGTTATTATTATGTGTCAGTGCTATCCTAAGTACTTTAGGTATGTTTACTAATTTAATCCTCGCAACAGACCCATGTTTTACAGGGAAACTGAGGTGCAGAGAGAGTAATTAGCTTTCCCTGAGCTATACAGCTACAAATTAGCAGAGCTTGTATTTAAATACTGATAATTGTAACTGCTATTTTTATCCTATCGTTTGGATTTTCCATAACTTAATTGATTCCCCTACTTAAGGAATTTTAGTTTGATCCCAATTTTTTGCTTTTATAAACTGTCCTGTGATGCTAGTGTTTTTAATTAAATTTCTGTTGTTATCCATGATGATTCTTTAGGATAAATTCTAGGGAACTGCTGAGTCAAAGAGTGTGCCTTGTTTTAAGTCTTCCACCATGCATTGCCAGATGCCTTCCAGAAATGTCCCAGTTTTCCAACACAGTTGCCAAAAGTGGGTGTGACGGTGAAAACTTATTTTTCCCCATTTGATGATATATGGTGACTGGTTTTAATTTTCTTTTAAAAATACTCATCAGGGCTTCCCTGGTGGCGCAGTGGTTGAGAATCTGCCTGCCAATGCAGGGGACACGGGTTCGAGCCCTGGTCTGGGAAGATCCCACATGCCGCGGAGCAGCTGGGCCCGTGAGCCACAATTACTGAGCCTGCGCATCTGGAGCCTGTGCTCCGCAACAAGAGAGGCCGCGATAGTGAGAGGCCCGCGCACCGCGATGAAGAGTGGCCCCCGCTTGCTACAACTAGAGAAAACCCTAGCACAGAAACGAAGACCCAGCACAGCCATAAATAAATAAATAAATAAATATTTTTAAAAATAAAATAAAAATAAATTTTAAAAATAAATATAAAAATAAAAATACTCATCAGTGAGGTTTAAATTTTTATATGTTTGTTGGACATTTTTTTCTTATGTGAATTCCCTTTTCTTCATTGTTTGTCTTTATTTGTAAACAGCTTTTATATAATTTCCCATTTATCATTTGACTTTTAATGGATTTTTTAAAATAACAGTTCTGAGTGGGATAAATGTTGATCATTTTAATACTTATAGAGTTGGTTTTTTTTTTTAATTTTTGGCTGTGTTGGGTCTTCGTTGCTGCACTCGGGCTTTCTCTAGTTGTGGCGAGTGGGGGCTACTCTTCGTTGTGGTGCACGGGCTTCTCATTGCGGAGCATGGGCTCTAGGCGCGTGGGCTTCAGTAGTTGTGGCACACGGGCTTAGTTGCTCCGCGGCATGTGGGATCTTCCCGGACCAGGGCTTGAACCCGTGTCCTCTGCATTGGCAGGCGGATTCTAAACCACTGTGCCACCAGGGAAGCCCACTTGTAGAGTTTTTAATACACTGGAGAGAATTTGGCCTTTTAAAAATTGTTGGTCACTCAAAATTTTCATTTTCTTCTGGAACCTCCACTGAGATAATACCCCAGTTGAGGTATTACATTGGATAGATCATAATTCTTTTTGGACCTCGGTTTGCCACTCGAAAGATCGTATGAATACTCTGTTAAGAGGTTTTGGGCAAGTAACAGAAAACCTATCCAAAGCTGCCTTAAATGGTAAGGATGGTGTTATCTCATTTAAGGGTAAGTTCAAAGATAGGGTAGCTTCCAAGTTGGTTAGCTGGTTATTTCTCTGGCTCTGGGATCCTTTTCTTGGCTTTCCCTTGCATATTTTCAAGATAGCTTTTACCTCCTTCAGTTGCAGATTTCATGAGTAAATCTTGTTCCTCCTTTCATAGCATATTAGCAGGATGATTCAAGCAAGGCCCCTTTCTTATTTTGTAGTCTTCCACTTTATTCCTAAACTCTACTCTCATTCTATCCTATAGGCACCCATTCTGATATGTTCAATGTATGTCTGTGATGCTTGTCATGTAAAATATGTAGAGTTATGTAAGTATGTTCAATCCACATAAATGATATTATGCCATAAATGTTCCATTTCGGGACTTCCCTGCTGGCTCAGCGGTTAAGAATCCGCCTGCCAATGCATGGGACACGGGTTCAAGCCCTGGTCCGGGAAGATCCACATGCTCTGGAGCAACTAAGCCCGCAAGCCACAACTACTGAGCCTGCGTGCCACAACTACTGAAGCCCGCGCACCTAGAGCTGGTGCTCCACAACAAGAGAAGCCATGGCAATGAGAAGCCCGTGCACCACAACGAAGAGTAGCCCCTGCTCGCCACAACTAGAGAAAGCCTGCGCACAGCAACAAAGACCCAACGCAGCCAAAAATAAATAAATAAATGTTCTTTTTCTTACTTTTAAAAATTATTATTGCTTTTGTGATATTCTCTTGTTGCTATACATAAACCTAACTTACAACTTTGAACTTGCATATGCTTTCATGTTAACAGTAATATTAGTACTTAAATAGTGCTTAACTCTGTTTCAGATGGTTTAAACGTTTTAACTCATATACTTCTCCCAACAACCCTATGAGGTAGATATTATTACTACCATTTTGTAGATAAGAATGAGGCGCAGATTACTCAAAATTTTACTTCTGTTGTAAGTGGTGGAGCCTGAATTTCAACTCCAGGGGTCTAGCTCCAGACTCCAGGTACATAACCACTGTGCATCCACCATGTTTTACTCATTCACTCTTTTGATGATAGAACTCTAGATTGCCTTCAACTCTCTATTACTATTAAAAATGCAAAAATAGGGACTTCCCTGGCGGTCCAGTGATTAAGACTCCACGCTTCCGGGCTTCCCTGGTGGCGCAGTGGTTGAGAATCTGCCTGCCAATGCAGGGGACACGGGTTCGAGCCCTGGTCTGGGAAGATCCCACATGCCGCGGAGCAACTGGGCCCGTGAGCCACAACTACTGAGCCTGCGCGTCTGGAGCCTGTGCTCCGCAACAAGAGAGGCCACGATAGTGAGAGGCCCGCGCACCACGATGAATAGTGGCCCCCGCTTGCTGCAACTAGAGAAAGCCCTAGCACAGAAACGAAGACCCAACATAGCAATCAATCAATCAATAAATCTTAAAAAAAAAAGATAGTGGCTAGTACAGCTGTTATAAAACAAAAAACAAAAAAACTCCACGCTTCCACTGCAGGGGGCATGGGTTCAATCCCTGGTCAGAGAACTAAGGATCCCGCATGACATGCTGCACAGTGGCAAAAAAAAAAAAAAGCAAAAATAAGCACGTTTGTATATTGACGTAAATATTCCTCTTAACTATGCAATTGGGCGTGCTCAATTTGCCAAAAATGGCCAGGTTACTTTTCAGAATGGCTGTGCTAATTCCTATCACCAGTACACAAGAACTCATAGCCACCAATCTTCGGTGTTAGCATCTTTCTCATTTTTGCCAGTTTTCTTTTTCTTTTTTTATGTTTTTATATATGGCAAATTATTTAAGTCAATAAATTTTTAAGGAATTTCACACGTTCTGATTCCTTCCACTGCCGATCACCTTAGTTCCTCCAGTGTTTGAGTCATACTCTTCAAGATAGCCCTTTTAAAAAGAATTTTTGCTCAGTCCACAGTTGTTATGTCAGTCAGTCAGTCTCCCATTCTTTTAGTTGGGCTTCTTTGATCTCCAATGGAATATGGACATACTTCAAAATTCCCCACCTGTGATCTTTGGGATCCAATTTCCTCAAGCAATTTACTTTTGGACCATGTTTAGGGTCAGAGGAAATGGATCTGCCTGCTTCTGAATTTTAGACACCCTCTAAACATGCATTAAGTTCAAATCATATTCACTCCTAAGCTATCATAGCTTAGAACAGTACAGATCGTTGGGATATGCCAATACCTTTTGAAAGTCCAGACACTGTGTTCTCAAGATAAAAGCCTAAAAAAGGAAGTCATCTTTGTTTCATGTCAACCTTAGAGTACTAAATCAGCGTAGCTGATAATTTCCCTCATATCTTAAGCTTTTAAATTATCAATTCTATAGTCCTGGAAGCAACCTTTGTGTTTATCAATACCCCCACCACTTGATCAGGTACCATGTTCCTTCTTATCTGTATCAAAACTCATACTGAACAATGAGTTCTAGGTTGCAAAAGAGGATTTATTTTTGCACCCATCTATAAGTCTTTGTCTACAGATTAACAAAAACAAACATAAGTGCTATTAATTTTTGCCAGTCTGGTGGAAGTAAAGTGGCAGCTCTTGGCTGTCTTGATTTGCATTTCTCTGATTATAATTAAGTTTGAGCCTTTTTTTTCTTTTCTTTTTTTTTGTATGCTTAGTATGTGAAACTAAGGTATTTATATATCCTTTGCTTATTTTCCTATTTGATTTCCTGTCTTGTTGATTTGTAGGAATTCTTTGTATATTCTAGACATTCTTTTATTTGTTTTAAACACTGCAAATATTTTCTCCCAGTGCCTATTTATATCCTTTGCCTACTTTTTTTAAATTTGATTTCCTGTCTTCTTAGTTTGTAGGAATTGTGTGTATATTCTAGACATTATTCCTTGTCTGTTTTAAACATTGCAAATACCTTCTCCCAGTCTGCAACCTTCATGTTAACTTTGTGATGTCATTAATTAAGCAGATGTCCTAAATTTTGACTTTAGAATTTGGAGTCTTGTTTAGGAAGTCTTTATTTACACCTGGGTAACAGATTTTCCTGTATTTTCTAATAGTAGCTTTATAGTTTTAACTTTCACATTTATGTCTTTAATCCATCTGGAGTCCACTTTTAACATAGTTTCAAGTAAAAATTCAGCTTTGTTCTCTATACAGTGAATTCGTTTTTCTATAACTGTCAGAAAAACAATCTTTCCAGTGTTTTGTGATGTCACCTTTATCACATATTAAGTTCCCATGTATATACTTTATTTATAAGCTCTCCATTCTATTCCATTGATCCTTTTCTTTGTTTCAGTGCCAGCAACACAATATTTTTATTACTGTGGCTTCGTGGTAGAGCCAGTTCTACCAGTAGGGCAGGTCTCCCTACTTTTATTTCCCTCTGAAAATAGACTTAGCTTTCATAGACCTTTATTCTTTCATATTCATTTTAGAGTGGGTTTTAGTTTCTCAACATTACTACTGGAATTTTTATTGGAATTTCATTGAACACATATAGATTAATTTGGGGGAGAACTGACATCTTTGCATGGAACACTCCCTCACCAGAATTCAATGTGGCAGGCTTCCTTCACCTCTTTCAGGTCTTTGCTGAAACATCAGGAAAGCCTTCCCTGACCATCCTAAATTAAGTAGCACCCTCACTCCTCATCACTCTTTCTTTCTCTTATTTAATCTTTTTCATAGCATTTATTACTATCCAACTTTAGATTATTTAATCACTGCTTCTCTGCTAAAGATGTAAGATTCGTGAGGATAGGTGCCCTGTTTTGTTCTCTGCTGCACCCCTAGTACCCAGAACAATGCCTGGTGTATGGTAGCCACTCTGAATATTTGTTAAACAAATGAATAAAATCTTTACACTACTGAAGTTATCTGAATTATGACATTTATTCAGGCCTTCTAATGTCCCTGAATGGAGTTTAGTTTTTTTCCTTGATAAACTTCTTAGGCATTGCTTTGTGGTAAGGGAAGTTTGCCTGCCATTCCAGTAAACAATAAATGTTGCCTGCCATCAAGGCATCAGGCACTACAGCCACCTCCCCACACCCACAACAGTGCACCCTGAGGAGAATTCAGGATAGAGGAAAATAGGAAATATTCTGTGCTCTGTATACTGGCCCTAGAGAGTTAAGCTGCATATCTAAGGAAAAATTTCAGTGAGCCCAGAATCTTGCATCTTCCCATATGTAGAAAAGCTCTAAAATCACTAACTTGAGATGTTCGTTTTTTGTGATTAGCAGTAATCTTTTAATGTTCGTCTACACAGTTTTTCAGCAAAAACTCTCCTATATATCCTGGCTCCTCCCTTACCTCTTCGGAGTAGTTCCTCAGAGCTATCTGAGAGGCTGTCTCCCAGGCTGTAGTCCTCAGGTCCCGAATAAAACTTAACTTGCAAATTTTAGGTCGTACGTTTTTCTTCAGTCCACAGTTTTTAGGCCAATTACTATAGACCAGGAGTTGGCAAACTACACCTGTGCATGTCAGCCTGTGCTCTGGTTTTGTAAATAAAATTTTATTGGAACATCCACATTCATTCATTTAATACTGTCTATGGCTGCTTTTGTTCAACAGTGATGGAGTTGAATGGCTGCAACAGAGACCACATGACCTGCCAAACAGAAACTATTTACTGTTTGCTCTTTACAGAAAGAGTTTGCAGATCTTTGCTGTAGACTTTAGTTTAGGTGCTACCATAGATTGTGTTATATTTTTTATTACATTTTTAAGGTGGTTATTCCTTATAGAGAAGAACACTATTGAATTTTGTAAGATGATTTCTATTCTTGCAAACTTGATAATAACTCTTTTATAGTTCTGATAGTTTGCCTGTTGATTATATTGTGTTTTCCATATAGGCTATCATATCATTGGCAAGAATGGCAAGCAAAAGAGTACATACATCTTTCACTTTTTCTCATCTAAAAGAATTGGCCAGACTCTCCAAGACTCTAGATAACACTAATAATGAGCATCCACGACTTAGTCCTGACCTTAATGTTACTGCATCAAGTTTCTCTAAGTATGAAAAAAATCATAATTTTTACCCTTTGGTCCATCAACGTGGTGAATTATATTGACAGATTTTCTGCTGTTGGGCCATCCTAGTACTCCTGGATAACTCCTATGCATCATGATTTTATCCTTTAAATGCCCTGTTGGATTTGAGTACCTATTATTTTGTTTAGGGTATTTGCTCTGTGGACTACCTTAATTGCCATCCAGAGATCTATGCAATGTGACTACTCCCTATTTTTCCAACCTCTCTGCTGGAACTACAAGCTAAGCACTATGCTAGACACTGGGTTACAGCAGAGGCTAAGATACAGTCCCTGTCTTTAATAGCTCCCATTATAATGGCAGAAACAGACATTTATACAGTTTGTGTAGTCACCAAAGGTATGCAAACAAAGGGCTCCTTCCCAAAACAAATGAATCTTTAGCACTGAACAAGAAGGTCTGCTTCCTTTTTCTTGGATGTAACTCAATACTCTTGCTTATGTATTATCTTCCTTAATACCCTTTCACTTTTGCCTTTTCCACTCATCTCTGGCTATGTGACACCTACACAACCAAAAAGCAAGACCAAATAATGGAAAGCATGTAACACAGTGCTTAAGGGCTCAGATTTGAGAGACAAATAGGTTCCAGTTCTAGCTATGCCATTTACTAGCTTTGTGACCTTGGACATATTGCATCACCTTCCAGAGAATCCATTTCCTCGTCTGTCAAATTTAGAATAATAATAATACATTCATCACAAAGAGGATATAATGAACTGACCTTTGTGAAGGCTTTCAACACAGGGCCTGACAAACCGCCAGGATTTTCCCTTTCTATCCTTCTGTGATCATTCCTGGAACACAAGAAGGTCACGAAGTCTCTTTCCTGTGACTTCTGAAATTTGATGGTAGCTAAATAGCATCACTTGTTTTACATTTCATCATGTTCCCTATACAGTAATTCTTTGTATATCTTGGCTTCTAGTGCTACCATTTAAGAGCTATTTGTATATTGGGCAAGTTATTTAAACTCTCAGAATATCTATTTTCTCATCTATAAGACAAGCATAATTACAAGAGTATTTCATAGAGTTGTCATATGAATTAAATGATCAATATGCATAAAGGCCTAGCACAGTGCTTGGCACATAAGTGCTTAACACTTGATAGCTATTTTCAATTTTAGTATTATTAATAAGGCTATGTGCTTCTTAAGGGGAGAAATTGTGTTTTGTAATATAGTATAATGGCTAAGAGCACAGACTCTGGAGTCTTCAGTTCAAATCTGAACACCACAAGTATGTTGCTCAAGCTGGGTAAATCTCTCTAGGCCTCAGTCTTCTTATCTGCAAAATGGGGATGATTAAAAAAAAAACCACAACAGTTCCTGGAGGTTGTTGTAGAGATTAAAGGAGATAATACACTTATTTGGCATTTAGCAGAGTGCCTGACATAAATACTGATTTATTGAGCAATTGTCGTGTGCCAGGTTATGTGCTAAATGTTTTATTTAGCCTTGTTCTAAATATTTTTTTCTGTGAACCCCATAACCCCTGCTTAGTACTACTCATATACTAACCTTTCAAATATTTATTGAATGAATGAGTGAGTGAATTAGTGAATGCTGACTTGTAGACCATAAGAATCTTGCCTGCATTAGCTGGTTTGTCCCAGGTTAACACTCCTCATTCCTCTGCGATGAGTTAGTGTATAAGCCATGAGGTTCAGCATCTGTAAAAAGCAGGAGAGCATGGAAAGGGAGTAGATTTTAGACCCTGACTCTTTTACTCTAGAGAAATCACTCATCCTTTAGTGCTTGGATTTATTTCTCAGAACTGGTAAAATGAATTATAAAATGTTGCTGTAGGCAAAAGTGATAAAATTTACATTTAAGGTCATGGAGAACATAGAGAAAGGAACACCTCTTTGGAGGAAATAAAAATCTGTTTATTTATTTTTACAGTTGCAGGAAATGCAACTGTTCTTGAGGGCAGTTAGCCTAAGGAAGTAATTAAGGATTGTGCACAAAGGTGTAGTATAAGGCATCTTATACTACATCACCATGTTAGTGATGTGTATAAATCAAAACATGGAAATAATCTAGATGTCTCATAAAAGGAAGTGGAATAATTAAATGATACTTCATCCACATAATGGCTGCACGGATATCGTGCAGCCATTCAAAAAAAAGAAAATGTGTGGAAAATGAATTTAGCAACATGGAAAAATGTGCCAGTTCGTTAACTTATTGACTTTGTGACCTTAGGCAAATTACTTCTCTGCTTCAGTCTCATCATTAAATGGGAGTACTAATATCGCCTTCCTTATAGAATTATCATGAGGGCTAAATGAATTATTACATGTAAAACTACTTGGAATTGTACCTGACCCATAGTAAACATTATGTAGATATGAGCTATAATTATTATGTGGGGGAAAAAAAAGTTTAAAAACAACGTGTATGGTATGCTATATATATATATCTATATATCTATATATAGATATATATATATATATTTTTTTTTTTTTTTTTTTTTTTCCCCCACACCTTGCAGGATCTTAGTTCCCCAACCAGGTATCGAAAATGTGTCCCAGGGGCGGGAACGCGGCGGCGGTGGCGGCGGCTCCCTGTTGCTGGAGCCCGAGCGCGCAGGCCCGTCCCGGCTGTCGGGGGGCGGGCGGCCGGGGCGAGCGCGCCACGTGGTTCATGTATGTGCTGAGCTGGCTGTCGCTCTTCATCCAGGTGGCCTTCATCACGCTGGCCATCGCAGCCAGACTCTATTACCTGGCAGAATTGATAGAAGAATACACAGTGGCCACCAGCAGGATCATAGAATATAGGGTCTGGTTCTCCACAGCTGTGCTGATTGGCCTCTACGTTTTTGAGCGCTTCCCCACCTACATGATTGGCGTGGGCCTCTTCCTGGCCTACCTGGTCTACTTTGGCCTCCTCCAGACCTTCCCCTTCATCATGCTCACCTCGCCTAACTTCATCCTGTCGTGCGGGCTAGTGGTGGTGAATCATTACCTAGCGTTTCAGTTTTTTGCAGAGGAATATTATCCTTTCTCAGAGGTCCTGGCCTATTTCACTTTTTGTCTGTGGATAATCCCGTTTGTGTTCTTTGTGTCACCGTCGGCTGGGGAGAACGTCCTGCCTGCCACCATGCAGCCTGGAGATGATGTGGTCTCCAATTACTTCACCAAAGGCAAGCGAGGCAAACGCTTAGGGATCCTGGTTGTCTTCTCCTTCATCAAAGAGGCCATTCTACCCAGTCGGCAGAAGATATACTGACCTTCTGCGGAGGGGATGCTGGGGCAAGATCAGGAGAGTCAGGCCCCTGGGCCTCTGCACTAGGTGGGGGCCGGGAGCTGGAAGGCACATTTCCCCAGCCCTGGCCCTCCTTCCCTCGACTCCCCCGGAAGCCCCCATCCCCACCGTCCTCAGGAGGCTCAGCTTGGCTCAGATCTGATGCTGCCAGAGGCTGAGACCTCAGAGGGCGCCAGGGAGGATGCGGTGCCTGCTTAGCCAGGAGGCCATGGTCCATCTGGGTGTGCAGAATCTGAGCTCCTGTGGCCCTCCTGCCCCCTCCTGTGATGGGTCAGGAGTTCTGGCTCAGCCAGGGCAGGCAAGGGGCCGTGAAGCTGGAGAGCAGACAGGGATAATGGCTATGGCCGTGGGGAGGGGCCGTGGCTTAGCACTTGCAAGAGAAAGTTTTCGCTGTTGAACTGTGATTTCTGTCCAAGTGCTGATTCCCATTTGAATAAAGATTCTAGGTGGCCCTGTTTGCCTTAATACCCTGAAAAAAAAAAGAAAAGAAAGAAAGAAACTGTCCCCTGCAGTGGAAGCGTGAGTCCTAACCACTGGACCACCAGGGAATTCCCTGGTGTGCTATTTTTTATAAAACATGTTCTATAGAGAAAATGGTGTGAGGGTAAATACTTCAAAATGTTAATGGTCTTTGCTTGGTGTTGGAAATAAGCTGTACTTTTTATTGTTTCTGCCTTTTTTTTTTTAAACGATGAATGTATATTTCTTATGTAACTGAAAAGTAATAATAGTTAAAAAAAACCAGTAAGAGATCATTGCTTTCATAGGGGAGTAATGGGTATCTGGAATTTTCCACCCTGTCTGTGCTCTGCTTTTTTTTTTTTTTTTAATAAATTTATTTTTTTATTTTTGGCTGCATTGGGTGTTCGTTGCTGCGTGCACTTTTTCTGGTTGCGGCCAGCGGGGGGGGCTACTCTTCCTTGCGGTGCGCGGGCTTCTCTTTGAGGTGGCTTCTCTTGTGGAGCACCAGCTCTAGGCATGCAGGCTCAGTAGTTGTGGCACTCAGGCTCAGTAGTTGTGGCTCGCAGGCTCAGTAGTTGTGGTGCACGGGCTTAGTTGCTCCACAGTATGTGGGATCTTCCCGGACCAGGGCTCGAACCCGTGTCCCCTGCATTGGCAGGCGGATTCTTAACCACTGCACCACCAGGGAGGCCCCAAACCACTTGACTTTAAATTGGTTCATATGAAATATTTTTCTAGCTCCTAACTTATTAAAATTGTGATACCAAGTTCTTGTTTTAGATACAGTGAAATGGGTATTCTACTGTTTCCTTGGCATTATAAATTAGTGAAAACCTACTGGAAAACAGTTTGGAAGTAACTATCAAGAACCATCAAATCCTCATACCCTTTGATCCAACATTCCCACTTCTGGTAATCCAGGCTGAGGAAATAAGCAAAAATTTGGGGAAAAGTACATATAGTTCATAATAAAACATTTAAAACAACCTAAATGTTCAGCAAAAGAGAAGTGGTTAAGTAAATTCTGCCATATCCATTTGATGACATATTATGCAGCCATTAAAAATATTATTATGAGGACTCTACAGCAACATGAAAATATGCTTATGACATAAGTTAAATTAGGTTAGCATGTTACAAATGATATGTACACTATTACTACTATTTTTAAAACTGTATATTAAGGAAAGATAAGGAAAATGCACCAAAATGAGAGCAGTTGTATTGTAAGCTATGGGTAATTTTCTTTTTTGTTTTAGTAGTCTAATTGGAGCTGTGTTGGGTCTTTGTTGCGGTGTGTGGGCTCCTCATTGCGGTGACTTCTATTGTTGTAGAGCACAGGCTCTAGGCCCGTGGGCTTCAGTAGTTGTGGCTCGTGGGCTCAGTAGTTGTGGCTCGCGGGCTCTAGAGCGCAGGCTCAGTAGTTGTGGCGCATGGGCTTAGTTGCTCTGTGGCATGTGGGATCTTCCCGGACCAGGGCTCGAACCCGTGTCCCCTGCATTGGCAGGCAGATTCTTAACCACTGTGCCACCAGGGAAGCCCTAATTGGACTTTACTGCTTTTATCTTTTAAAAATTAGTTTATTTTAAATGGATAAAATCCTTGGGAATTCCCTGGCAGTCCAGCAGTTACGACTCCACACTTTCACTGCTGAGGGCATGGGTTCAGTCCCTGGTGGGGGAGCTAAGATCCCGCAAGCTGCGCTGCCAAAAATAAAATAAAAGGATAAAATCCATGTAAAAGCTATATAAGAAAGTTAGTCTTAACTTCATCTTCCCCAGTACCCTATTTATTCACCAACTTCTGATTATTTCAAACATTGAATTTATCTTTACAGAAGATGAAGATTTGCTACTGATGAGGATGTTCAGAAGAATGTGTTATAGACCCTGAAGAAATTTCTAAATTGGGTACCCCAAAAATGTTCTGGAGAGTGGAAGCATCCCTGGAATAAGTGCACTGCCTCCAAGGTAATGACAACTTGAAGTAAACAACATTCATTTGTACGTATAAGGTGTGTCCTGTTTTTAAAGAACCAGGCATAATACTGTTGTGGGCCCCAGACTGACCTTAAACTGGGACCACTCCTGAAATTCAGTCCTTATTAGATGTACCTGATAAGATAGGTGGCCTACAGGTAATAATCAATGTTAACCATTTATTAAACACTTACTGTGTTCTGGGCACTGTGCTAAAAAAACGCAAAAACTGTCGCATCTTAAACTCTTTCAACAATCTTTTGAGACAGACATTATTATCTCCATTTTACTGGTAAGGAAACTGAGACTCCTGGAGAAACATGGCCAAGGTCACAGCTGTGAGAGGTAGAACTAGATTTTAACCTCGGTTGTCTGACTTCAGGCGTATCTTCTCAAGGCTCACTTGCTGTGCAGTCCTGCTCTTATTACTTGCATAAGTTTATTGGAGTGGGGATGGAGGGCTATAGTGATGAGGAAGAAGAGAAAAGCTTGCATAGGGAAGACAGCCTGATGTCTGTGTATGACATTAGTCCCAACGCGAGCCTTGAGGACATGTCTGTATCAGATTCATGTAGAGAAAGGGGTTGTAGGTTAAAGCTTTTTCCTGTTCCATTCCAGTTCTCATGTAGAGCTACTCTGGGGTCCAGAGGACAAATATGTGACAAAGTAGAGAGGGTCTCTTCTACTCTTTTTTTTTCAGTATAGTTGATTTACAATATTGTGTTAGTTTCAGGTGTACAGCAAAGTGATTCAGTCATTATAGATATATATATATATATATATTCTTTTTCAGATTCTTTTCCCTGTATATAGCAAAGAGATTCAGTCATATATACATATATATTCTTTTTCAGATTCTTTTCCATTATAGGTTATTACAAAATATTGAGTATATTT
The DNA here is from genome assembly GCF_965194805.1 of Balaenoptera borealis. NCBI lineage: Eukaryota > Metazoa > Chordata > Mammalia > Artiodactyla > Balaenopteridae > Balaenoptera > Balaenoptera borealis. The sequence goes on along the minus strand of NC_138860.1, from coordinate 172,040,878 downwards.
CTCTGTGCTGTACAGTAGGTCCTCACTGGTTACCTATTTTATATATAGTAGTATGTATATATTAATCACAGTCTCCTAATTTATTCTCCACCCTTTCCCCTTTAGTAACCATAAATTTGTTTTCTATGTCTCTGGGTCTATTTCTTTTTTTTATATAAGCTCATTTGTATCATTTTTTTTTGTTAGATTCCACATATAAGCGCTATCATATGATATTTGTCTTCCTCTGTCTGGCTTACTTCACTTAGTATGATAATCTCTAGGTCCATCCATGTTGCTGCAAATGGCATTATTTCATTCTTTTTATGGCTGAGTAATATTCATATATATATATATCACATCATCTTCTACTCTTTGAAATACACTCCACTTTGTTACAACTTAGATTTTGAGGGATTGTTCTGTTACTTTGAGGCAGACACAAAAGAGGTTACAAGAGCAGCAGAGTTCTTGAATGCAACGGTCTTCAGTGTGTCTCTCTCTTGAGTCATAGTGCTCCAATCTGGATAGGTGGCATCCAGATGCTATGTCTGGAGCACAGTTGTCATCCTAGAATGTTCCTTACAGCCTCTTGGGAATTCTCTTTGCTTCTCTCCTGTGTTGACTCTCCTGTTTCCTGAATCCCATAACTTTCTTTCTCTTTTCTAAAAAAAAATGTAGATATAACTGACATATAACATTGTATTAATTCAGGTGTACAACATAATGATTCAATATATGTATACATTCAAAATGATCACAGTTAAGTCTAGTTAACATCCATCACTGCACAATTTTTTTCCCTTGTGATGAGAACTTTTACCATCTACTCCATAACTTTCTCTATCTTTTTTTGCCCTCTAGTTTTGGTGGCCATGTCTTATGAAAGAATGCACTAGAAATAAAGTCTTCTCTTGTTGCAGAGCACGGGCTCTAGGCATGCGGGCTTCAGTAGTTGTGGCATGCAGCCTCAGTAGTTGTGGCACACGGGCTTAGTTGCTCCGCGGCATGTGGGATCTTCCCGGAGCAGGGCTCGAACCCGTGTCCCCTGCATTGGCAGGCAGATTCTTAACCACTGTGCCACCAGAGAAGTCCGAAGTAAAGTTTTTTAACACCTTGTATATCTTTTTTTTTTTTTTTTGGCCAGGCCATGCAACTTGCAGGATCTTAGTTCCCCGACCAGGGATTGAACCAAGGCCTACAGCAGTGAAAGCGCCAAGTCCTAACTACCGGACCACTAGGGAATTCCCAACACCTTGTATATCTGATTGTGTCTTATCCATATGTTTTAATGATGGTATTGATGGTTTAACAGGGTATAGGATCCTAGGTTGAAAATCATCATCTTTCAGAATTTTGAAGGTATTCTTCCCTTCTCTTCTACTTCTAGGTCTGAAGGTCTGAAGCCATTCTGATCCCTGAGCCTCTATCTGGGACCTGTTTCTTATCTTCTTAGAAGATTATAGAATCTTGTCTTTGTCAACAGTGTTCTGATATTTCACAGTGTGTGGGTCTTAATATGGGTCTATTCTCATTTATTGTCCTGGGTACTCCTTATTTTATGATTTCCTCAACTCTTTTTTATATATTCTCTCTTTAGGAAACTTTTATCCAGCTGTTGCACTTCCTTGACTGGTTCTCTAATTTTCTCGTCTTTTCTCCTCCTAGTTTCCATATCTGTGTCTTTTTGCTATACTTCTAGGGGATTTCTTCAACTTTATCTTCCATTCTTTCTATTGGGCTCTCGCTTCTGCTTTCATGGTTTTTTCATTTCAAAGAACTTTTTTTCCCTTCTGAATATTCTTTATTATTGTTTATTGCTATTTTTTCATATATTCAAATATCTTTTCTTCTAGTTGAGGCTATGCATGATAGTTTTAAAATTTTTATTTTCTCTGCATTGTCTCAGTTTCTTCCAAGTTTCTTTCTTCTCTTTGTTTTCATCTCTTTCTTTCCTGTTAGAGGAAATCCTTGTGTCCCATAGTCCTTGACTTTCTGCTCATGAATAAAAGTGGGGGACTAAAAGCTGATTGGAAACTCTGTGCATGAAGGGGAGAATCATTGACCATGAGGTCATTTGTCCATGAACCAATGACCATGAGGGACCATTAGCTGGAAGACCTCAGTGCCATTATCTTTACATCTTTCATATTGGGCTTCATTTTCCCCAAAGAAGAAGATACATCTTCCCAGGAGGTAAAGGTTGGCTACCAGAATTCCGGGAGCAGAGTGTGGAAAAAGTCTACTGATTGCCTCTTTTTCGGTATGATGCTCTTCACTGTTCCTGGTGACCTGTATTATTCCAGAGATTGTTTTACTCTCTCAAGAGAATAAACCTCCATACTTCTGCTGAGGTGGAGGAGGGGCAGTCACCTAGAGGGTACGGTGAGGGAAGCCAACTGACCTTCAACTAGTCCTTCTTATTTTAGCTGTTCTTCACCCCCACCTCCAGGGATACCACTGGTTAATTCTTGAACATATCCAGGCTGCTTCTCAGCTTTCTCCAGTTTCTGGTGCAGGATTCCGCATTCTTGGGTCTGCCGGGCCTATTAACACTCATTCATTTGCTTTCTCACCTGCAAAATTCTGTTGTATTTATTACCCCCTCTCCCTTTCCTTATGCTTTAAAATAATCCTTTACTGAAGTTTTAGTGCGATGGGACTGGGAGGGGAGGAAGTGGAAAGGAAAATTACATGCATGAGAAATTATATTCACTGTCTTTATCCAGAACTCTTTAAATTTTTTGTTTTGTTTTTATGGAATTATACCACATTCTACTACTTACACACAGGCAATTTACTTGGATTTCTCTGTGCTTCATCAGAAAAATGGGAGAAATGATGGTATCTACTTCATACTATTGTGAAGATTAAGCAAAATACCATACTTAATTGTTTTTAAGAAACAAATTCTTTCCAGATTTTTATATCTCTGGAGTCAGAATGTTAACACAGGTCCAAGTATCTTGTAAACATTCAGTAAACAATTATCTTAGGTTCAGTGAAATATGGTAATACATGTAACACACTTCACAGAGGGCCTGAAACAAGGTGTGCAATAAATGTGGAAGGCAGGATTATTATTATGCACACTAAACCATACTTAATATTCCAAAACCTGCTTGTCCTACTTAATACAATCTTGTGTCCATTCTTCTGCATTAGTAGAAAGAGATCTACCTTACTCTCTTTGAAGTTATATGATATTCCATAGAATCGATGTTCCATTTAATCACTCTTCCATGGATGGACATTTTTTTTTAAATTTTTTCCTGAAATACCAATAGTAAGCACTCTAGTAATATATCCATATAGACATGTGTTAGTATTTCTGTATGATAAAGACCTAGAAGTGGAATCACTCTATCACACTCATATGGAAAGTGTCTAATAGGAATTTCCAGAGTAAAAGAGGCATGTGAGTGATTAATCAGGATCCTGATTTAAGTAGGCATCTGTAATTGTGGAAAGCACACGAGACTTAAAGACAAAAGACCTAAATCCCTTTAGTTAGAGTGGTAGCTCTACCACTTATCTGGGGAAATATTGTTTGTTCTTTCATTTATTCAAAAATACGTACTGAATTCTTCCTGCCCTGTGCCAGACACAGTGTTAGAGACTAGGAATACACAGATGAGTAAGACACAGTCCTTGCCCTCTAGAAATTTACAGTAATCGGTGGGGAGATGGACAAAGAAACAGATGCCACTTGCTCTCTGTGTGACCTTGGGAAGTTGCTTAACCTCCTGAATGTCTGTTTCTTTTTCTGTAAAATGGGTGATAGTCCTTATACCATAGGGGTTTTGTGAAGATTACATGAAATAATGTATAAGTGCCTTGTACAGTTCCTGGCACAGAGTGTGCACTCAATAAATGGAAGCTATCATTATTGTTTTAGTAATATGATAATTGTAATAAATAATTTGTTATAGTTGCTGTGATAGAAGCTGCTATGTGTTCTACCTCTTTGAACTCATTTCTACAGTATTAAATGAATTGTTAAGAGACAGTAACATAGCATATTCAAAGTGGCACTAGGTAGAGACTTCCCTGGCGATCCAGTGGTTAAGACCCCATGCTTCCAGTGCAGGGGGCTTGAGTTCTATCCTTGGTCAGGGAACTAAGATCCCACATGCTGCGGGGCGCAGCCAAAAAACCAAACAAACAAAAATGGCACTAGGTAAATATTAGTTTCATTTTTTGCCTTTTATGTTGGGACAAAGGGTAAATAAGCAGATGGAAACGCAAACATCCATATGTTTGAACACAACAATGATCTTCCCAGTCCATGTGTCACAGAGCCAATTCTGGGCACTTCCTTAGCTACATAGATTTCACTTCTGGCTATATCTGAACGTCTGGAATGAGGCTGCATACCTCCCTGCCCACAGCCACAAATAATCACGGAGACAGGATGTTCATATGTCCCACAGCTGATGGCTGCCTGCTGCAAGGGATTTTTTTCTCCCAGTTTACAAAGCACAGCACAGCTTGTACCCCCATCCTTAATGGGGGTCACTTATTTGCTTGACACTGACTTTTATGAAATTGTTTCTTTTCTTTCGCACACAGATGTAAAACAAGAATTAAAGGAGGGACTTCCCTGGTGGCGCAGTGGTTGAGAATCCACCTGCCAATGCAGCGGACATGGGTTTGAGCCCTGGTCCGGGAAGATCCCACATGCCGCGGAGCAACTAAGCCTGTGCGCCACAACTACTGAGCGTGAGCTCTAGAGCCCGTGAGCCACAACTACTGAGCCTGCATGCCACAACTACTGAAGCCCGCGCGCCTAGAGCCCATGCTCCACAACAAGAGAAGCCACCACAATGAGAAGCCTGCGCACCCCAACGAAGAGTAGCCCCAGCTCGCCACAACTACAGAAAGCCCACATGCAGCAACAAAGACCCAACGCAGCCAAAAATAAATAAATTAATTAATTAATTTTAAAAAAAGAATTAAAAGAGGTATATCTTGATACCAAAAATTCTCAGCTTTAGCTACAATTAAATTTAAAGATAATTCTAGAGGCAAATTTAAGCACAAGGAAGTGATAGAAAAGAGCAGTATAAATATTTGGGGTGGACTCTCTATTTAGAGGTTAACTAGTGTTTAATGACTAGATACATTGTTTTGTTTTATTTTTTCCCCCTGTTTCTTTACTCCCCTAGAGGGTTTTTAAAGCACCTATATTTATTTCTCCTGTCTGGATATGTACCTAGCTATGCAGATCATACCACATCCCCCTGGATTTTTACAAGCTGACTCTCCTTGCAGAGGTGGTGTGGTGCAATGGTCTAGAGCCCAAGTTTTGGAGTCAGGCAGACCTGGGTTTGAATTATAGCTCTTCCATTTACTAGCGCTGGGATCTCAGGCAAAAATTTCTTAAGCTCAGTTTCCTCAGCTGTAAATGGGCAATATTAATATCAATGCTATGATATTAGCTTTATAGAATGAACATGGGTTAAAAGAGATAATACAGGTAAACTCCTCTACACAGTCTCACAGTGTGGGCTTTTAGTTTTTAGTTATGATCATTTTTAATTTCATTAAGGTGCCTCATGCAATGCTTGGCACATAGTTAACGCTCAAAACTTGGCAGCTATCATGAAAAGTTACCTATGGTTTCTAACTGCCAGGATTATGGCTTTGTTATTTAACTTTTTTTGGTTTTTTTGGCTGTGTTGGGTCTTTGTTGCGCGCGGGCTTTCTCTAGTTGTGGCGAGCGGGGGCTACTCTTTGTTGTGGTGCGTGGGCTTCTCATTGCGGTGGCTTCTCTTGTTTCGGAGCTCAGGCTCTAGGCGCGTGAGCTTCAGTAGTTGTGGCACGCGGGCTCAGTAGTTGTGGCTCACAGGCTCTAGAGCGCAGGCTCAGTAGTTGTGGCGCACGGGCTTAGTTGCTCCGCGGCATGTGGGATCTTCCCAGACCAGGGCTCGAACCCTTGTCCCCTGCATTGGCAGGCGGATTCTTAACCACTGTGCCACCAGGGAAGCCCTGTTATTTACCTTTTTAAATTTGTTAGTGACTGGGACTTCCCTGGCGGTCCAGTGGTTAAGACTCTGTACTTCCACAACAGGGGGCATGGGTTCGAACCCTGGTCAGGGAACTAAGATCCCACATGCCACACGGCCACAAAAACAAAAAAAACAAAACAAACAAAAAAACCTATAAATTTGTTAGTGATTAACATGATCTTTAGCCTAGTACCTGGAAACTTTTCTCATCATCTCTGTGACTCTGACAATGCCTGGCACCATTCCTAGCACACAGTAGGCACTCAGTACATCGCTGTTGAACCATATTCAGTTGAACTGAACATCTATTCAGACATTAGGACAGGAGCTGTGTCACTAAATAGCTGTCATTCCAAAACAGACAGCTAAACCTGCCACAGACATGCTTGCATATTTTGTAAGCCATTATTTCAACTTCCTGCATTGCAGGCATCTCAGTTAATATTCCAGTCCACTCACATGATCCTTTGAAGGAAAATAAAAACTAATAGAAATATCTAGTTTAGCAGCTAAGAGAATGAGCTTTGGTCTAGGTAGATGCAGGCTTACATCCTGGCTCCAGCACCGTCTAGTGGGTCAGTTACTTCGTCTCTCTTAGAGCCTCAGTTTTCTCATCTGTGAAAAGGGGATAATCATAGCACCAATTTCATCAGGTTATGGTGAGACTAGTGCCTTCCATGTGCTGTTCTCTTTTCCTGAAACAGTGTTCCCCTGAGTTTCACCCCTGCCTTTTCGGCTTGACTGTCACTTCTTCCAGAAAGCCTTCCCTGCCACCCATGATAGGTTGGGTTCACTGTTGTACTCTCACTACAGTGTCTGCCAATTACCCTTTGTAATTACTTCTTCAGCTACTCAATTCCTTTCCGGACTGTGAGCTTCCACAGGATAGGGATGGTGTCTGTCTCATTCATTCCGGTGTCTCCAGTGCCTAACAGTCCCTTGATACATAATATTTTGGGTGGACTATATTTGTTAACTGAATGAAATAATGAGATAATAATGCACATAAACACAGAGCCTAACATTTAGCAAGCTCTCAATAAATGACCTATATAATTATCAACAACACAGTATTGATGCTGAGTTTATTCACCTTGAGAAAACTAATATAGTGAGAAAAGCAGCAAATTGGAGATAGGTGTTGTGAATCTAGTTCTGTATCTCGTTTGCCATATGTCCTTGGGCAAATCTTATTTCTTCTCATTTTTCCACTATTAAAATAAACATAAGAAATTCACCCTGGCGTCCTGCTTAGCTTGGTCTTTGTAAAGTCTGCCCTTTGCCAGACCACATCTGACAGGCTATCCTATGTATGCCCAGAGTTTCTAGATAGGGATCCTATAATGCCCTAGTACTCCTCTGCTTTCTCAGCTGCTCACTGTTGACCCGTGACCCTAATCTATCTGACCCTGTCTAGCCCCTTTCACAACTACTGACGCATGCGCGCCTAAAGCCTGTGCTCCGCAGCAAGAGAAGCCACCGCAATGAGAAGCCCGCGCACCGCAACGAAGAGTAGCCCCCGCTCGCTGCAACTAGAGAAAGCCCGCGTGCAGCAACGAAGACCCAACGCAGCCAAAAATAAATAAATAAATTTATTTTTTTAAAGTAATTATTTAAAAAAAACCGATTTGTCAGTTTAGAATGGGAGAGGCTTCTGCAGGTTTGCCTAACAACAACTCTTAATATTGGTTGTGTGCTCACTAAGTGCCAGGCAGTGTGCTACACCCTTTATAAATTTATTTTATAGTAGCGGGGGCTACTCTTCGTTGCGGTGTGCGGGCTTCTCATTGCCGTGGCTTCTCTTGTTGTGGAGCACGGGCTTTAGGCACGCGGGCTTCAGTAGTTGTGGCACGCGGGCTTTAGAGCACAGGCTCAGTAGTTGTGGCGCACGGGCTTAGTTGCTCCACAGCATGTGGGATCTTCCCGGACCAGGGCTCGAACCCGTGTCCCCTGCATCGGCAGGCGGATTCTTAACCACTGCACCACCAGGGAAGCCCCAGCTACACACTTTAAATGATCTGATTCAATCCTCACATCTATTCAAAGGAGCTACTGTTATCTCCACTTCATAGATGAGGAACCTGAGGTATAGACTGGTATCCGATTTACCCAAGAGTCAGGATTCAAACCCAGACAATCTGAGACCACAGTCCCCACACTTAGGAACTCCTATCACCAGTTTGTGTTTGTGGCAGAGTAGTGGTCTGACGGGCAAAGAGAAAAATGTATAAGTCCCTGTTTCCCCAATCCAGAGTCCCACAGAGGACTCATTTGAGAGAGGGATCCCTGTGGGTTATTTCCATGAACCTGCTGTTGACAGATGTGGCCTGCAGGTGGCAACAACATCCACAGCCTCAGTTCTGCAATGTTCAAGCAAGGGTAAGGAAGCTTTATATAGTCAGACTCACTCATTTGCATCTTACTGAATGATTGGCCCAGTTAATTCTTTGCCAGTTAATTGGACTTGGTTCTCAGCCCAGTAAGGACTGCCAGGATTTGGGAGCCCTTCACAGTTTGTGAAAGAAAAGATCTCAGGATTTGAAACTATGGTGAAGTCATTCAGTCCAGCAACCATCGTGGTGATTTTAAACTGTGTTAGGTGGAACTGGGTTTCAGTAATCCCCAACACGTATTGAGATCTTAGCTTTTTTTTTTTTTCCCTTAATATTTATTTATTTATTTATTTATTTGGCTGCATCAGGTCTTAGTTGAGGCACTCAGGATCTTTCGTTGGGCATGTGGGATCTAGTTCCCTAACCAGGGATTGAACCCAGGCCCCCTGCATTGGGAGTGCAGAGTCTTAGCCACTGCACCACCAGGGAAGTCCTGAGATCTTAGCTTTTTTTTAAAATTCCCTATTTTGTTTTTGTTTTTAAGGTACAGTAATGTGTACATTTAAGGAAAAATTCAATAGCACAAAAGGGTATACAGTTTAGAGTCAGTTTCTCTATCACGTTCAAATCACTTGATTTTCCCACCCCAGAGAAAAGCTTGTGTATTCTTCCAGATATAGAATATGGTTATAAGAGAATATGCGTCTATCCTTTGAAAAAAATAAATGAGGGCTTCCCTGGTGGCGCAGTGGTTGAGAGTCTGCCTGCCAATGCAGGGGACACGGATTCAAGCCCTGGTCTGGGAAGATCCCACATGCCGCAGAGCAGCTGAGCCCGTGAGCCACAGTTACTGAGCCTGCGCGTCTGGAGCCTGTGCTCCGCAACAAGTGAAGCCGCGGTGGTGAGAGGCCCGCGCACCGCGATGAAGAGTGGCCCCCACTTGCCACAACTAGAGAAAAGCCCTCACACAGAAACGAGGACTCAACACAGCCATAAATAAATAAAATAAAATAAAATTTTTAAAAAAAAGAAAAAAGAAAAAAATAAATGATAACCTAAAACTATAAAGTTCCAGAAGAAAACTTAGGGGGAACATTTTGTGATCTCAGGTTAGGCAAAGATTTCTCAGATATGACATGATTCACAAGGGGGGAAAAAAAGGACAAATTGGACTTTATCAAAATTTTAAAATTCTGCTCTGTGAAAGAAATTGTTAAGAGAGTGAAAAGACAAACCACAGACTGGGAGAAAACATTTGCAAATTGCATATCTGATAAAGATCTTGTACCTAGAATAGAATGAAGAACTCTCCCAACTCAATAATAAGAAAATAACCCAGTAAAAGAATGGGCACGGGACTTCCCTGGTGGTCCAGTGGTTAAGAATCCACCTTCCAATGCAGGGGACGCGGGTTTGATCCCTGGTCAGGGAACTAAGATTCCCACGTGCCTCAGGGCAACTAAGCACGCGCACTCTAGAGCCGTTGCACCGCAACCAGAAAGAAGTCCGCGCGCTGCAACAAAGATCCCGCGTGCCGCAACTAAGACCCAATGCAGCCAAATAAATAAATTTTAATAAAAAGGGCACAAGACTAATAAAAATACTTCACTAAAGAAGATGTACAGATAGGGATTTCCCTGGTGATCCTGCCTGGCATGCTGCAAGGCCAAAAAAAATAAAGAGGCTGAATATTGTTATGCATTAGGGAAATGCAGATTTTGCTGAGATACCACTACACACATGCTGGAATGGCTGAAAACAAATACTAACAATTTTCCAAAAAACTGACAATTCCAAATGCTGATAAGCATGCAGAGCAAGTGGCGCTCTCAATTCTTGCTGGTGGAAATGCAAAATGGTGTGAACATTTTGTTAAAGAGTTTGGTTGTTTTTTTGTTTTTTTAATAATGTTGGACATACATTTACCATACAACTCAGCAATCCCATGCCTAGTTCTTTACCTGAAAGAAATAAAAACCTATGTTTACACAAAAATCTGTATACAAATGTTTATAGGAGCTTTATTCACAGTCAACAAAAACTGAAAACCATCCCAATGCCCTAAAACTGGTAAATGGAAAAACAAACCATGGTACATCACTGCAATGGAATACTATTCAGCAGTAGAAAGGAACGAAATACTGAGACATGAGACAGCATGGATGAATCGCACATGCATTATTCTAAGTGAAAGTAGCCAGACTCAGAAAGCTATTTGTTTTTTATTCCATTTATATGACTTTCTGGAAAAACCCAAATTATAGGAACAGAAAACAGATCAGTAGATGCCATAGGTTGGGTGAGGAGGAGGGGCTGACTACAAAAGATAGCACAAGGGAATATTCCGGGGTGATGGAACAGTTCTTACCTAAATTATTATGGTGGTGGTTACACAGGTATATGCAGTTATCTCATAGAGCTGTACACCAAAAAGAATGAAATTTACAGGGTTCAATCCCTGGTTGGGGTACTAAGATCCCATAAGCCGTGCGGCGCCACCAAAAAACCCCACAAACAAAACCCAATACTTCACTTCCCCACCAAAGCCATTGATTTCAGGTTGACATAATAGCAGTTGTTGATATAAATAAATTGTTTTTCCTTACAAAAAGTATTTTGCACACTGCTCTGCTCCATGCTTGCTTTTTTTTTTTTTAATAGAGAACTATTTCAAGAAGCAGATAAAAAGAGGTTTATGTAACATCCAAGTACCTTTCACCAACTTTGTCAAATCTGAACCTTTTGCCTTATTTCCTTACGGTTTTTTTTAAGAAAAAAAATAAGAGAGATGTGTTAAGCCCCAATGTATCCTTCCTTTCACCCAATCTTTTCCTTCCTCCTCAAGAAGTAATCACCTACCTGAATATTTTATTTCCACACATGATTTAATATTTTTACAATGTATATATGAACCTTTAAACAGTACATAGTGTTGTTTGGCACATTGTAAAATTTTATATACATGGTATCAAGCTGTATCTATCCTTCTACAGCTTTTTCCCCCCCTCAACATTTTGTTTTATCCATGTTGATAACCAGTAGCTTGAGTTTATTCATTTTAACTGTTTTGAATTATTCTATATTATGAATATATCACAATTAATTTGCCCATTATCCAGTAGATGGATATTTAGATTGTCTCCATTTTTTTCCCATTTCAAACAGTGCTACAATGAACATTCCTGCACCTACAGCCTGTGTCAATGTTCATTGTTGAAAACTTGGAAGTTTACAAAAAATAGAAAGATGAAAACTAATATTACCTACCATAACAGTTATTATTATTATTTTTTGAGCATTAAACCAAGTACAGTGCTGGGTACTTTATGGGTTACTTTAATTCTCACACCAACCTATATATTAGGTACTATTATGTTTCCTATGGCACAACGAGAAAACTGAATTTTTTTTTTTTTTTTTTTTTTTTTTTTAGTAAAAGGTGAAAAATTTATTCCATCTGAAGAGAAACAGGAGTGTGGAGACTGAATCTTAACAAGTTTAAATAACTTAGCCAATTGCACAGAGAAGGGACAGAACAACTCTCTATTGCCAAAGCCTGTGCTGTTAAATTAACATTATGTTCCAGTAGTTCCCCAAAGCCCCAAATCCAGAAATATTAATAGTTAGAAATAGTCTTTATGGTTAATTGGTCTCTCAGAAGACAAGAGAAGCCACCTTCCAGCTAAAAATTAATCAGGAGTATCATACATATGCAGAAAATTATACATACCCCACTGATTAATTTTTACAAACTGAATATACTCATGTAACCAGCACCCAGATCAAAAACCAGAGTATTGGGCTTCCCTGGTGGTGCAGTGGTTGAGAATCTGCCTGCCAATGCAGGGGACACGGGTTCGAGCCCTGGTCTGGGAAGATCCCACATGCCGCGGAGCAACTGGGCCCGTGAGCCACAACTGCTGAGCCTGCGCGTCTGGAGCCTGTGCTCTGCAACGGGAGAGGCCGCGATAGTGAGAGGCCCGCGCACCGCGATGAAGAGTGGCCCCCGCTTGCCGCAACTAGAGAAAGCCCTCGCACAGAAACGAAAAAACCCAACGCAGTCAAATAAATAATTTTAAAAAAACAACAAAAAAAAACAAACAAAAAAAACCAGAGTATTACCAGCATTTAGAAAATGTCCTTTCACCCTCTTCCAGACACTGTTCTTCCACTTGGAAGGGTAGCTGCTATCCCAACTTTCAACAGACTATTTTTGCCTGCTTTGTGTTTTATTTATGTGAAATCATACAGTATACACTACTTGGTCTGGCTTCTTTCACTTAATATTATTTGTGAGAATCATCCATATGGTTGAGTATAGTGTGTTATAGGGCACAAAAGGCATATGGCACAATGTACATTTTGCAAAGAATTATGAGCACCACTGAGATTGTAGCCAGCCATTACTGAAGACTAGGTGATAGACTGGATCGAATGTAGAGCATGGGCAAATCTGAGTCTTGAAAGGGATGGTGTGGGACCTCTTTTGCCTTCTGTCATCTCAGCCTTACCTTAGATTCTAGATGAAGCTGCAGAAAACAGTACAGTGAGGGCTTCAACTCTCCTGGCTCTTTCTGCGATCTGTCCTGGAGCTTTCCCTAAACCAGGACGTAGGACCCTGGTGGGAGCCTACCAGGAAGTGGGAGGGGAGTTGATGCCCCTGGGCCATCCTAAGCAATGGGGGATGGGAGTCAATGGATAAATGCTTCTTCGTGGCAGTCCTCAGGTGGACCATGCTGAGAAGCATTCTAGGGAATCCTCAGATGGCTTTGGTAGGATCTAGCCCCAGGTACCCACAGCAGTGAACACCTTGGTAATGCATCTTTTCTGTTGGCCTTTCTTCCTTCACTATTTTACCCTGTACTTTCACATTAAATCCCTGGGATCACATTCCAAGTAAATTACCTGCAACTAGTAGTTGTCTTGGTTCTGTTTTCTGGGGGGAGTCCTAATTAAGACATATGTAAAATACCTGGTTCATGGCAGATGTTCAAGAAAAAGTAGCAGTTGTTTGTTTTTTGTTTGTTTGTTTGGGGGTTTTTTGGCTGCATTGGGTCTTAGTTACAGCACGTGGGATCTTTCATCGCAGCATGTGGGCTTCTCACTAGTTGTGGCCGGCAGTCTCTAGAGTGCAAGGGCTCAGTAGTTGCACAGCACGGGCTTAGTTGCCCCGCGGTATGTGAGATCTTAGTTCCCAGACCAGAGCTCGAACCCGCTTCCCCTGCATTGGAAGGCGGATTCTTAACCACTGGACAACCAGGGAAGTCCCAGCAGTTTTATTATTACTACTTTACTGCTACTACTACTGTTACCACCATTATTAGTTACCTGGATTTCACAATTGCCATCCCTATTAGTCCCCTTCCTCATGGATGATATTGAAGCTTCACAGTTAGAGCTTCTATGCAGTGATTTTTGCTTTTATCCTAGGGTACTAGGAAGCCATTGAAGAATTTTCTTTCTTTTTTGAAAACAATTTTTAAAAAATATTTATTTATTTATTTATTTATTTATTTAGGCTGCACCAGGTCTTAGTTTCAGCACACTGGATCTTTGTTGCAGCATGCGGGATCTTTTAGCTGCAGCAGGCGAACTCTTAGTTGTGGCATGCGGGATCTAGTTCCCTGACCACGGATGGAACCCGGGCCCCTTGCATTGGGAGCTTGGAGTCTTAATCACTGGACAATTTTTTGACTATATTATTTTTCAGGTTTAGTGGAGTATAATTGGCAAACAATAAACAGCATATATTTAAAGTGTGTAGTTTGATGAGTTTTGATTTTTTTGATTTTTTTTTTTTTGCCGCGCTGCGGCAAAAACCATAAGCACAAACTTTGAAACCATAAGCACAATCAAGATAATTAACACAATTAATTACTGTGTTATTGTGTGAATGAAAAATATTACTTGCCATATCAGTAAACAAAGGATGTTGCAGCCATCAAACCATCACATTACAGCCTCCTGGACGGTGAGCCCCAGGGAACTCAGGATAGAAACAGGATGCCCACCATCTAGCACCCTGAGGAAACTCAGGATGAGAAAGCACAGGATGCTGGCCCCAGATACCTGAGGTGCATACCAAAGGAATGATTTCAGTGAGCCCAGACTCTTTCATCTCCCCATATATAGAAAAGTGCTAAATTCCTTAAGACATCTGGTTTTCTTTAATTAACCGTAATCTTTTGATGTTCCTACTACCTGGTCTTTGTTGCAAAAACTCCTATATATCCTGGCTCTCCCCTTGCCTCTTCAGAGCAGCCTCTCAGAGTTATCTGAGATGTTGTGTCCCAGGCTTAAGTCCTCAGTTTTGTACACCAAATAAAACATAACTCTCAACTTTTAGGTTGTGTATTTCTTTTTTCAGTTGACACCTGTCACCCCAAAAGTTTCCTCATCCCCTTTATTTATTATTATTATTTTTACTTTTGGGGATCTTAGTTCCCCAGCTGGGGATGGAACCCACACCCCCTGTAGTGGAAGCACAGAGTCTTAACCACTGGACCGCCAGGGAAGTTCCTCCTCATCTCCTTTATTATCCCTCCCTGTCATGCTTCTGCCTCGTTGGTCCCCAGGCAACCACTTGATCTGCTTTTGTCACGATAATTCCTAGAATTTATGTAAATGCAATCACACAGGATATACTCTTTTATGTCTGACTTCTTTCTTTTTTTTTATATATCTATTTATTTATTTATATTTGCCTACGTTGGGTCTTCGTTGCTGCGCACGGGCTTTCTCTAGTTGCGGCGAGCAGGGGCTACTCTGTTGTGGTGCTCGGGCTTCTCACTGTGGTGGTGCGCGGCCTTTAGTAGTTGTGGCGTGTGGGCTCCGTAGTTGTGGCTCACGGGCTCTAGAGCGCAGGCTCAGTAGTTGTGGCGCACGGGCTTAGTTGCTCCACGGCATGTTGGATCTTCCCGGACCAGGGCTCGAACCCGTGTCCCCTGCATTGGCAAGCTCATTCTTAACCACTGTGCCACCAGGGAAGTCCCTGTCTGACTTCTTTCACTCGGCATAATTATTTTAAGATTCATCATGATGTTACATGTATTAGTAGCTCATTCCTTTTTATTACCGAAGAGTATTCCATTGTGGAAATATCCATTTGCATTGTGAAGAACATTTGAATTGTTTCCAGTCTTTGGCTAGTAGCAAAGCTGCTATGAACGTTCATGTTCAAGTCTTTGTGCAGATGTATGCTTTCATTTGTCTTGGGTAAATACCTATAGTCAGTAAATGGTTGGGTCATATATTAGGTAGGTATATAATATTTAATTATAGTAGGTATATATTTAATTATGGTAGGTATATGTTTAATTTTTAAAGAAACTGCCAAACTGTTTCCCAGAGTGGTTGTAGCATCTTACAATCCAGCCAGCAGTGAGTGAGAATTCCCATTGCTCTACATTCTCGCTAACACTTGATACTGCCAGTCTATTTTATGTTAGCCAATCCATTGGGTGTGTAATGTTATCTTATTGTGGTTTTAATTTGCATTCCCTTAACATCTTTTTTTTTTTTTTAATAAATTCATTTATTTTATTTTTGGCTGCATTGGGTCTTTGTTGCTGTGCGCGGGCTTTCTCTAGTTGCGGCAAGCGGGGGCTACTCTTCGTTGTGGTGCGTGGGCTTCTCATTGCGGTGGCTTCTCTTGTCGCGGAGCACAGGCTCTAGCTGCACAGGCTTCAGTAGTTGTGGCTCGTGGGCTCTAGAGAGCAGGCTCAGTAGTTGTGGCGCACGGCCCTAGTTGCTCCGCGGCATGTGGGATCTTCCAGGGCCAGGGCTTGAACCCGTGTCCCCTGCGTTGGCAGGCAGATTCTTAACCACTGCGCCACCAGGGAAGCCCTCCTTAACATCTTTTATGTGTTTATTTGCCATACATTTACCGTCTTTGGTAAAGTGTCTCTGTTCAATTTATTTATTTATTTTTAACTAGGTTGTTTGTCTTGAGTTGAAAGAGTTCTTTGTGTGTTCTAGATACTAGTCCTTTGTTGGCTATAGGTTTTGCTGCTGTTTCATCCAGGTCTGCAGCTTGCCTTTTCATTTTCATAACCGTGTTTGAAAGAGCAAAAGTGTTAATTTTGATGATGTGCAGCTTATCAGTTTTTCTCCTTTATGGATTGTGTGTTTGAAAGTCACATGGATTTTCTCCTGTGTTTTCCTCTAAAAGTTTTGTAGCTTTAGGTTTTACACTTAGGTCTAACTTGGGTTGTGACACAATGTGTTTGGCACTTAGAAAGATCCTCTGGCAGCGGGAAGGAAGGTGTTTGGAGTGACTGCCTGGAGGCCTGAAACTAGAGAAACTTGGAAAGGTGACGGTGCCTCCCCTTGGAAAGGTGGTAGTGGAAAAACTGGTAAGGAACTGGGATGTAAAATGACTGGACTTAATAGGCTGAAGGAGATAAAAATGATTCCTGGGTTTCTTCCTTATGCACAAAATTGAGAGTAACTTGCTTCTAAGTTTACTGCACTTCAGTAACTAGCCTTCAATAGTTTTTTCCTTTGCGGAGATTATAACTGACCTTTAGCCAGACAGGGACTGGACACAGATTTCTATCACAGCACACCTTCATCAGCTCCCTCCTTAGGCACTCCCTGGAGCCCAGCATTGAACTCTCTCCTCCCAAGTCCAAAGACCTTTGCCCTCCTCCATACCAGGAAAGGTGCCCAAGCTTTTTTACAAGAAGGGGCGGCGCATGCCCAGAGAGGCCGTGTGGGGCCGCCCGCCCAGAACTAAGGGCGAGACGTTCCCGCCATTTTGTCCGGCCCGCGGCACAGCTGGCCCCTCCTGGAACTACAAGTCCCATGAGCCCCGCGGCGGCACTTCCTACCCCTCACTGACCCGCCGGCTCCCTTTACCGCCCCCCGCCCCTCCGCGGGGGCCGAAGTCTCTGGCTGCAGCCTGGCGGCCGGCAGGCCAGGTAGGATTTCCGGGGGTAAACCACTGTGGAGGCTGAGGAGGCGGCGGCGACGCCTCGGGTGAGTTCGGCAAGCAAGGGAAAGTGAGCGGAAAGTGCACGGAGTCGGGCTGCGGGTGCCTGGTAGGCTCGGGCCACGCTTTCAGCTCCGCGAGAGGGTGGCGGTGCGGGCCGGGGTAACGGCCGGGCCGTGGTCGCTTCGAGCCAGGGCGGGGCGGGGGGTGGCCGCCGCCTCCTCCTCCGCCCTCCCACAACCGTCCGCCTTGGCTTCTCCGCCTGCGGCGCGCCTCGCTCAGGCTCGCCCTCTCCGCCCACCGCGACTTGGCTGGGCCCTTTTGTCTCGGCTGCTTTGCGCCCCTTTGTGCCCGGGCTTGGAGTCGCCTCCTCGGGGGATCCCGCCGGGCCAGTCCCTGACAGGGGCCGGTCCCTGGGGATCCGGTTACGGTAACCAGATCGGGTCAAAGTCCACTTTTCAAACCTGTCTTCCCTCATACCTCTGCATCCCAGCTGGGCAGATCGGAGGCTTCGGAGCCAAGGCGAGGCGGACGGGGTTTCTATTGAAACCTCGAGGTTATTGTCCAACTCTTAAACGTCAGTCCCGGTTGGCTTCAGGGCACTAATCTCCAGGCATTTTTCTGGAGGGGGGATGGGCCTATGGGAAAGAAGTGAGCCCCCCTTCCCAGGAAACCGGGAAGGGATCGAATTTGCTTCGAAGTCCGTATGGGTCGCGGCTGTGATCGAGTAATCAGAACCGGTGCGGATGGTCAGAGTGGTAGTTCACACACCGCTAGAATCTCGGAGGAGAGAAAGTGATTTATAGGGCAGCGAGCAGCCTTTTCATCCATTGCACGCACAAAAAGACCACAGTACTTTATCCAGCCGCCCAGTTCCACACCCTCTATTCCCCTCAAATCCATTTTCACTTCTGCTGAAAACGCAGAGTTGAAAGCAAAATGTCCATTAATAGAAGGATCTGCTTTATAAAGAAACCAGAAACCTAGTGGCTTCTAGAAAGCTACAGAAGTAATCGAAATGAAGCCAGTTTGAGGGAGGAGAGGTAGTAGATCCTTACTGCAACTGGTGAATTGTGTGGGTTTGATCACATTTTGTGAGTGGTAACTTTGTGTATGTCCCGTTGGAAGACTAGGTTCAGCTTAAGGTAAAGCTTTTAAAATAAAAGCCATTGCAGATACTCCTTTTGAAAAATAGGTTAGTCTTTCAAGTCTCTGAAATGAGGACAACCAGGACCCCTTTACATGAATCAGGGAAGGTTATTGAAGTTATATAGGTAAAATTCCCACCCTAGTCAAGTAGGCAGATAAATCCCTTTGTACTTTATTACTTTGTTTGGTATCTCGTAGTGGAAGTGATTTACTCTGAGAATCCCTGATTGTGTTAGTAATATTGTGTAGGGATGACAGTGCTATCGGTGCGTTTTTTTTTTTTTTTTTTTTGGTGGTCTCCCTGCCTGGCTTGAGGGATCTTAGTTCCCCGATCAGGAATTGAACCCGTGCCCCCTGCAGTGGAAGTGTGGAGTCCTAACCACTGGACCACCAGAAAATTCCCACAGTGCTATTTTTGAAAACTGTTCATATATGTTATATAATTAAATTTTCACTGTGCAGTTCTGTGAGGTGGTGGTTCTCTGATTTTACAGCTGTAAAATGTTAAATTGACAGCCTCTGAAATGTTAACTGACTTGCCGGGGGTCACACAGTTAACCTGGATAGGAAATAGTAGAGTAAACTGTATTCCAAATCCGGGACTCTATCCGTTACCTCACGCCTATTGCAGTTATTTATCATAACACTACCAACAGCTTGTGATTCACTGAAATTTAAATATTGGAGAAAAATATTGGAAGTATTTTCAGTCAGAGCACCTGATTTATAAGGAACTGGAGTTTCTAGGACCACAAACAATTGCCGTACTGAGCATTGGTTCCATCACCTTGTCTTATGGTATGCTGTGATTACCTTGTGCCTAGGCAGAATGGCAATTTTATGGAGCCCTGGAGGTGGGGAAGGGTGGTGAGTTATTGGGCTGTGGTTTTGACTAATGGTTATTGAAAGTTTTATTTACTAAAAGGGTTTAACGAATCTTTGCTTAAAGGTATATTAAGAAATATATTGGAGAACGTATATACGTTATACGATATACGGCAGCATCAGCCGCTGAAAATAACAGAAGAAGGAACTGATATTCAGACATTTTTCTAGCCAGAGAGTCAAAACTCAAGAAAATGCTTTCTTAGTTTTTGCTTTTAATAAAAACTTTTGATCAGTTTCAAACTTGCAGTTTAAGCCTTGGGTTTATGTCAGTACATGCCATGAATGTGACATCAGAAATAAAAACCTACTTCACCTCCCTTACTTAAATTCTTCTTAGGTAAAATGCATTACATGCCAGTGGAATTGAGTCAATACAATTAGTATAGCCTTTCTAACTAGTAGAAGCCTGTTTTAAATCTCTCTTTTATTATGCCATCATAATGGGAAGGAGCTTTTTTCCTTTGTGTTTTTTGCTGTTGGTCTGCTGTATTTTCAAATCAATTCAGTCAACAAATATTTACTGAAAGCCTGTTGTGTTTTTTTTTTTTTTAGAAGGGAAGTTATTTTATTAATTTATTTGTTTATGGCTGCGTTGGGGCTTTCTCTAGTTGTGTTGAGCGGGGGCTACTCTTCGTTGCCGTGCACAAGCTACTCATTGCAGTGGCTTCTCTTGTTGCAGAGCACAGGCTCTAGGCACACTGGCTTCAGTAGTTGTGGCACGCGGGCTTCAGTAGCTGTGGCTCGCGGGCCCTAGAGCGCAGGCTCAGTAGTTGTGGCGCGCACGGGCTTAGTTGCTCCGCGGCATGTGGAATCTTCCCGGACCAGGGCTCGGACCTGTGTACCCTGCGTTGGCAGGCGGATTCTTAACCACAGAGCCACCAGGCAAACCCCACCTGTTGTGTTTAAAGCACCTTTGTAGTCCCTGAGAACAAAGCAGTGAGAACAAAAGTCTTTTTTCTCTGGGGCTTACAAACTGATTAGGTTTGAAAGGGAGGAGTAAGACTGTAAATAAGTACTAAATAAATCCCCTCTTATTTACTGTGCAATTTTGATCAGTAACCTCTTTGAACTTTAGTTTTCTCATCTTTAACATGGGTGTAATGATTCCTGCTCTACCTAGCTTGTGGAATTGTTTCCAGAATCGAGTAGGATAAAAATTTGGTTGCATTGTACCCTTCACATTCCTGTGGTAAGTTATTGTTACTACTACTAGAAAAGGAAAAGGAACATTGGGGAAAGGTTGTTTATAAAGAAAGACAAGGCTTCCCTGGTGGCACAGTGGTTAAGAATCCGCCTGCCAATTCAAGGGACATGGGTTCGAGCCCTGGCTCTGGAAGATCCCACATGCTGCGGAGCAACTAGGCTCGTGCGCCACAACTACTGAGCCTGCACTCTAGAGCCCGCGAGCCACAACTACTGAGCCTGCGTGCCACAACTACTGAAGCCCGCACGCCTAGGGCCCGTGCTCTGCAACAAGAGAAGCCACAACAATGAGGGGTCTGCGCACTGCAGCGAAAAGTGGCCCCCGCTCGCCGCTACTAGAGAAAGCCCGCACACAGCAACGAAGACCTAACACAGCCAAAAATAAAAAACAAGCAAATAAATAAATTAATTAAAAAAAAAAACAAAGACAAAGAGAATAGTTGGATTCTCTGTTCTGAGAGAATCTGATGTCCCATTGTTAAACCTTCTGTGAGTGTTAGTCACATCTTCACATGGGCTATCATAGCCCTTCATGTAGACCTTTTAAAATAGCACTTATCAAATAAGACCATTATTATTCTATATTGTCACAGTTAACTGCCTTAATGTCAGGGACCATGCCCTAGTCTACATCCTTACTGCTTGACACACAGCTCCAGGTATTTCATTGGAACTTTATAAATGTTTGGTGAATGAGTGAATGAGTAACAAAAGTGGGCAGGAGCAGTTGAGTGCCAAAATTGTTCAGCAGATTTTTTTGTTTTGTCCATCATGTGCTAGGACCTGGGTTATGTTCTGGCGGTACAAAGATGTGAAGGTATATAGCTCCCGCCTTAAAGCTTACAACATTACAACACCTAGTGGTCTGGTGAGTATTAAATAGGGGTGTGTTATACTATAGGTAAGGGACTGAATGATTCTGTTTTGGTAGACAGTGAAGGAAGGCATTACAGAGGGAGTGATTTTGGAGCTTGTTCTTGAGGGATTAATAAGAACAGTTACTATTAAGGTTATTCCAGCCAGAGGGGGCAGTTTGAGCATAGGAATGGAGACGCTGAAGTATAAGGTGTGTGTCTGGTGTGGCTAGAGGATATTGCAGTGGGTTTTTACATTTTTTTGGTTCAGGTACCCCCTCTAGAAAATTTGAGAATAGCAATAGATTTTCACCCCAGAAAACTGCATATAAGGAGACATATGCTGGGACTTCCCTGGTGGTCCAGTGGTTAAGGCTCTGCACTCCCAATGCATGGGGCCTGGGTTCGATCCCTGGTCAGGGAACTAGATCCTGCATGCCGCAACTAAAGATCCCGCATGCCGCAACTAAAGATCCCACATGCCGCAACTCAAAGATCTCACATGCTGCAACTAAGACTGGTGCAGCCGAACAAATAAATACATAATTAAATATTTTTTAAGAAATGAAACATATGCATATCATTCTAGAAAGTTATGGAATACTTAGGGATCTCTGGACCAGTGGGGCTGAGAAGTTGAAAAGTGTTAATGGCCGGTGAAAGGAAAGATCGATGGCTGTGTGCTGAGAAGGATTCAAAATGCTTGTTAAAGACTTCAGGCTATGGGAATTCCCTGGCGGTCCAGTGGTTAGCAGTCGGCACTTTCACTGCTGTGGCCTGGGTTCAGTCTCTTGTCGGGGAACTAAGATCCTGCAAGCTGTGTGGTGGCACGGCCAAAAGAAGACTTCAGGCTTTATGATTAAGGAATTGCTAAACCATCAGAAGTTTTTAAGCAGGAAATTGACATAAGCTGATCTGTTTTGACGGGTAATTGCTTGCTGTCTTCAGGGTGGGTTAGAGGGTTTAGGAGCATATTTAGAGTAAGTGCTAAATAGGAGGCAGGATTAAGGACCTTTTTTTGGTTTTGTTTTTGATTTTAAAGAATGGGAGATGGGCTTCCCTGGTGGTGCAGTGGTTGAGAGTCTGCCTGCCAATGCAGGGGACGCGGGTTCGGGCCCTGGTCTGGGAGGATCCCACGTGCCGCGGAGCGGCTGGGCCCATGAGCCACAATTGCTGGGCCTGCGCGTCTGGAACCTGTGCTCCGCAGCAAGAGAGGCCGCGGTAGTGAGAGGCCCGCGCACCGCGATGAAGAGTGGCCCCCGCTTGCCACAACTAGAGAAGGCCCTCGCACGAAACGAAGACCCAACACAGCCAAAAATAAATAAATAAATAAATAAATAAATAAATAAAGTAGCTATTAATTAAAAAAAAAAAAAAAAAAAAGAATGGGAGAGATTTGACATGTTTGAAGGTAAAGGAAAAGGAGCCAGCAGAGAGCCAGATATTGAAGATCTGCGCAAAAGAAAAGGAAGATAATAGAGAAACATTGGGAGGAAATAAAATCAAAGCTCATAGAGAGGTGAGCCTTGAAAAGGAAGCATGGAGAAAGGATGGGAGAAGAGATATTTGAAGTGACGGAGGTGGAAGTTGAAATTGGAGTAAGTTACCAACAGCCTATTTTGCACCCAGACACTGATCTAGGTACTTTTCTATGTGCTATTTCATTTAATTTTACAAAAATTCTGTAGATTGGGTGGGCATTCCCATTTGACAGCTGAAGGAGGTATGGCTCAGAGAGATTAAATTTCCCAAAGGCACCTTTAAGTAATTGAAGTGATCTGGAACCCAGATATATTTTGACTTCAAAGTTTAGAATAATAATTTCTGCCTTGTAGGGTCTGTTAATGCCTGATGACTTCTTTTTTTAAAATCTTTCTTTCTGAATGAATGAGTTAAGTTATCTGCAGAATGATCAAAGGATAGAGTGGGCTGGAGGACTTCAGAGAATGTTAAAAGTTTGGAATAGCAGTCATGGAAAAGGTAAGGGAACCCACCAGAGATGAGCAAAAGGGCTGCTGAACCTCAGTTAGGGCCCCACCGAGGTCAGACAAATTAGCCAGTCGGCCATCCATTCTGTCTCCTCCATTCTCAGACATTTCTTGAATACAGTACTGTTGATGTGGGCCTTAGAAAAAGACAAACTGTGTTGTAATGGGAGGCTCGGAGCGAGTCAGAAGTCTTATGCTTCAGTTTTCTCATCTCTAAAAGGGTCTGGTTTAGTTGATTTCTCAAATTCTAGGATTTTTATGGTATTCCGAGGAGATTAGGAGAGGAAATGTGTTTAGTGACTGATTTTTAGGGAAGAGATGGTTGAAACCATACAGCTTTCAGATTCAAGCTTGGTTTTCAGTTTAACTTCTCTATTGTGTTTAAAGCACCGGGTGTTGGTTTTGACAATCTGAAAGTTCTGACATAGTTACTCAATATAATGTATTTACTACCTTTGGAGTCTGAAAACCTGCGTTCTAGTTCCAGCTCCATCACTTCTTAGCTGTGACTATCCAAGTCAGCTGATCTCCTTGAACTTTAAGTTTCCTCATTTATAAAACAGAGTTAGTAACCATTTATTCAAAAGTGTCAGATGGGATAATGTATGTGAGAAGTCTTTGTAAACTGTATAGTGTTTAGTAAATATGAGAAAAGATATGATTATACCTGGCAAAGAAAAAGGGATTAGTACTGTGATCAGTGCTGTACAAGGGAGCGAGAACTGGTTTGAAGCGCATCCTTCACTTCCAGGGTACTGAGTGGTAAGGGAAACCTCTCAGGGTGTGTACTATCAGTGCACTGAATTTAGAAATTTGTTTGTAGTATATGATGTTGCTGGGTGTTTTTTCAGGTATACATTAAAATCAAATCTTATCTTGAATCAAATCTGTGACTTAAAAAAAAAAGCCTCCATTGTTAAAGATTCTCTGCATTTATTCTCTCAAATGTGAACTTGTTAGCCAAATTTCCAGGAGTATTTTTAAAATAGTTGTTGACTGTATTTTATTTAAGTGTAGATAACAATTTTATGATTATCTCACAGAACTTAAGTACATTGCTTCATTTGTTTGTTTCCTTTGTGGATGGCTAATTCTGATGGAACTCAACAAAATCTCTCACAGAGAACTGTCTTAGCCCGCCTTGACCCTGCAGATATCTAGCAGATAACCAATGTACTTGATTCTATCTACCCAGATACCTGTTCTCTTCTTTGCACTTAGGTTGGAAATACAGTGTCAAAAACTGGCTTAAAAGGTTAATGATTCATCCTTACCTTGAGTGATCCCAGAGCACTTTGCCCATTGTCTCTGCAGGGCACTTTTCCCTCTGTAGCTTATTTACTTCTTTATTCTGCCCACTAAACAGTGCCTGTTTATGAAAATAAACTGAACTAAGGGAAATACCCTGGCGGTCCAGTGGTCAGGACTTGGTGCTTTCACTGCAGTAGGCCCAGGTTCGATCCCTGGTCCAGGAACTAAGATCTGGCAAGCCACACAGCGCAGCCAAATAAAAAAAAAAAAAAATTAAAGAACAACTGAACCAAGGATTCCTATGTTGTTGGCTTCAATTTATTTAACCATTGTGAATAATACTGCCACACAGGTCTCTGTACATGTAACTTTTTTTAAAAAAATGAAATTACTGCCATATTCAATATCCTGTGATAAGCCATAATGGAAAAGGATATGAAAAAGAATGTATATATATGTATAACTGAGTCACTTTTCTGTACAGCAGTAATTAACACAACGTTGTAATTCAACTATATGTCAATAAAAAATAAATTAAAAAAAATGAAATTACTGGATCAGCAGGTATGAACATTTACATACTGCTTGATTTTTAAAATATTTTATTTATTTTTTTCATTTCATTTTATTTATTTATTTTATTTTTTTTGGCCACGCCGCACAGCTTGCGGCACAGCTTGTGGGAGTTCCCTGTCCAGGGATTGAACCTGGGCCACAGTAGTAAAAGCCCGGAATCCTAACCACTAGGCCAGCAGGGAACTCCTTTATTTTACTTCTTTAAAAAAATTTTTTTTTATTAAAATAGAGTTGATTTAAAATATCACGCGTCAGATGTACAGCATATATATCCTTTTTCAGATTCTTTTCCCTTATAGGTTATTACATAATATTGAGTATAGTTCCCTGTGCTATACAGTAGGTCCTTGTTGACTTTTTTTTAAAATTTAGTTATTTATTTATTTATTTTTGGCTGCGTTGGGTCTTCGTTGCTGCACGCAGGTTTTCTCTAGTTTGCGGCGAGCGGGGACTACTCTTCCTTGTGGTGTGCGGGCTTCTCATTGTGGTGGCTTCTCTTGTTGCGATGCACAGACTCTAGGCACACGGGCTTCAGTAGCTGTGGCACTTGGGCTCAGTAGTTGTGGTTCACAGGCTCTAGAGCGCAGGCTCAGTAGTTGTGACGCACGGGCTTAGTTGCTCCTTGGCATGTGGGATCTTCCCGGACCAGGGCTCAAACCCATGTCCCCTGCACTGGCAAGCGGATTCTCAACCACTGTACCACCAGGGAAGTCCATGAGATATTCATTTTTATTTTTGTTTTGTTTTGTACAGAAATCTAAATATTTCATGCCATAGCTCTTCACTGGTTCCTTTGTAATTTCTTCCATCATTAGAAAATTGTTTCTCCATAGGTGGAGCAAATATTAATTTCTCAACTTCTGTTTCTCCCATTCTTTTTTCTTTTTTTTGAAAAATTAATTTTGAGGTGAGGGAAAATATATTTTTTTTTAATTTTTGAATTTTATTTTATTTATACAGCAGGTTCTTATTAGTCATCCATTTTATACACATCAGTGTATACATGTCAATCCCAATCTCCCAATTCATCCCACCACCACCCCCACCCCCCCGCCACTTTCCCCCCTTGGTGTCCATACGTTTGTTCTCTGCATCTGTGTCTCAATTTCTGCCCTGCAAACTGGTTCATCTGTACCATTTTTCTAGGTTCCACATATATGCGTTAATATACGATATTTGTTTTTCTCTTTCTGACTTACTTCACTCTGTATGACAGTCTCTAGATCCATCCATGTCTCAGCAAATGACCCAATATCGTTCCTTTTTATGGCTGAGTATTATTCCATTGTATATAATGTACTACATCTTCTTTATCCATTCGTCTGTCGATGGACATTTAGGTTGCTTCCATGACCTGGCTAATGTAAACAGTGCTGCAATGAACATTGGGGTGCATGTGTCTTTTTGAATTATGGTTTTCTCAGGGTATATGCCCAGTAGTGGGATTGCTGGGTCATATGGTAGTTCTAGTTTTAGTTTTTTAAGGCACCTCCATACTGTTCTCCATAATGGCTGTATCAATTTACATTCCCACCACCAGTGCAAGAGAGTTCCTTTTCTCCACACCCTCTCCAGCATTTATTGTTTGTAGATTTTTTGATGATGGCCATTCTGACCAGCGTGAAGTTAATTTTTTTCTTAATGCTATCCAGTTATTTCTTTTTTTTTTTTTAATATTTATTTATTTATTTGGTTGCTCTGGGCCTTAGTTTCAGCATGCGGGATCTAGTTCCCTGACCAGGGATCGAACCCGGGCCCCCTGCCTTGGGAGCACAGAGTCTTAACCACTGGACCACCAGGGAAGTCCCATATCCAGTTATTTCTAGTAGCATTGTTTCATGAGGACATTTTAAGCTTTGGAGGACACTAAATTGAAGTGTTCTTTTTAAACTTGCACTACTAATATCCACCTAGGTCATTAGAAATTAAAAATCTTTATAAGGGATCAAGGATATTTAAAAAAAAGTATGAAGTATTTTTCTCACATTCGTGTTGATGATGTATTTTATTCTTATTTACCTCGGAATGGGTTTCATAGAAAATGGTAGTTCTTTGGGTGGGTTGATTGTCTATTAATCAAGGTTAAAAAATAGAGCCCTGAAATACTTCTTCCCCTCCTCCTGTGGGTGACAGGTAGAAAGGGGGAGAGTTCCTAAGGAGGGTAGCCTTTCCTGTCTTCCCCTCCCTCATGGATAAACCCCTTTTAAAAATACTGCCAGTAGAAACTAACACACCATTGTAAAGCAGTTATACTCCAATAAAGATGTTAAAAAAAAAAATACTGCCAGTAGATACCAAAGAATAACTGGATAGAACCAGTCAGAATGTATGAAGAGTACTTTCCACTTCCGTTTACTTTCACACACTCATCTTTGCCTCTGAATTTAAATTTGAGGGAGAGCATTAGGATTCAGGATATGGGTGCATCTTTGCTGTAAGTATTAAAAAAAGACACAATTTTTAAAAAATAAATTTATTTATATTTATTTATTTGGCTGCGTTGGGTCTCAGTTGCGGCACGTGGGATCTTTGTTGCAGCATGCAGGATCTTTCATTGTGGCGCGCGGGCTTCAGAGCATGCAGGCTCAGTAGTTGCGGCATGTGGGCTCCAGAGCACACAGGCTTAGTTGCCTGTGGCCTTATTTCCTGGACCAGGGATTGAACCCGCATCCCCTACATCGGAAGGCAGATTCTTAACCACTGGACCACCAGGGAGGTCCCACGATGTTTTTTACCTATTGGTGATACCATTAAGATTGGCTATTTTACAAACAGTCTTTTACATATTCTATGTGCTTACATAAAATCCCAGAGATAATTGGCTTCTGGGATATCTTTGTATAATTGGGAGAGGGGCTTTGTCCTTCCACTGTAGCCACAGACCACTAAGACCGTTCTGTTAAACGAATATGCATTTGCATATTATGGCATAAGATAAGTAAGAAGTCTGCTTCTCTGCAACTGCATTAATGATTGCAAACTTTTTCAAACTGTAAAATTTACCATTTTATCCTTTCTTAAGTGTATAATTCAGTGGTATTAAGTACATTCACAGTGTTGTGCAGCCATCACCAATATCCATTTCCAAAACTTTTTCAGCATCCCAAACTCTGTACCCATTAAATAACTCTCCATTGTCCTCCCCCCTCAACCCCTGGTAACCTCTATTCTGCTTTTTGTCTTCTATGAATTTGCCTATTCTAGGTGCCACATATAAGTTGAATCATAATATTTGACCTTTTGTGTCTGTGTTTATTTCTTTATATTTTTAAAACTGTCTCCTCTTTGTGCTTACATTTGTTTTATTTTGTAGAAAATCAGAAGCTTCTCTCTAGCCTCTTAACTCTCTGGAGAAGAGCAAGCATTTAACTATCTTCAGGGTGCTTATGTTAAGAATTATTAATAAAAGGTTTAGAGGATTTGGTAACTAAAATATTTTAGTATGTGCTAGTGCTTTTGGAGGGCAGAACAGAAAGGAAAATATTAAGGGGCAGTTGTTGAGCAACTTCTTCTTTTTAATTAAAAGAGATTAAAAGGGTTAACCTACTGGGTCTTCCCTGGTGGTCCAGTGGGTAGGACTCCGTGCTCCCAATGCAGGGGGCCTGGGGTTCGATCCCTGGTCGGGGAACTAGATCCCTCATGCATGCTTCAACTAAGGGGTCCGCATGCCGCAATGAAGATCCCGAATGCTGCAACTAAGACCCAGCGCAGCCAAAATAAATTTTTTAAAAAAGGGTTAACCTATTAAGCATCAATTATGCTACATTAAATTCCTATAAATAGTGATCCTAAATATTATTTCATGAAGAAGTATTCATACTTGATATCGTATGATCCAGGTATACATGAAACTTCTTTAAAAAATTTTTTGAAGTATAGTTGATTTACAATACTGTGTTAATTTCTTCTGTACAGCAAAGTGACTCAGTCATACACATATATATTCTTTTTCATATTCTTTTCCTTATGGTTTATCATAAGATATTGAATATAGTTTCCTATACAGTAGGACCTTGATGTAGTCCATCCTATATATAATAGTTTGCATTTGCTAATCCCAAACTTCCAATCTTTCCCTCCCCCACTCCCTCTCCCCCTTGGCAACCACAAGTCTGTTCTCTGTGTCTGTGAGTCTGTTTTTGTTTTGTAGATATGTTCATTTGCATTGTATTTTAGATTCCACATATAAGTGATATCATATGGTATTTGTCTTTCTCCTTCTGACTTACTTTGTTTAGTATGATAATCTCTAGGTCCATCCATGTTGCTGCAAATGGCATTATTTCATTCTTTCTAATGGCTGAGTAATATTTCATTGTATATATGTACCACATCTTCTTTATCTGTTCATGTGTCGATGGACATTTAGGTTGTTTCCGTGTGTTGGCTGTTGTAAATAGTGCTGCTATGAACATAGGAGGTGCATGTATCTTATGAAACTATTTTTTAAAATTCATTTGTCGGTCTTTCCATTGACCATTTTTACTTGATTTCTAACACTGTATAGATATATTTAACCAAACTTCATCTATTAAAGGGAAACTTTTCTTGCCTAAAACACAACTTTAGTCTCAAGTATTCCAGGTGAAGAAATAAGATGATTAATTCTGATTCTGCAAATCTTAAAAATAATTTTTTTTTTTTTGGTGATGCTGTTCAGGATCTTAGTTCCCTGACCGGGGATCAGACCCATGCTCCCTGCAGTGGAAGTGTGGAGTGCTAACCACTGGACCGCCAGGGAAGTCCCTAAAAATAATTTTTGATTGTAAAGGAAATATACAATAATAATTCAGATAGTATATAAGTACATAAAATAAAAAGCAAAAGTCCTTATCACCCTACTCTCTCGCTCTTATTCCCACTCCTGTCCCCTCCAAACTTCCACTGAGAACCCTTTTGGTGATTCGCCTTATAATCCTACCTTTCGTTATGCAACTTGTTTCTTTTTTTCATTCAACAATATGTTGAGTATATCCTTTAATGTCAGGACATAGTAGATGTTTGAATGTCTTCATGGTATTCAATGTATGAAGGTTTCATTCTTTAGCCATTTTCCTGTTGACAGACATTTCAGGTATCTCGAGTTTTTGCCATTATAAATAATGCTGCCACAATATCTTTTTGAGTCTAGTATATCTGTACTTTAGACGTGGAATTGCCGGGTCAAAGGTTTACAAACTTGATTGGTACTGCCAGAGTGTCCTCCAAAAAGACACATCAAATTACCTGTTAATTTATGAGAATACTTTTCTATGCATTAGTATTATTTTTTTCTTGAAGTTTTGAATTTTATTTTGTTTTTTTTTTATTTTTTTATTTATTATTTATTTATTTATTTATTTTTTATTTTTGGCTGTGTTGGGTCTTCGTTTCTGTGTGAGGGCTTTCTCCAGTTGCGGCGAGTGGGGGCCGCTCTTCATCGCGGTGCGCGGGCCTCTCACTGTCGCGGCCTCTCTTGTTGCGGAGCACAGGCTCCAGACGCTCAGGCTCAGTAGTTGTGGCTCATGGGCCCAGTTGCTCCGCGGCATGTGGGATCTTCCCAGACCAGGGCTCGAAGCCGTGTCCCCTGCATTGGCAGGCAGATTCTCAACCACTGCGCCACCAGAGAAGCCCCTTATTTGTTTTTTTATACAGCAGGTTCTTATTAGTCATCCATTTTATACATACTAGTGTATATATGTCAATCCCAATCTCCCAATTCATCCCACCACCACCACCACCCACTGCCGCTTTTGTTTCTTGAATACCACCAATACTGGATATTTTATTCTTTTTTTTTTCCAGCTTTATTGAGATATGATTGACAAATAAATAGTGTATGTATTTAGGGTGTACAGTGTGATATTTTGATGTACATATACTTTGTGAAATGGTTACCACATCAAGCTAATTAACATATCCATCACCTCACACAGTTACCAGCGTGCACACGTGTGTGTTGAAAACATTTGAGATCTACTCTCAGCAAATTTCAAGTATACAATACATTATTATTAACTGTAGTCATCATGCTGTACCTTAGGTCTCCAGAACTTACTTATCATATACCCTTTGATCAATATCTTTCCTTTTCTCCTTCCTCTCCCCCACAAACTGAATAGTTTAAATCTTCACATTTTTAGCCATTCTGATAGGCAAGAAAAATAAAAATAAAACTCACTTTACGTTGGTATTTTCCTTATTAGTAATCAGGTTGAACATATTTTCATCTTTATTAACCATTTGTATTTCTTCAGTGAATTCCCTCTCATCATTCCCATTTATTTGTTCATGTGTCTTCATCACATAATTGTTTTAAAAGTCAAGTTGACAACAAATATGAATTTCATTTCTTTACATTTTCAGTTTGGGGATAAAATTATTTTTGGAGATTTTATAAATAGTATTTTCATGATAGTTAATGTTCACTGCCAAAATTGTTTTTTAAGAAGATTTGATATATCACTGAATACTGTAGCTTTTAAAAATATGTTTTGTTCTGGGGGGTTTTCTCAAAATGTGATATACATAATGCCAGTGCTACATTTTTCTGGGTATAGATTTTGTCATGGCTAGTGGTGATGAATTGCCCTTGCTGAGATCTGTCCTTTATAACTCACTAATGATATTTCCTGAGGGTACTTTTGGTTATCAGTAAGCCACACCTCTGTTTCAAAGCTGATTCATACTGCTTAGTGTGAATGGACTTAGACAGAAGGACTGTTTAACTAGGAGGAGGAGGTTACAGTTTTTGTTTTCTTTTTTTTTTAATAAATTTATTTATTTGTTTATTTTTGCTGCATTGGGTCTTCATTGCTGCACGTGGGCTTTCTCTAGTTGCAGCGAGCGGGGGCTACTCTTCATTGCGGTGCGCGGGCTTCTTGTTGCGGAGCATGGGCTCTAGGGTGTGCAGGCTTCAGTAGTTGTGGCACTCAGGCTCAGTAGTTGTGGCTCGCAGGCTCTAGAGCGCAGGCTCAGTAGTTGTGGCCCGCGGGCTTAGTTGCTCCGCGGCATGTGGAATCTTCCCGGACCAGGGCTCGAACCCTTGTCCCCTGCATCAGGAGGTGGATTCTTAACCACTGCACCACCAGGGAAGTCCCTACAGTTTTTCTTAAAAAGGGAAATTACCCCCATTTTTATGTCTTTACCCTTAAATAATATGTAAGATGTTCATTATTTGTGCTTAAAATTAAGTAATCTTTTTGCAAGTGTAACTTTTATTGAACAGACCTTTTAAAAGACATTTGTAAAACTTTTACTGAGAGCATGATTGTAAATCTCTATTTTAAAATTTTCAATATTTTTTATTTCTGCTAAAATCCCATTTACATTTTTAACTTATCTGTAAATCTCTTTATAATGTTTCATTTTTCTGGTAAGGCAAAAACAAATGAAGTTCTTTGTGAACCAACTCTATTTGTAGCTGCCAAATTTCTATGTAGTATTAACAAAAATAGTTCAGAAATGGCAAAGAAAGTTATTTTAAGAAACTAGAAGTTTTCCAATTTCCAGTCAAACAGGTAGATTCTGTGGTGACAGACAATAATGGTACATGTAGATTACAGTGTTAATTCCTTACATTAAGGTAGTAGCATCTGTCTGAGCAATTGTAGATCACTCTGGAAGAGCAGTTGATACACTGTTTCTTAATTTTGTTTATTTCTGTAATGGTGTGCTTTCGGGTCAAGTCCAAGGAATAAATGGAAATGATACTTTAAATTGTCCCTTCTCTGCCAATGTAAGTTGTTTCATCATCTTGATAATATTTCTAGATATTATGTATTCTGGTCAAGCTTAGACTCATGACAGCTAAAATCTGCTTTGAGTTTTGATTTGGAACTAAAATCAAGGAGTGGGGTGAGCTTTAGCATTATGTGGAAGTCCAGCCCTATTTCTCATATGTGTTTAAACAGGAAAGGGGGGGGAACCCTTTTCTTTGCTACCTGTATTTACATTATTGCACGTATATTATATTAATACCTATTTGTTAACATGACCATATCTTTTTCTTTACTGGTGTTGCTTTTTAAGTTTAAAGACCATAAACTTACTTCTCTTTGTACACTGTCTGGCACGGTACTTGGCATCTATCAATAATTGGTTCTTAATAACCACTTGCTTAGCTGAACAGTTATTAAGTACTTACTGTATGCAGGCACAGATCATTTTTTACTGTTTGTTTTTTTTTAACAAATACTATTTCATGATATTCTCACAATTCTTTGAGGTCAGGTATTATTAATCCCACTTGAAGCCAAAAGGACAAGGAGATTAAATTCTGCAGTATTATCTTTTGTGACCAAAATGACTAATCAGTTTTGTGTGAGTGAATGATATTTGAAACTTATTTATGCTGATTTGTTCAATGGAAAATAATCTGAGTTCTCTTAACCATCTACCCAGTAAATGTTTGTTCTTTAGTTTTTGCCTGAGTAATTACATTCACTTGTTGTGCTTTCTCAGGAGGAAGAAGGTTATTTTGCAGAGCACGGGTTTAGCATTATGGAAGTGCCATAAAAAGGAATAGAAAAGGCAGAAAGATAATCTTTTCATTCTTGATGGTTCACATATTGGTAGACTCATTTATATCTGTATTTACAACTTGTGGCTATCTTGGACACTCAAAGTGAAACAAAGAATGAAGGCTATTACTAGGGTGATTGAGATAAAGAACCATTTTTGCTTTTAATATCAGAAATTATTAGTCTACAGTGCACGCTTATGTGTTTCTCTCACTAGATTGACCTAGCCATGGTTATTAAAGTTGAGGAACCTGGTACATATGAACGGTTTTGCTAAAGCTGGGAAGGGGATAGTTGTATTTCACGATTTTCATGCACTAATGTTAATACCATCGAGACTATGGCTACCATTAGCAACAGCAGCATTAAATATCTATTAGGTAAACTATAGACCAAGGCTTTTAGTTTTGCAGATATAAAATAAAACTAAGATTACTTTTCTTATTATTTGCCCTAGATTTTATGGACATTGTCACAGATACCACTTAAATGTAAACCAGATTGACAAATGTTTCATATACCTCTAAAATTTTATTTTAAAATCTGCTTGATATTAAAAAAAAAAAGATGGTTTTGGCTAGGAGGTAGAAACATTATAGTCGATTGTCCTTTGTAAATCCACTTTTATTTATGTTGTGTGGCCCAGCACATCCTTGTATTGATGAATGGCTGATGTTTAGCTTAAAGCAGTGTTCATGCAAAACAAGATTTTTAGCATTTGATGAAGTAATTTAACTGATTTGTTGTTTGGCTAGTTTCATTTGTAATCAGTGCTTTCATAGAATAAAAAAATCCACCAATATATTTCTTACCCTTTTCTGAATTTGCAGAACCAGAAGAGGACTTTGGAGGGATTTGTTAGAAGAATTTGGAGATGGTGACGGGGTGTGGAATAGTATTGGGAAGAGGATGAAGAGCATACAAGGATTCGTGAAAGGAGGGGTGGTGTCTTGGGATTTGACTGCCTTTCCTTCCTTCTTGTCCTGCCATTTTTTATGGCGGGAGCAACTTTCCAGTTTTTGCAAATTGAAATGAACCCATTCACGTATCAGGGGTTTGCCATATTTTCTAGAAATGTCCTGCTGTTAGTATCCATTTGTTTGTAATCTCCTTGTTGAATTTTTATATGATCTTAAAACCACTTGGCGGGATTCCCTGGTGGAGCAGTGGTTAAGAATCTGCCTGCCAATGCAGGGGACACGGGTTCGAACCCTGGTCCGGGAAGATCCCACATGGCGTGGAGCAACTAAGCCCGCGTGCCTAGAGCCTCTGCTCCGCAACAAGAGAAGCCACCACAATGAGAAGCCGAGCACCGCAACGAAGAATAGCCCCTGCTCGATGTGACTAGAGAAAGCCTGCGTGCAGCAACAAAGACCCAACGTAGCCAAAAATAAATAAATAAATAAATTTATTAAAAAAAAAAAAAAACCACTTTGCAGTTTAGCTGGTGAAGAATCTTCTAAGACATATTAGACTAGTGGCTGTGCTTTTTTTGTTGCTTTAAATAATTCTAATTATCTTACAATTTTAGATAGAGGAAACCTGTATTGATCAGGGCTTTTAACATACGAATCTCTTGCACAAGGGAATTCCTCAGCTCTTTGGTTTAGCAGAGTGTAAACCTCTTACAGATCTTAAATCAGTTAACATTCCTTGATTTAGGATCAGGCAACATCGTATATGGTTTAAATGCAAACTCAGAAGTCAGGCTGCCTGGATTAAAAAATCCTGGCTTCACTCTTTATTAGGTAATTGACCTTGGATAAGCTACTTAACCTTCCACATACTCTAAGTTCATCTTAAAATGGGGATGGTAATATCTACCTTATGGTTATGTTGAAGATTAAGGTCATATAGCAGGCAAGTAACCTATTCAAGGCTTGAGAGGTACCAGTTCAAGTACCTTTGACTTTTTTTTTTTTTTTTAGTTGACAAGTTTACTTGTTTTTGTCAGTTTGACTTTTAAATGCTTTTTCCCGGTTTCCTCGTAGTTAGATAAACTATACTACTTTACTTTATTTCCTTTATTATTTTTATTTTTAAAAATTATTTATTTATTTATTTTGGCTGTGCTGGGTCTTAGTTGCAGCATGCGGGATCTTTAGTTGCGGCATGTGAGCTCTTAGTTGCGGCATGCATATGGCATCTAGTTCCCCAACCAGGGATCAAACCCCGGCCCCCTGCATTGGGAACGTGGAGTCTTACCCGCTGGACCAACAGGGAAGTCCCGGAAAAAGGGTTTATAATGGACCCTGAGACTACATAATTTCCTCTAGCAGGATATATACATTTGGGGAGATTGTTTGCTGTTCCCGTCAAGCCAGGACTGGAAGCAAGAAGACAGTGAAACAATATTTTACAAATGCTAAAAGAAAACACCTGTCAATTTAGTGTTGTATACCCACTAAAATCATATTTCAGAAATAAGTCTAGGGACTTCCCTAGTGGTCCAGTGGTTAAGACTCCACGCTCCCAATGCAGGGGGCCCAGGTTTGATCCCTGGTCAAGGAACTAGATCCCGCACGCTGCAACTAAAGGAGCCCGCATGCCACAACGAAGATCCTGCACGCAGCAACAAAGATCCCACGTGCCGAAACTAAGACCCGGCACAGCCAAATAGATAAATAAAATAAATAAATATTTTTTAAAAATAAGTATAAAAGAAGGAAAATTTCAAACAAAGAAACTGAGAAAATATATTGCCACAGAACCTCACCAAAGGAACTTCTAGAGGATGTACTTCAGGTAGAAGGAAGAATGCTTCTTGGAAACAAGGTCAGAGATGCAAAGAGGAATGATGAGCAAAGGATATGATGTCCGCTGGGGAAAATATTAAGAAGGATTGACTTAATAGAACAATAATAACATATTATTTGTGGATGTAAAAATGGAAAGTACTCAAATATAAGTAGGGAAGGGGTTTGAAGTAAAAGCATTCCAAGAGTTCTTGTTTAATTAAGAAGGAGAGTAAAGATATTAACTTTAGACTTCAGGTAAAGTATTCATTTTTGCCTTTCAGGGGTGACAATAAAAAAGTAGAAATAGAAAGAATTAAAATAAATAGAAATTAGTAGAAAAATGAATGAGAAGAAAATCCAACAGAAGGCAAAAGAAAAAGAAAACTGGAAAGTGGAAGAAATAAAAAATGGAAAATAAAATGGTAGAAAGGGATACAAATATCTCTTATTCACAATAAAAATAAATTAGGGCTTCCCTGGTGGCGCAGTGGTTGAGAATCTGCCTGCCAATGCAGGGGACACGGCTTCGAGCCCTGGTCTGGGAAGATCCCACATGCCGCGGAGCAACTGGGCCCGTGAGCCACAACTACTGAGCCTGCGCGTCTGGAGCCTGTGCTTCGCAACAAGAGAGGCCGCGATAGTGAAAGGCCTGCGCACCGCGATGAAGAGTGGACCCCGCTCGCCGCAACTGGAGAAAGCCCTCGCACAGAAACGAAGACCCAACACAGCCAAAAATAAAAAAAGATATATAAAAAAAAAAAAAATTAAACAACTTAAACCATTAAAAAATAAATAAATAAATAAATAAATAAATAAATAAATTAGATCAGGTTTCCCGCAAAACTCTCTGTTTAAAAGACAAAGATGGTCCAGTTAGAGAAGTAATAAAGAAGTCCTAAACAAATGGGAGACACATATGATATTCATGGATTGAAAGTCAGTATTATAAAGATGACAGTTCTCCCCAGTTTGTATTTTAGGTTGAATGTAATTCTAATAAAAGTTCCAAGAAGTTTTTTTCATGGAACTTGACACATTGATGGAGCAGCCAAGATACTTCTGAAGACAAGATGGAGAAACTTGCCCTGCCTGATTACAGGACTTATTGTAAAACCGTAATCGTTAGACAAGGTCGTTTTGGTCCTGCCATCAAGAAATAGATCTGTAGAATAGAATAGAGCACTGGAAAAGAGACCTTTGAGTATAGGGAAACTTGGATATGTGACAAAGGTGGCATTACAGGGCTTCCCTGGTGGCGCAGTGGTTAAGAATCTCCCTGTCATGCAAGGGACATGGGTTCGAGCCCTGGTCTGGGAAGATCCTATGTGCTGTGGAGCAACTAAGCCCGTGTGCCACAGCTACTGAGCCTGCGCTCTAGAGCTCGCGAGCCACAACTACTGAGCCCACGTGCCACAACTACTGAAGCCTGCGTGCCTAGAGCCCGTGCTCCGCAACAAGAGAAGCCACCGCAATGAGAAGCCCGCGCACCGCAACAAAGAGTAGCCCCCGCTTGACGCAACTACAGAAAGCCCACGCACAGCAACGAAGACCCAACGCAGCCAAAAATAAATAAATAAATAAATAAAAATAAATAATAATAATAATAAAATATTTAGTCATTATAGCCATTATTCATATTAGGAGTTTTAAATGCAGAGTATTTCAGATGAGATAAATTACAGCTCCTCCTCAGCTTGATAAAGAATATCTGTGGCTTCAGATAGATTTAATACAGAGACATCTGGAGAGGACACCATGGTAAGAGCAAAAGAGTACGTGAGACTCTGATATTGGAATCAGAAGTTAAAAGGTCAGGAGTTACTGAAACAGATCTCTTGTTTGGCTTAGA
Source organism: Balaenoptera borealis (assembly GCF_965194805.1). Classification (NCBI taxonomy): domain Eukaryota; kingdom Metazoa; phylum Chordata; class Mammalia; order Artiodactyla; family Balaenopteridae; genus Balaenoptera; species Balaenoptera borealis. The sequence goes on along the minus strand of NC_138860.1, from coordinate 172,002,626 downwards.
CAGATGTGGTTACATAGTTCCCTTTGCCTCAGGATCCTCAAAGACCCTAGCTTTTAAGGCAAGTTTTATTTATGATGTTAAAAGTAATAGGATCTGCACCATTCCCTCAGGATACTCTGCAGCCTTTTTGTCTGCACAAAATAGTGACACTTGTGCTTTAAGTTTTTTAAAAAATGTCTTTATCATGTCTTGGAACTAACAAGGCTAATACAGTAATAAATATGACACTATTTTTCCTTTAGTCCCAAGAGACTGGAAAAGTTAAGTTGCCATTTTATTGAAATGATGATACAAAATAGCTAATGCATGTGCCACCGCTTTCTGTAAGTGCTCTACATGTATTGCCGGAGTTCTTGTTATTTTTTATATTGAACATAAAGAACATGAGATTTTTTTTTAAATTTTTTTTTAAAAATTATTTATTTATTTATTTTTGGCTGCGTTGGGTCTTCATTGCTGCACGCAGGCTTTCTCTAGTGGCGAGCAGGGGCTTCTCTTCGTTGTGGTGCGTGGGCTTCTCGTTGCGGTGGCTTCTCTTGTTTCCGAGCTCAGGCTCTAGGCGCGCAGGCTTCAGTAGTTGTGGCTCACGGGCTCTAGAGCGCAGGCTCAGTAGTTGTGGCACAAGGGCTTAGTAGCTCCGCGGCACGTGGGATCTTCCAGGACCAGGGCTTGAACCTGTATCCCCTGCATTGGCAGGCAGATTATTATTTTTTTTTTTAACATCTTTATTGGAGTATAATTGCTTTACAATGGTGTGTTAGTTTCTGCTTTATAACAAAGTGAATCAGTTATACATATACATATATCTCCATGTCTCTTCACTCTTGCGTCTCCCTCCCTCCTACCCTCCCTATCCCACCCCTCTAGGTGGTCACAAAGCACCGAGCTGATCTCCCTGTGCTATGCGGCTGCTTCCCACCAGCTACCACTAGCTATCTATTTTACGTTTGGTAGTGTATATATGTCCATGCCACTCTCTCACTTTGTCCCAGCTTACACTTCCCCCTCCCCATATCCTCAAATCCATTCTCTAGTAGGTCTGCGTCTTTATTCCCATCTTGCCCCTAGGTTCTTCATGACCTTTTTTTCTTTTTTTTTTTAGATTCCATATATATGTGTTAGCACACTGTATTTGTTTTTCTGACTTATTTCACTCTGTATGGCAGACTCTAGGTCCATCCACCTCACTACAAATAACTCAATTTCGTTTCTTTTTATGGCTGAGAAATATTCCATTGTATATATGTGCCACATCTTCTTTATCCATTCATCTGTTGATGGACACTTAGGTTGCTTCCATGTCCTGGCTATTGTAAATAGAGCTGCGATGAACATTGTGGTACATGACTCTTTTTGAATTATGCTTTTTTCAGGGTATATGCCCAGTACTGGGATTGCTGGGTCGTATGGTAGTTCTATTTTTAGTTTTTTAAGGAACCTCCATACTGTTTTCCATAGTGGTTGTATCAATTTACATTCCCACCACCAGTGCAAGAGGGTTCCCTTTTCTCCACACCCTCTCCAGCATTTATTGTTTGTAGATTTTTTGATGATGGCCATTCTGACCAGTGTGAGACGGTATCTCATTGTAGTTTTGATTTGCATTTCTCTAATGATTAATGATGTTGAGCATTCTTTCATGTGTTTGTTGGCAATCTGTATATCTTCTTTGGAGAAATGTCTATTTAGGTCTTCTGCCCATTTTTGGATTGGGTGGTTTGTTTTTTTGTTATTGAGCTGCATGAGCTGCTTGTAAATTTTGGAGATTAATCCTTTGTCAGTTGCTTCATTTGCAAATATTTTCTCCCATTCTGATGGTTGTCTTTTGGTCTTGTTTATGGTTTCCTTTGCTGTGCAAAAGCTTTTACGTTTCATTAGGTCCCATTTGTTTATTTTTGTTTTTATTTCCATTTCTCTAGGAGGTGGGTCAAAAAGGATCTTGCTGTGATTTATGTCATAGAGTGTTCTGCCTGTGTTTTCCTCTAATAAGAGTTTTATAGTGTCTAGCCTTACATTTAGGTCTTTAATACATTTTGAGTTTATTTTTGTGTATGGTGTTAGGGAGTATTCTAATTTCATTCTTTTACATGTAGCTGTCCAGTTTTCCCAGCACCACTTATTGAAGAGGCTGTCCTTTCTCCATTGTATATTCTTGCCTCCTTTATCAAAGATAAGGTGACCATATGTGTGTGGGTTTATCTCTGGGCTTTCTATCCTGTTCCATTGATCTATATTTCTGTTTTTGTGCCAGTACCATATTGTCTTGATTACTGTAGCTTTGTAGTATTGTCTGAAGTCAGGGAGCCTGATTCCTCCAGCTCCGTTTTTCTTTCTCAAGATTGCTTTGGCTATTCGGGGTCTTTTGTGTTTCTATACAAATTGTGAAATTTTTTGTTCTAGTTCTGTGAAAAATTGGCAGGCGGATTCTTAACCACTGCGCCACCAGGGAAGTTCAAAACATGAGGTTTTATCTGTTTTGTTTTTTCTTCCAGTTTTATTGAGATATAATTGACATACAGCACTGTATTAAGTGTTAGGCGTACCATATAATGATTTGACTTAAATACATCATGAAATGATTACCTCAGTAAGTTTAGTGAACATCCATCATCTCATGTGGATACAAAAGTAAAGCAAAAGATAAAAATCTTTTTCCTTGTGATGAGAACTCTTAGGATTTACTCTTAACAACTTTCATATATAACATAGAGCAGTGTTAACAATATTTATCACGTTTTATGTCACATCCCTAGTACTTATTTATCTTACAACTAGAAGTTTGTACCTTTTGACTGCCTGCAACCAGACCCCCCACCCCCTACCCCAGCCTCTGGTAACCACAAATCTGATCTCTTTTTCTGTGAGTGTGTTTGTTTATTTTTTGAAGTATAATTGACCTACAACACTATGTTTCTGTTACACAACATAGTGATTTGATATTTCTGTACATTTCAAAATGATCACCACAATAAGTCTAGTTACTGTCTGTCACCATACGAAGATATTACATAATTATATTGACTGTATTCCCCAATGGTACATTTCATACCCATAACTCATTTGTTTTATAGCTGGAAATTTTTACCTCTTAATCTTCCTCACCTATTTCTCTCCTCCCCACACCTCCCTCCCTTCTGGCAACCACCTGTTTGTTCTCTGTATCTATGACTCTGTCTGTTTTGTTCTGTTTGTTCCTTTATTTTGCTTTTTAGATTCCTCATATAAGTGAACTCATATAGTATTTATCTTTCTCTGTCTGACTTATTTCACTTCTCATTGAAGTCTCTTGTCCCAACCACGTTGTGACAAATGGCAAGATTTCATTATTTTTTATAGGTGATTAATATTCCAGTGTGTGAGTGTGTGTGTGTGTGTGTGTGTGTGTGTGTGTGTGTGTGTGTGTACCACATCTTCTTTATCCATTCATCTATTGATGGGCGCTTAGGTTGCTTCCATATCTTGGCTGTTGTAAATAATGCTGCAACGAACATAGGGGTGTATATATCTTTTCTAATTAGTGTTTTTGTTTTCTTTGGTTAAATACCCAGGAGTAGGAATTGCTGGATCACATGGTAGCTCTGTTTTTAATTTTTTGAGGAATCTCCATACTGTTTTTCATAGTGGCTGCACCAACTTACATTCCCACCAATAGTGTATGAGGGTTCCCTTTTCTCCATATCCTTGCCAACACTTGTTATTTGTTGTCTTTTTGTTAATAGCCATTCTGACAGGTATAAAGTGCTGTCTCATTGTGATTTTGATTTGCATTTCCCTGATGATTAGTGATGTTGAACATCTTTTCATGTACTTGTTGGCCGTCTATATGTCTTCTTTGGAGAAATATCTATTGAGATCCTCTGCCCATTTTTTAATCGAGTTGTTTTTTTGATGTTGAGTTGTATGAGTTCTTTGTATATTTTGGATATTAATCTCTTATAGAATATTTTGTTTGCAAATATCTTCTCATTCAATAGGCAGCATTTTCGTTTTGTTGATAGTTTCCTTCGCTGTGCAAAAGCTTTTTAGTTTGATAAAAAACATATTACTACGACCGATGTTAAGGAGTGTACTGCCTGTGTTTTCTTCTAGAATTTTTATGGTTTCAAGTCTTACATTTAAGTCTCTAATCTGTTTTGAATTTATTTTTGTGCATGGTGTGAGAAAGTAGTCCAGTTTGATTCTTTTGCATATAGCTGTCCAGTTTTCCCAGCACCATTATTGAAGAGGCTGTCTTTTCCCTATTGTGTATTCTTGCCTCCTTTGGCATAGATTAATTTCCCAATAAGTGTGGGTTCATTTCTGGGCTCTCAGTTTTGTTCCATTGATATATGTGTCTGTTTTTCTGCCAGTGCCATACTGCTTTGATTAGCTTTGTATTATAGTTTGAAATCAGGGAGTGTGATACCTCCAGCTTTGTTCTTCTTTCTCAAGACAATTTTGGCTATTCGGGGTCTTTTGTTTCCATCCAAATTTTAGAATTATTTGTTCCAGTTCTGTGAAAAATGCCATGGGTATTTTGGTAGAGATTGCACTGAATCTGTAGATTGTCTTGAGTAGTATGGTCATTTTAACAGTATTAATTTTTCCAATCCATGAGCATGGTGTATCTTTCCATCTGTTTGTGTTGTCTTCGGTTTTTCATCAGGGTCTTATAGTATTTCAAGTATAGGTCTTTTACCTCCTTAGTTAGATTTATTCCTAGGATTTTATTCTTTTTGATGCTACTGTAAATGGGATTGTTTTCTTAATTTCTCTTTCTGATATTTCATTGTTAGTGTAAAGAAATGCAACAGATTTCTGTATATTTTGTATCCTGCAACTTTACTGAATTTGCTGGTGAGTTCTGGTAGTTTTTTGTTGGTGTCTTTAGGATTTTCTATGTATAATATCATGTCATCTGCAAACAGGGACGGTTTTACTTCTTCCTTTCCAATTTGGATTCCTTTTATTCTATTTCTTGTCTGATTGCTGTGGCTAGGACTTCCAATCTATGTTGAATAAAAGTGGTGAGAGTGGGCATCCTTGTCTTGTTCCTGATCTTAGAGGAAATGCTTTCAGCTTTTCACTGTTAAGTATGATGTTAGCTGTGGGCTTGTCAAAACTGGCCTTTATTATGTTGAGGTATGTTCCTTCTACATCCACTTTGTGGAGAGTTTTTATCATAAGCAGATGTTGAATTTTGTCAAAATCTTTTTCTGCATCTATTGAGATGATCCTGTGATTTTTGTTCTTCAATTTGTTAATGTGATGCATCACATTGATTGATTTGCAGGCATTGAACCATCCTGCATTCTGGGATAAATTCCACTTGATCATGGTATATGATCCTTTTAATGTATTGTTGAATTTGGTTTGCTGATATTTTTGAGGATTTTTGCATCTATGTTCATCAGTGATATTGGCCTGTAATTTTATTTTGTTGTGATATCTTTGTCTGGTTTTGGTATCAGGATGTTGCTGCCCTCATAGAATGAATTTGGAAGCATTTCTTCCTCAGCAACTGTTTGAAATAGTTTGAGAAGGGTAGGTATTAACTCTCCTCTAAACGTTTGGTAGAGTTTGCCTGTGAAACCTTCTGGTCCTGGACTTTTGTTTGTTGGGAATTTTTAAAAATCACTGACTCAGTTTCATTACTAGTAAGTGGTCTGTTCATATTTTCTATTTCTTTCTGATAATCTGTCTTGGGAGATTGTACATTTCTAGGAATTTGTCCATTTCTTCTATGTTGTCCATTTATGGTACATAACTGTTTGTGATAATATCTTATTGCCCCAGTTATCGAAGGCAGGTGAGGAACAGGAATCGGGAATCAAAGAGTTTGGTTTTTAAAATATAACATGTTTGAGAGACTTACTAGATTTCTAAGTAAAAGTATCGTGTAGACTGTGAATATACCAGTCTGAAGTTCAAGGGAGAGATTCAATCTAGAAATATGAATTTGGGAGTCATCAGTATATATATAGTATTTAAATCTATAGAAGTGGATAAGATGACTAGTCAGGGTTCATATTTGGGGTGTTACTACATCTCTAGGAGGATTTAGAAATTTAGGGTGCTGGTTTTGGGTGTCATAATAACTGAGGAGGCAATGGGCACTTAATGTGCTGGGGTAAAGGATACTAAGTGAGGATTGCTAAATGTCCTGCAATGTATGGGACATTACTCAATAAAGAATTGTCTCAGCCAAAATGCCAGTGATATTCTAGGGAAGGAGAGAGTGAAGATAGTAAAGAGATGAGATTCAGGGGCCAAATCTGGAGCTCTGCAATGTTTAGAGGTCAGGAAGAAGAGGTTCCTGCAAGAGACTACCTCAGTTGAAGTAGGAAGAAAACAAGGACTTTAAGAGTTGCATAGACCCCAGTTTAGGGAACACTTTAACAATTAATTACTGGAGCTGTGGTACCTAGATTAGAGAGGAATAAGTCCAGAGGCAGTGAGACTATTTTGGATTCTATTGTGTCTTCAGGCAGTGGAGATGAATAGATGGATATGAAATATGTTTTGGAAATATCTCATGTGATGTGGAGGATGAGATTTCTGGTTTGGGCAACTAGGTGGGTGGTGGTAAGGTAGGAAATTGCAGGAAGGGGGAGGAGTAAGGATGAGTGGGAGGTAGATAATGAATTGTTTTGTGCCTGTTGAACGGAGGTTTGTGGATATCTAAGTGGAGATGTTTAGTGAATTGGGTGTGTGTGTGTGCATATATGTATATTCGGAGCTCATTCATTCAAAATATATTTGTTATTGAGCACTTACTATTTTCCAGGTACTATTCTAGGTGTTATAGGGATATAGCAGTGAACAAAAATAGGCAAAATACTTGTCCTGAAAGAGCTTGTATTTTAGTGAGAGGAGATGATAAACATAATTTTAAAAGTAAATTATACAATATGTAGAAGATAAGTGCTCTTTGAAATATAAAACTGGGAAAAGAGATAAAGCAGGGGTAGAATGGGGTGATGCTGGTGATTGCGATTTAAAGTAGGATGATAGGGACTTCCCTGGTGGTCCAGTGGTTAAGAATCTGCCTTCCAATGCAGGGGACGCGGGTTCGATCCCTGGTCAGGGAACTAAGATCCCACGTGCCGCGGGGCAGCTAAGCCCACGTGCCCCAACTACTGAGGCCGCGTGCCCCAACTAGAGAAGCTGCGCACTGCAACTCCTGAGCCGCGCTCTCTGGAGCCCGCAGCACCACAACTAGAGAGAAGCCCACGCACCACAACAAAAGATCCTGCATGCTGCAAGGAAGATCCTGTGTGCCGCAACTAAGACCTGAAGCAGCCAAATAAATAAATAAATATTAAAAAAAAAAAAAGTAGGATGTTAAAGGAAGGCTTCACTAAGAAGGCAACACTTGAGCAAAGAACTAAAGGAATTGAGGAATGAATATCTGGGGAATGAGCATTCCAGAGTGAATAGCAAGTGTAAAGACCTTGAGCATGCCTGGCAGATTCAAGGAACAGCAAGGAGGCTCACTTGCCTGAAGTTGCAGCGAGGGAGGGAGAGCGTAGTTGAGCATGATGGGGGTATGTGAGCATGGTCATCTATTGAAAGTACTTTGGGACTTCCCTCGTGGTCCAGTGGTTAAGAATCCACCTTTCAATGCAGGGGACGTGGGTTCGATCCCTTGTCGGGGAACTAAGATCCCACATACCGCGGGGCAACTAAACCTGCTTGCCGCAACTAGAGAGAAGCCGTGCACCGCAACTACTGAGCCCGCATGCTCTAGAGCCTGCGCACTACAACTACTGAGCCTGCATGCCACAACTAGAGAGCCCACGCGCCACAACTAAAGAGAAGCCTGCAACGAAGAGCCTGCACACTGCAACGAAGACCCAGTGTGGTCAAAAAATAAAAAATAAATTTAAAAATTAAAAAAAAAAAAAAAGAAAGTACTTTGGCTTTTACCCTGAGCTTTTGAGAGGGATCTGGACTGAGCATATGTATAGGTTTGGGCATCTTCTGCACATAGACGGTTATAGAAGCCATGGGAATATTTCTATCTTGCACAGGCATTCATTTAGATGGAGACACAAAGTAGTCTCATTTTCTGCAAAGACTACACAGGATTCTTCAGCAAGATACCCTTCTGTTTGTGATTCTCTGAGGACAGGGGTGTGTTTGTTTTATTTTATCTTTGCCGGGTCTTAGTTGCGGCATGCGGACTCCTTAGTTGCGGCATGCATGCAGGATCTAGTTCCCCAACCGGGGATCGATCCTGGGCCCCCTGCATTGGGAGCGTGGAGTCTTACCCACTGGGCCACCAGGGAAGTCCCAGGGGTGTTTTTTGTTTGTTTGTTTTTTATTTATGTTCTTGGCTGTGTTGGGTCTTAGTTGCAGCATGTGGGATATCTTTTGTTGCAGCCTGTGGGCTTCTCTCTAGTTGTGATGCAGGTGTTTCTCTCTAGTTGTGGAGTCCGGGTTTTCTCTCTCTAGTTGTGGCATGCAGGCTCCATGGCGTGTGGGCTCTAGTGGTGTGCAGGCTCCAGAGCGCATGGAGTTTGCGGCACGTGGACTCTCTCGTTGAGGTGCGCGAGCTCAGTGGTTGTGGCACACGTGCGCTTAGTTGCCCTGCGGCATGTGGAATCTTAGTTACCCCACCAGGGATCGAACCAGTGTTCCCTGCATTGGAAGACGGATTCTTTACCACTAAACCACCAAGGACGTCCCCCCAGGGGTGTTTTAATTGAAACTTTACATCAGCTAACCCAGGATTATCATCCCTATTATCCAGTGATAATGTGATTAACAGTTGAGGTACTACTGATTCTCCCTTCTCAATCTGCCTGTAAATCCTGTTACTTTCATTAACCATTTCAGATTTTCAATTTTTCGTTATTATTGCCATTTCACTTGTTTATCAGATATTTATCCAGTGCCAAGTACATATGAAAAAAAAGTGCTAACCTCAACTCTGTTGGCATGAGAGGTTGGATGGAGCTTTGTTTATACAAATGAACACACTGTATTGAGGTTTCCAATGACTGTTGTCCATATTAGTGACATATTTTCTAATTTCTTTTGTACTTGTTCTTAGAAGGTTAACACTCTACTAATTTGACTTCCCAGCTAGTTTTAGTGGTTGCTCTGGGGATTACAATTCACATTTTACCTTAAAACAATCTAGTTTAGATTAATACCAACTTAATTCCAGTAGTGTACAAAAAAATTTCTCCAGTGTAGCTTGGCTCCTTCTCCCCTTCTTGGTGCTTTATTCTCATATAAATTATATATTTATATATTATAAGCCCATTACCATGGTTTTATAGTTATTGCTTTATGCATTGTTTTTTAAATTATATAGGAGAAGAAATAAAAAATACATTTATACTGTCTTCTTCTTTTGGGAGGGGTGTGCCACCTGGCATGCAGGATCTTAGTTCCCTGACCAGGGATTGAACCTCTGCCCCCTGAAGTGGAAGCACAGAGTTTTAACTGCTGGACCACCAGGGAAGTCCCTATACTGTCTTCTTTATTTTTATATTTATCTATGTAGTTACCTTACTGGTACTCTATTTCTTCCTGTGGATTCTGGTTACTGTCTGGTTTCTCTTTATGTCAGCATAAAAGTCTCCCTTTAGTATTTCTTGTAGGCATGTCTGCTAGTAATGAATGCTTTAAGTTTTTGTTTATCTGGGAATGTCATAATTTCTCCTTTGTTTTAGAAGCATAGTTTTGCTGGATATAGAATTCTCAGTTGACAGTCTTTTTCTTTCAGCACTTGAACATAAGTGTGGATCACTTTGTGTTTATCCTACATAGACTTTATTTAGTTTCTTGGATGTGTTTTTCATAATATTTGGGCACTTATTGGCCATTATTTCTTCATCCTCCCATTTGCTTGTTTGTATGCTTGGTGGTTTGTATACTTGATAATTTGTTCTCTGAGGCTCTGTTCATTTTTCTTCATGCTTTTTTCTTTCTGTTCCTCATATTGGATAATCTCAATTAACCTATCTTAGAGTTTGCTGATTCTTCTGCCTGCTCAAATCTGCTGTAGAGCCTATCTAGAAAAATCTATTTCTTTCTTTTTTAAATATAATTTCTGTCTCTGTTGAGATTCTCTATTTAATGAGGCATCATTCTCATACTTTAATTCTTTTCTTTTTAATTTATTTTAATTTACTTTTGGCCGCATTGAGTCTTTGTTGCTGCATGTGGGCTATCTCTAGTTGTGGCGAGCAGGGGCTACTCTTTGTTGTGGTGTGCAGGCTTCTCATTGCGGTGGCTTCTGTTGTTGCAGAGCACGGGCTCTAGGCGCACGGGCTTCAGTAGTTGTGGCTCGCGGGCTCTAGAGCGCAGGCTCAGTAGTTGTGGCCCATGGGCTTAGTTGCTCCACCACAGCATGTGGGATCTTCCCGGACTAGGGCTCGAACCTGTGTCCCCTGCACTGGCAGGGAGATACTTAACCACTGCACCACCAGGGAAGTCCCTCATACTTTAATTCTTTAGGCATGGTTCCCTTTAGTTCTTTGAATTTTTGCTTGTGTGTTCTTAGTTCCCAGACCAGGGATCAAACCTGGGCCCTCTGCAGTGAAAGCGCAGAGTTCTAACCGCTGGACCACCAGGGAATTCCCTTCTTTGTAATATTTATAATAGCTTATTTAAAGTCTTTGTCTAGGGCTTCCCTGGTGGCGCAGTGGTTAAGAATCCGCCTGCCAATGCAGGGGACACGGGGTCGAGCCCTGGTCCGGGAAGATCCCACATGCCGTGGAGCAACTAAGCCTGTGTGCCACAACTACTGAGCCCGTGTGCCACAACTACTGAAGCCCGCGCTCCTAGAGCCCGTGCTCTGCAACAAGAGAAGCCACCACAATGAGAAGCCCACACACCACAACAAAGAGTAGCCCCCGCTCGCCGCAACTAGAGAAAGCCCACGCGCAGCAACAAAGACCCCAACGCAGCCAAAAATAAATAAAATAAATTTATTTTTTTTTAAAAAGTCTTTGTCTATTAAGTCCAACATCTAGGCTTCCTCAGATACAGTTTTATTGATTTCTTTCTTCCTCCTATATATGCACCACACTTTCCTGTTGGTGTGTCTCATTTTTGTATTGAAAAATGAGCATTTAAAATAATGTGGCAAGTCTGCAAATCAGATTCCCCTCCTTCCTGTGGGTTTCTCATCGCTGTTCGTTGAGTGACTTCCCTGGACTAAATCTGTAGAGCCTGTATGCTTTGTTTTGTGCAGACGTTGAAGTGTCTGCTTGGTTGACTTAGTGGTTAGCTAATGATTAGACAGAAATTTCCTTAAATGCCTTGAACCAATAAGTTTTCTAGCCTTTGCCAAGGGTACTCTGTGTATATTGCAGTATGCCATCAATGTTCCTGCAAGCAGTTTACAACTTTGCCTTAGCCATCACTTTCTGCTTGCACAGAACCTCAAGGTCAGCCAGAGGTGAGAGATTAGGGCCTTCTTAAGCCTTTCCCTGAGCCCATAAATGCATGTGTCCTTCTAGATATCCAGGAATATGTCAGCTTTTCAAAGCCCCTTATAGACGTCTCATTCCTGAACATTCAAATTTTTTGGTCAGTGTCCTGTTAGCCCTAACTGGTATCATCACTGCCTTAGGCAGTTGGGATGTTCAACAGTTGCCACTGATTATTTTTGAAAAATGTGCTAAGGATAAGGTCGTTCACACAAAACAAGCTCTGAGTCAGGTCAAATAAAGTAACTCTGAGAATGGAACTTCTTCGTGCTATCAGATCAGATAGTAACAGTTCTCTGGGGATGGGGCTTTTGGGGAGCTCCAAATTTGTTCTGCCCCCTCCAGTGGTTGCTAGGCTGCTGGTTTTAATAACTAATGTTGTGAGGCTCTTGGTTTTCAAGGCTGCCACAAAGCTAGGGGAGGAGAGGGAGATGGGAATCAGGCAAGTTAAAATGCCATAAAACTCACTGTACTTACCAAGATTCAGGCATTTTCTTTTTTCTTTTTTTTAATTGTAGTAAAATATACATAATATAAAGTTTACCATTTTAACATTTTTTAAGGGTACAGTTCAGTGCCATTAAATACATTCACATTGTTGTGCAGCTGTTACTACCATCCATTTACAGAACTTTTTCATCTTCCCAAACTGAAACTCTACCCATTAAACAACTCCTCTCCCCACCCCTGGCAACCGCCATCCTACTCTCTGCCGCTATGAATTTGGCTAGTCTGGGTACTTCATGGAAGTGCAATCATACAATATTTATCCTTTTGTGCCTGGCTTATTTCAGTTAGCATAATCATCCATGTTGTAGTATATGTCAGAATTTCATTCCTTATTAAGGCTGAATAATACATACCACATTTTATTTACCTATTCATCCACTGATGGCTATTTGGATTGTTTCCACCTTTTGGCTATTGTCAATAAGGCTGCTATGAACATAGGTGTACAAATATCTGTTTGATTTCCTGCTTTCAATTCTTTGGGGTATATACCCAGGAGTAGACTTGCTGGATCATGTGGTAATTGTTTTTAATTTAAAAATTTTTTGAGGAAGTACCATTCTGTTTTCCCAGCAGCTGCATTATTTTATATTCCCACCACTAATGCACAAGTGTTCTAATTTCTCCACATCCTCCTAACACTTGTTGTTTTCTGTTTTTAATTTTGATAATGTCAAGTTTATCTATTTTTTTCTTTTGGTGTCATAACTAAGAAACCATTGCCTAATCCAAGGTCATAAATTTATGCCTATGTTTTCTTCTAAGAGCTTTCTAGTTTTAGCTCCTACATTTAGGTCTTCTATCTATTTTGAGTTAGTTTTTTCAAAGTACTTTTTAAATTAAATTAAATTTTATTTACTTTATTTTTTGGCCACACCATGCAGCATGTGGGATCATAGTTCCCTGACCAGGGATCAAACCCATGCCCCCTGCAGTGGAAGTGTGGAGTCTTAACCACTGGACCACCAGGGAAGTCCTATTTTGAGTTAATTTTTGTATTTTCTATTTCATTAATTTCCACTCTAATCCTTATTATTTCCTTCCTTTTGATTTATTTTGTTTTTCTTCTATTATAGTAAACTATTGTGTTGTTGATTTCAGATCTTTCTTCTTTTTTAATGTAGTATTTACAGCTATAAATTTCCCTCTAAGCTCTGCTTTAGCTGCATCCCATAAGTTTTGGTATTTTGCATCTTCATTTTCATTCGTCTCATCTACTTCTTTATATATGTTGAGAGAGTAGCTGGAGGGCCTCTCTTCCTGGGGAATACTTAGAAGAGGAAGATTAGTACTTTATCTCCTGCTGCTGCAACTGGTCTCAGGGTTACAACTAATAATTGTTACCTCTTTCCACTCTCCCTTTCAGATTCCCCTTGCCCTCAGCTACCATCTCTGCCAGTCTCAATGGCTTTACTTAGTGGTATGACCCAAACCCTCATTCCTGAGGGATCTGAACCACTGGTTACCATGCTTTTCTCAGGTTAGCGTTTCCAACTTGTCTGTTTACTGTACTGTCAGAATTGGGAAAGGGAATACCAGTAGGCACCAAAGTGGATCATCTGAATTTTAAATATATTTTCATTGTGGTGTGGAATAACAACCCTCTTTCTGATAATGAGGATTAGTTACCCCTACCAAGATGATAGTTCCTCTTCTTGCCTGATGATCCCTGGATACGAGGACTCCACAATGCCCAGGTGACAGCTATAGCTTATAGCCTCTTGGGACTCTTGTCTCCTGTGGAAGTGTTCCTTTTTTGGTGACCAAGATCTTTAACTCTGCAGAACCCAGAGTTGCAGAGATAGGAAACAAAAATTCCCCAGGTGGGTCTTTGGGATTGATAATAAACAGGGTATGCTATTTCTACCCCCCCACCCCATTTCTCACATCCATGTATTTTTCCTGTTTTGAAGACCAGTAGCATATAAAGGTCTTTGATTTGGTGTATATATTACACCCTGGAAGATGGTACTCTTTTGTCATAAAATATGTCATTGAGTTGGTGCTTCAGCTATGCTTTCATCAGGCCATTCCAGTGCTCTTTTAGGTTAGCAGCTTCTAGATGTTGTTGTATATATACCAACAGTAGATCCCATGGTCCTGGGCCCTCTCTTGCACTCACTTTACTGCAGAGTGGGTCCCTTGTCATGAAATGATGTTATGTGGGATGATGCTTACTGGTAGATTAAACATTTCCTTAACTCTCATGTACTGTTCACTGCAGCCCTGAGGGCAGGAAAGGCAAACGTACAGCCAGAATATGTCCCTATTTCTTTCTTTTTTTTTTTTTAATTAATTTATTTATTTGGCTGCTCCAGGTCTTAGTTACAGCATGCAGGATCTTTGTTGCAGCATGAGGGATCTAGTTCCCCGACCAGGGATCAAACTCGGACCCTCTGCATTGGGAGCGTGGAGTCTTAACAGCTGGACCACCAGGGAAGTCCCCCTGTTTCTTTCAGAATAAATTGTTCACGTTTTCAGGGTGGAAGGGGCCAAATACAGTCAACTTGCCATCCAAAGGCTGGTTGGTTTCCTTGAAAGATGTCATACTGGAAGCTTTGTGTTTGTCTCTGTTGCTGGCCATTCGGGCTTTTTGTGGCATCAGTAGCTAGAGCATACTTGGTAAGTAGGACTTCATACTGTTGTCTATGCATAGAGTATATCTCTGCCACATGACCACCTTCTTTCAGATGCTCATTTTTCTAGCACTGGGGAGGCCATGACAAAAGATGGCTGATGTAAACTGGTTGAGTCATTGTCTACTTGGTTGTTTTGTGCTTCTTTCATGGTAGATGTTCTCTGGTGACTGTTAACATGTGATATGAAGATCTTCAAATGTGTCTATTCTTGTATCCTCCCACGTGCCTCTACCTTAAGACCTCCTTCCCCTAATTTTCTTTCTTTTTTCCCCCCTAATTTTCTAATCGTTCTCCTTTTATGCCCCCTGACCAGCACATCAGGACATTTACCTGTGAGTCCACATATATTTTAACCTCCAACCAATTTTTTGTCTACACAAAATAGACAGTCTGCCTAAAGCTCTGCCCATTGGGCACTGTCCTTCATTGCCACCCCCAAGTGAGGCTGTAGTGCAACCACTGTCCATTTTTGACTTGGACCCAGTTACAGCCATCTGTGAAGAAGGTGAGGGTTTATCCTTTGTCAGCTGGCTGTGAGGGCCCCCCAGTACGGCCAAAGGTATATGCTAATGAAGGGGCACTTTGAAACAATGGTAGATGATATGAGGGTTTGGACTATCTGCTCATGCTCGTGACTTCTGGTCCTACTTGTGCTAGATGCTGGATGTATCACCTTCATCTTAATGCTGAATTATTGCTGGGTCCACCCAACCCTATGACTTGGTATGTCTCATAGAACCTAGGTCATGGTGGGTGATTCTGGATAAATGGTCACTTGGTGTCACATAGTCAGGTGTTCTATATCTGCTAGGACCCAGTAGCATGCCAGGAGTTGTTTTGCAAAAGGCATACAATTTTCCACTGAAAATGGAATGGCCTTGCTCCAGATCCCAGGGGTCTGCATAGTGATTCTCCCACTGGGGCTTGCCATAATACCATAGCATTTGCCAGATTGTTTGCCTCACCATCCAGACCTGCAGAGTCCTTTACTGTTCTGGAAACTGGTAACTTTTTGTGTCACCTGATATAAAAGCCAGAGCAGTATTCTCGGGTGTCATGCTTCCCTCTTAATGGTGGGAGGTGCAAGATGCAGTTGGTTACTTGGATGCCTTTACTTGAATGGCATGTTTTATCAAGCCCCTGACTACTGGGCCTATAAAAATTTTACTGATGAATGGGTGCCTGAATCTCTGTAGCATTTATCTTTCACCCTCTGGAGTCCATGTGTTCTGTCAAGACCTTCAGTGTGCTATCCACCTCCTGTTCATCTGGCCCAATTAGCATGATGTTATTAATATAGTAGGTCAGTGTGATATTCTACAAGAAGTCCATATTATCATAGGACTATATCACATGAGACAGTGGCAAAATTGACATGGTCCTGTAAAAGTATGCTATAATCCATTCCATGTGAATGTGAATTGTTTCTGATCCTACTTTCTTGAAGGCATAAGAGAAAAAGAACTTATTCCTTCAATCTTTGACTGTGTACTATGCTCCTGGGGCTATGTTAATCGGCTCTAGCAAAGATACCACATCTGGCATGGCAGCTGCAGTTGTGGCTACTATTAGATTGAGTTTGTGGTAATCTACCTTCCTCCAGGATTTATCTGGTTTCTGCCGGGACCACACTGGTAAATCCTGCATCCTCTGGGGGTGTAGCACTAATTTCTGCCATCTCCCCTCCCTTGCCCCCAGAATACAATATTGTTTTCTTTTGTGTTTATTATCTTGGAAGGTGGAATGGGGCACCCACCTTTAGAGGCTTCCTTCCACTTGGCCTTCCCCAGTATAACTCCTATCCCATAGGCCAAGGACTCACTAACTTCCAGGTATGTCTATTTCAATTATACATTCAGGGTCCAGGGAAATGACCACCAGGAGGGTTCACACACCCAGTGGGCCCATCGTGAACTGGATCTTGGCCAGGGCTCAGTTTATTTCCTGGTCCTCATAAGTCCATGATTATACTTCCAGACTCCAGGTGTCAATGTCAACCTGTCCTTAAAATGTTAGCATTCCCGTTTACACAGTTTACAGTTACCTGAGTAAATGACCGTAGACAGAGCTGACTACATAATTTGCATGCGGAATACACCTGGATTGAGAGTGGGCGAGAGAAATTGCCCACCAAAAGTATGTGGCACTCCTAGCCCAGGCAGGGAAAGGATGGCCAGGTGGGACCAGAGGGAGTGGCCAAGAGGCCGCTCCTGGGAAGACAGGAAGAGGTGGACTGTGTGTGAGCTGAGGCTTCAAGCCCCCAGCACATGCTTCATTTTCCCCCTCAGATTTCACTTATGGAGCAGAAATTCATAGATAAAATTATTAAGAATTTTAAGACAGTGACTGCAGAGCATTAAACTTCAAGTGCAGGGACCTTCTGAGTATGGAGTCCATGAGACCTATAGTATATGGGTCTCTTAGGCCATAGGTTTCTCAGGGAATTGTTATACTTGCTTTGATGTTGCAGGTTCTTTTCTCTTGGGTACCTGGCCTCCTTCAGTCAGAGGGGTCAGGATCTGAAACTGGCTCAGGTTCAGACACTGGGCATGGATTCTGATATTTTTTTATTGAGGGGACTGACCTCAGCATCCAGATCTTCCATCCCTGATTTCTTTTGATGTTACAGATAGAGCAGCTCTTATTAGCTGCTTGTCTATTTTGCTTCATAAATACACCATGCTTTATTAACTATCTCCACAAATCTTTGAGTCAGATTCCTTTGACTGCCACTCTGACTTTGCTGATGTTTATAGTGTCTCCATCTGGCTTCAATCATTAAGTACCATGGCCTGGTCTCCTTTGTTTTAGGGTTGTATCATCACCGTTGCTATCAGTGGCATTAGTTTTTCTTTTTGTTTTATAAACCTTTTTTTTTTTTGGTTGTGTTGGGTCTTCGTTGCTGTGCACGCGGGCTTTCTCCAGTTGCGGTGAGTGGGGGCTGCTCTTCATTACAGTGTGCTGGCTTCTCATTGCGGTGGCTTCTCTCGTTGCGGAGCATGGGCTCTAGGCGCGCGGGCTTCAGTAGTTGTGGCACGCAGGCTCAGTAGTTGTGGCTCGGGGGCTACAGAGCACAGGCTCAGTAGTTGTGGCGCACGGGCTTAGGTGCTCTGTGGCATGTGGGATCTTCCCAGACCAGGGATCGAACCTGTGTCCCCTGCATTGGCAGGCGGATTCTTAATCACTGCACCACCAGGGAAGTCCCAGTGGCATTAGTTTTATAACCAATTCTCTATGGAGAACAGCTTTTAAACTTCTTAATGATGCTGGTGCCCCTCTCACTAGCACGTTCCTTATAGTATCCTCCCAGCCATTTCAAGGAACATAATACTTTTTTCTGACCACTTCAGCAAGCCAACTTCACTAAGTGAGCCTTTTAATCCCTTCCTCCCCTGTCTGCCACTGCAGTTTTGTCATTGCTACTTACCATGGGCCGTGACTTTTCCAGCTTTTAGGAACCATCCTAGTGATAAGTTCATACCGTATTCCGAGGTTTTTGCCAGGGTGTTAAATCCTGTATCTTCGGAGAGTGATCAATAACTTTATGTTCTGGTTCTGATGTTCAAGCACCCTCAGAGTTCACATTTGCTCTCACTTAGCCCCTGCCAGTACATGCTGGCTAAGTCTTGCAGCTCCCTTGGGTTATAATTCCTTTGTGACCTTATCAGGCACAAAATATCTGGGCTGGGTTATGCTGTGACCTACTACAAGTTAGGAGGCATGGAGGTGGCAGATCCTGAGGGGACATTGTTTACTGAGCAGGGTGGGGAGGCCTCTGCATTATCTTCAAGTGCGGGAAGAGTGCTAGCTCTTACAGAGATGGTGGGCCACTTTCGCAGTTTCAAGGGCACTATCGCGTTCAAGATTTTGGAGGGGCATCAACTCAGTTGTCTCCATCTCATGTATTAGGGTCTCATTCTTTCCCAGTCAGGGCCCTGACGTTGGCATAGCATACCTCCCTTGGCTGAGAGTTAACCTTCCTTGGTGCTCAGCTACTCTGTTGATTAACTCTTGGGCCTGGTCTCCAGCTTTTTCTCTCCTCCTGCTGCCACAGAAAAGAGCGTCTTTAGAAATTACCAGGAGGCCCTGGGACGTTCATATTTGACTTTCTTTTTTAAAATTATTTATTGATACTTACTTATTTATTTAGGCTGCGCCACACAGCTTGTGGGATTTTAGTTCCCAACCAGGGATTGAACCCCGGCCCTTGGCAGTGAAAGCATGGAGTCCTGACCGCTGGACTGCCAGGGAATCCCCCATATTTGACTTTCAGTTGACTGTTAATCACTCTTAGCTTTTTGTTATCTTCTTCTAGAGCATCAGTTCAGTTTAGTAATAGCCATTCAATTCCATTGTCATTATAGTTATTTCCCCCTTACTCTTCGAGTGCCTCATAAATCCAATCAACTAGAGCATTCTGTCCATAGATAGATCATCATTATTCACCACTAGTGAAAGTTTAAGAATTGGACCAGCACCTTGTGCCAGGGATTATCTGGTTACCTACCACCACCAGTGGGGTCCTCAGTGCCATCTAGTCTGTGAGCGATTCAACTCCAAAACCCCTTCACAGTCCTAATTTTCTCAGATCACTGCCAGCCCCAACTGTTAGTAGGTTATATTCTCTGAAAAGCAGACTCTGAATTGGAGTTTAGTATTCAAATTGTTGAATAAAATTCAAGGAGTGCCCTTGGGATCAAGGAGTGCCCTTGGGATCAAAACTATGAAAGAGATAAAAAAGCAAGATTGGGCAGATTCGATCCTTGTTTTGATTAAGGGTGAGGGAGGTTGAATATCTATACTTATTCAACTTTTTTCAAAATTTTTTTGTTTTATTTTAATACTTGAGCATTCTTAACTTACTGAACTACTTTCTACTTTCCTCAGGCAAAACCAATTCCTTCATTCTATGATATCCTCATATGCTTTCCCAGATGTTTATGTGAGTTTTGTGTTTTGTTTGTTTGGGTTATTTTTGCATAAACATTTGGCTTTTTGCTGCTCTCTCTCCTTCCCTCCCTTCTTCCCTCTCCCCCTCCCCACCCCTCCCTTTTTCCCTTTGCCCCCCCTCCCTAAAAAATAAAAAAAAAATTTTTTTAACTTGCCTTTTTCCTTACACTCTGGTAAATTCAAGATGGAGATTGGAAAGGGAACTTATTATATCTGTACCTCAACCCCCTTAAAATAAATCCCAGTTGGCAATGTTCTCACTTAATAAGTTATACATTTCTATAATGTTTTAGTTTTAAACTATAATCAGTGTTACTGAATTGGGTCTATTTTTTAAGAAATATAAAAGGTGATGGATTTTATGTTTTAAGTGTATCATTTACTTTTTTCTCTTTTTAGAAACTATATACCACCTCCCTAAACTGGTTAATAGTGGCATGGAAGATCCATTTGGTGAGTATCACCTACATTTTTCTTAGTAAATGATATTTGTATTTTATCCTTACCTCCATTAAAGCTTTGAGAATAAATTGATTTTTTTCATGTTTAGTGTGCTAAGCTCTCTAGTTTATCAGTTCTCAAACTTTTTGGCCTCAGGATCCCTTACTCTTAAGTATAATTGAGGGCCCCAAAGAGCTTTGTTTGTATGATTTATATCTATTGATATTTACTATATTACAAATTAAAATAGAGACATTTAAAAATATTAATTCATTTCAAAATAACATTAATAAACCCATTATATGTTACATAAATAAAATTTTTTAATGAAAAATAACTCCCCAAATAAAAAAGAGTAACAAGAAGAGTGGCATTGTTTTACATTTTGCAGATCTCTTTAATATCTGGTTTAATAGAAGACAGCTGGAGTCACATATCTGCTTCTGCATTTAATGTTTTGTTATCACATACCCTGTAGACTCTGGAGAATTGACTGTTTGGAGCTAATGAGAGTGAAAAGGCAAATAACACTTTTGTAATATAAAAAGTAATTCTGACATTGCTGTGAGGCATCTCTAGTAGTTCCTAGACCACACTTTGAGACCTAATGCTCTAGAATGTTAGTTACTTCAAATACAGCAAAGAACCAGTTGGCAAGTTAAAATAATAAGTTTTAAATTCTGTAACAACACGGTTAAGGGAGTATAAATCTAGATACACAAAGGTTTGGTATCTACCTTTTTGACTAAAAAGTCAGTCACTGTGTGTTGAACTCCATTTTCCTACTGACTGCAATTTCAAAGAGAGATATGGTCTAGGATAGTTAGTAGGCCATTTTGAACACTTGTGCCTTGGGGTGTTTATTGAAGCTTTATGAAAACTATTGATGTTTCTTTAGTATCCGCAGAGTTATATCCGTGCTTTAAAAAGTTTCTCTGTAGGAGAGAAATGGTATTTCTACCATGTTTTAAAATTCTCTAAGATGAGACATCTTAGCTGCTTTCCAGGCTTTTATTTTATTTTTTAACATTGTGTTCTGAATTCATAGCATTTTATTTATTTATTTATTTATTTTTGGCTGTGTTGGGTCTTCATTGCTGCGCACAGGCTTTCTCTAGTTGCGGCGAGTGGGGGCTAGTTGTGGTGCATAGGCTTCTCACTGTGGTGGCTTCTCTTGTGGAGCACGGGCTCTAGGCACGTGGGCTTCAGTAGTTGTGGTGCATGGGCTTAGTTGCTCTGCAGCATGTGGGATCTTCCCGGACCAGGGATCGAAGTCGTGCCCCCTGCATTGGCAGGTGGATTCTTAACCACTGCGCCACCAAGGAAGTCCCAAGAGGCAGGTTTTGATTCGAGCATTTTGTGCTTCTTTACCAAATGGGGAAAAGTCTGAATCTCATTTTATGGCAGTGTAACTTGAAGTAGTAGTGTAAAAAGGTTCCAAATTTATATTCTACTCACACACAGTTACTGTAGATGACTGAAATTAGGCTCTTTGGGCACCTGGTACAAGTAAGTAATCAGATAGCTCAGATTAATAGCTTGTTGTCTTGCTTTGAAAAGACTGTTGTTGAAAACCTTGCCAGATCAGAATTTCTCCTCTGATTTTAATGACCCTAAATGGCTTCTTTAGGAGTTTGGCTTTTTTCACCCTGTAGTGTACATTGCATCTAGCTCATCAGTGAAATCCTTATTTTGAACACTAGAGGGCAGTCAATACTTTATTCATAAATGTGCAGTTTCTTTACAAATTAATTCTTAAGGGCGTTATTTATGAGCAATTTGGTGAATCGAGTTGATATAGTTGCCTGGTGACAAATCCTAAAGAACATGTCCATATGATAAACTAGTGTAACGTACGACAACTCCAAAGGCTTTTATGGGAAACATTTTTTTTTCCGCTGAGTGACCTTACCTCACCTAACTTAAACATAACTTAAATAGAATTTAATCTAATTAATTAAACTTATTATTAAACTGATTAAATTCAACTTAAATTAAATTTAAATATAATTTAAATTTACTAGAGAATACCAAAGGGAAAGTTGCTATGGAAGTCATAGTTGGCTAGTAGTCAGTTGAAATATAAATTAATATGTGCTTTTGATCACTAATATGAGAAAAGGTTTGTCTTCTGTGCTAGTGAGAGGATTTTTTTCCTCTTATACTTTTATTTATTTATTTATTTATTATTTATTTTTGGCTGCATTGGGTCTTTGTTGCTGTGTGTGGGCTTCTCATTGCGGTGGCTTCTCTTGTTGCGGAGCACGGGCTCTAGGCGCACGGGCTTCAGTAGTTGCAGCACGGCAGGCTCAGTAGTTGTGGCTCGGGGGCTCTAGAGTGCAGGCTCAGTAGTTGTGGCGCACGGGCTTAGTTGCTCCGCAGCATGTGGGATCTTCCCAGACCAGGGCTTGAACCCGTGTCCTCTGCACTGGCAGGCGGATTCTTAACCACTGCACCACCAGGGAAGCCCTTATACTTTATTTTTATTTTTTTAATTTAATTTGGTTATATTCCCTGTGTTGTACAATATATCCTTGTAGCTTATTTTATGCATAATAGTTTGTAGGGTTTTTTTTTTAATTGCTCACAAAACACACATATGATTAGAATCTGGTTTATTGAGTTATGGTCCACTCAGTGCCATTTGACAAGGAAAAGAATTCTGAATGTAAAATGAATTTGTTTCTAAGAAGATGGAGCCCCTGGAAGATGGTTGAGAATTTTGTTACAGTTAGGTTAACTAACAGTTATGTAGATACATTGGAAAAGAATTATTTGTTGCATTCTGAAAATTAAAGTGAGAGATTTTTACCAATCACGTTCTAGTGGGACAGACCTAAGGCCTCTAGGACCTTTCTTACATGGACAGATGTTTACACATTTTTTTATATAATATTTTAAAATCACATTTGTTAATGCCACCACTGATCTCATCAGAAAAGTCTTTAAATATTGGGAAGTTGGCAGGCTCACTCTAGTGGATATGTTTTCCAAAATTCGAATTTTCTCTTGAAAGCTTGACGTATATCACTGGCAACAAGTACTGTCGGTTTTATTTGTAGTGACAGGCTCCATTCATTTTTGAGAAAATATCTGTGAAATATCTAAGCTTGAACAACATAGTTTGTCATTCAGTCTTTCCAGTAAAAGTGGTATTTCATGAAAGTGGCTAGTTCAGCTTGCAACTCAATTACGCAGGTGCCTTTCCTGAAGGTAACCATTGTACTTACCATTTCATCATGCAAAATAGTAAAAAGACACATAGAGGGCTTGAGATTTATTAAAACTAATAATAGTTTTTACGGCTTTATCAAGGATATTCTTAAATTGGCATTATTTTTAACTGTAATTATGTAGTGGTGAAGATTATGCATCCTGCTACAGTTTGTTGCTGCTGCTTTGATTTGTGTGAAGGTACCAGCAGTTTTGCTCACCATTGCTTTTGTACCCTCAGTACCAGTGTCAACACGGTGAAAAAGGCAACTAATTCTTTAGTATTATTAAGTATATCATTGTACCTCTTGGGTTCTGAAAGGATCTTGGGGATACCCAGACATCAGTGGACCATACCTGCTTCAGTTTCCTAATTTTCAGAGTCTCTTCTGTGGAAGTCATGGACAGAGTCAAGACTTAGTCCTGGAAATTGTTTGGGCAGGGCTTCAATCTTGGACGCTTGGCAGAAGTATGGTCAGAGGGAGTGAGCTGCTCTGTGGTCTCTCCTAAGTTGATCATGACCTACCTGAAGCTTTTAGGAATACGTTAAAGAACACTTCTGTGGGTGAAATGCGTGTTCTGAGCTCATTAGGCAGCTCAGTATTTTGAGAAGAAATTCACCAGCATTTAGTCAAGATGAGCTCACCTGGGCACTATCTTCTTATCTTTAAAAAGAGAGTAAACGGCAGCAGAGATCTTGGTGACAATAACCTTCAGTATGTCTCTTGAGTCACACTGCTCCAATATGGACAGGTGTCCCCCTGTGTGTGGTACAGAGCTGTCATCCTGGGGTATTCTTATTCACCTGGGAACTCTGCTTCTCTCCTGTGTTGGCTGTTTTGTTTCCTAAATCCCATGTCTTCTTCTTTCTTTCTTTTTTTTTTAATATTTATTTATTTATTTATTTTTGGCTCCGTCGGGTCTTATTTGTGGCACTCTGGCTTAGTTGCCCCATAGCATGTGGGATCTTAGTTCCCCGACCAGGGATCAAACCCGCGCCCCCTGCTTTGGGAGGCGGATTCCTAACCACTGGACCACCAGGGAACTCCCTCTTCTTCTTTCTTGATTGCCAATAGCTGCTTGATGATGGACTCCTGAAATAGTTCTCTAATTTTCATCTCTTTTTTTCTTTAGCTCTACCTCCTGAAAGATTTCTTCATCTTTATATTCTATTAAATTTTTCTTTTCTACTATTATGTTTTTTAATTTCTAGGAGTTCTTTTTTTTTTTAAGAGTTTTTGTTTTTTTTGATGTGGACCATTTTTAAAGTCTTTATTGAATTTGTTACAATATTGCTTCTGCTTTATGTTTTGGTTTTTTAGCCTTAAGGCATGTGGGATCTTAGCTCCCTGACAATGGATCGAACCCACACCCCCTGCATTGGAAAGCGAAGTCTTAACCACTGGACCGCCAGGGAAGTCCCTAGGAGGTCTTTCTTATTCTCTGAATATTTCTTTTATAATATTCTTTATTGTTTCAACAGATTTACTTTGCCCTGCATAGGCTCTTTTCCCCCAAAGTTGTTTTCCTTTGTTTGTTTTGATCTCTCTTATGTAAGAGTTTTCCTCTGAAGTCTAGTAATAATTAGCTGTCTGCTTGTGATTAAGAGTGGTGAGCTTTAAATTAGAAGCTTTAAATGCATAGGCTGGTTGCCTTTGGGCCTTACTATAGTGTGAGCTTCTTGTCCCTATTGTTGAGGAACATGTCTGTTATCAGTATCAGGGTTCAAGGGGCGGAGTCTTCTCATCACTGGATGGTGAAGGGTGATGAAGACTGGGAGGGTTGCTGCATTCAGTATTCATTATGTTCACTCAATTCCCCTCAGTTTTTCATGCTCTGTTTCCACCGTCAACCGCCTTTTGAGTCGCTCAGTCCAGAGACCATTTGTTTTATCCCTTCCAGAAAACAGGCCTCCAGAATTCTGCCAGGGTTGGTATGGGACAGACATTCAAGGTCATGGAGTGGGGAAGGTGGTAAAGGAATCAAACAGCTTTTACCCTGATTCTCCTTATTTTATTCCCTTTCCTTTCAAAGGGACCTGGTAGAATACAGTGAAAGTATTCATTGTTAATTTATATTGGTATAAGCTACTAGTTTTTTTTTAAAAGTAAGGGCTACACTGTACATAAGTGCTGGGGGAAGGCAGGGTCCAGAGAAAATATGTATACATTTTAAGCTACCGTGATGCTTCATACCCCGCTACTTTTAAAAATGGCTTATTCCTGCTTCTGCTTTCTTTCTTCCTCCCTTCTCAGATGTTTATGGGTTAACAGCCGTTCTCTCCATAGCACGCCCAGGAAAAGGGACTGGCACATGAAACTTCTTCGAGAGGATCTGTATACGCTAAATTGCCTTCTCAAAATGTTTTAAATTTTCTAACAACCTCATTAAGTTTCTATATACCCTCCCTTCCACAGAAGAGAGCACAGTTTGTTGAAAAAAATTTTTTTGGTTGTGTTTGATGAAATAATTATTTAATGAGCTAGATTGTTGGTGTGAAGCCTGAATTTAAAGCTAGGTGCAAAGGCTTTATTCATATGCATGGTATTCTGGGAACAGATTAAACAGATTTAACAAGGTAATATCTCCTTTAGATTAGAATTTGTATCACATAGGAAATATGAGAATCAGTTTGTTGAAGTGGAAAACAGAAGCCATATCCAAAACAAATAAAGTCAATTGTTTTCTTCCTATTCTGAATCTGAATTTATAAATCATTATTATGTTTTAAAAGGGGTTTTCCTAACCTTTCAAGGACATTTGTTAAGGAACCATGCTCAAGACTAATGCATTTCACTTATAAGTTCACGGGAAAATTTTTTGTGATGTTATCATGTTGTTAGCACTTGAAGCTCAAAATATGCCAATAACACAGCCCTTCCCTCCCTTCTCTTTAAGAATGAAGGCAAAATATGAACTTAATTAGTTTTGAGATTCTTAAGGTGTAGGAGATAAATTCCTCTGGAATTAAACAATGCCAAAAATGATGTTACTTCTATTTTTTTCCCTGTGGTGTTCAGTAGAAATTTAATATAGCATTATTATACATATATTAAATATCTTCTGTCATCTTATTTCCTGATAAGAGTATAACTTATGAGGGGCAAGATCTTTTTACTGTTATATCCTACTGCTCAATAGTAGGCAATATTTGTATGTATTTCTTATAGTGGTTTTAAATTTTCTGCATAAGATAGAATTAACAATCTTAAGGGAAACAAAGTGCATAGAACACCAGTTTATAGTAGAACACTATGAACTTTAATAACACAGATGCCCTATAATTATTTTTTTCTGTCAATAGAAAAAGATGAGCCATCTTTGTAGTCATGCAAGCCTGAAAAGTAGTGATGCTGACATTCTGGACCATCTCACCACTTTTCATCACTTCTGATTGCTACTTACTCCCTAGAAAATCATAGAAAGTATGATAGGTGGACTAAATGTGTAAATGATTTTCCATCTGAATTTATTTCTGCATACTGAGCCCTTCATCAATGTGTCTTGGACAGGGATTTCCCTGGTGGTCCAGTGGGTAAGACTCGTGCTCCCAATGCAGGGGGCTGGAGTTCAAGCCCTGGTCAGGGAACTAGATCCTGCACGCATGCCGCAACTAAGTCCGCATGCCACAACTAAGAGTCCGCATGCCGCAGCTAAGACCCAGCACAGCCAAAATAAATAATTTTTTTTTAATGTGTCTTGGACACTACATAGGCAATGATTATAAGAATGAAAATTAAAAGGGAGGGATAGCGGGAATTCCCTGGTGGTCCAGTGGTTAGGACTCTGAGCTTTTACTACCATAGGCCTGAGTTCAATCCCTGGTCAGGGAACTAAGTAAGATACCCACTAGCTGCGCAGCACGGCAAAAAAAAAAGGAAGGATAGATGGTTTTCACTTATCATTTTGTATCTTCCTGTATGGTTTGCATTTTTATCTATATACATGTATTACTTTTGGTTTTTTAAATGTAAAAAAGGATTTTATCTGGATTATCGGGTTATAGGCATTTTAGTTCCTTCTTTGTATTCCTCAGTGTCAAAAATTAAAATATGTAAAATAATTTCTTAATGGAGGTAAAAGAGAATAAAAGGGTATTGTTAAGGAATATTAAAGACTATCATGGTCATTCTACATTCACAGCTTACCTGCTACACCTAAAATTGCCACTTTACATCTCTACTTAATAATGTGTCCTTTTAAATATATATATATGTTTTATTCTTCCTATGAACTGTCAATAGATTCAGCCTACCCTACCAAGCTCCATCAAAGTTGACTTGTTCCTCATCCATTCATTTGTTCAGTAAACACTAAGCAAAATCAGCAAAGCAGTGTATCCTACCAGTTAAGCCCTCAGGCTCTGGAGTAAGCAAACTTGAGTTCAGATCCCAGTTCTCCCACTTCTTGGCTGTGTCCTTTTGGGCAAGACAGTTACTCTCTAATCTTCAGTTTATCCCTAAAGTACAGATATGAATTTTACCTTTCCCACAAGGTTGCTATAAGAATTAAATGGGGACTTCCCTGGTGGCACAGTGGTTAAGGATCTGCCTGCTTGGGACTTCCCTGGTGGCACAGTGGTTGAGAATCCGCCTGCAAATGCAGGGGACACGGGTTCGAGCCCTGGTCTGGGAAGATCCCACATGCCGCGGAGCAGCTAAGCCCATGCACCACAACTACTGAGCCTGCACTCTAGAGCCCGCGTGCCACAACTACTGAAGCCCGCATGCCTAGAGCCCGAGCTCTGCAACAAGAGAAGCCACCGCAATGAGAAGTTCATGCACCACAACGAAGAGTAACCCCTGCTCACCGCAACTAGAGAAAGCCCGCGTGCAGCAACGAAGACCCAACAACAAAGACCCAATGCAGCCAAAAATAAATAAATAAATAAATAAATAAATAAATAAATAAATAAATAAATAAAATTTTAAAAAGGGAAAAAAAAAGAATGTGCCTGCCATGCAGGGGACACGGGTTTGAGCCCTGGTCTGGGAAGATCCCACGTACTGCGGAGCAACTAAGCCCGTGTGCCACAAATACTGAGCCTATGCTCTAGAGCCTGCGAGCCACAACTACTGAAGCCCGCACGCCTAGAGCCCGTGCTCCGTAACAAGAGAAGCCACCGCAATGAGAACACACCGCAATGAAGAGTAGCCCCTGCTCGCCACAACTAAAGCCCGCTTGCAGCAATGAAGACCCGATGCAGCCATAAATAAATAAATAAATTTATTTTTTAAAAAAAGATTTAAATGAGTTAGTACTTATAATGTGCTTAGCATTGTAACCACATAGTGAACATACAGTAGCTGTAATATTCTTATTAATTATAATCACTAATAAGATGTAATCTCTGGGGCTTCCCTGGTGGCGCAGTGGTTGAGAGTCTGCCTGCCAACGCAAGGGACACGGGTTCGAGCCCTGGTCTGGGAAGATCCCACATGCCGCGGAGCAACTAGGCCCGTGAGCCACAATTACTGAGCCTGCGCGTCTGGAGCCTGTGCTCCGCAACATGAGAGGCCGCGATAATGAGAGGCCCGCGCACCTTGATGAAGAGTGGCCCCCACTTGCCGCAACTGGAGAAAGCCCTCGCACAGAAACGAAGACCCAACACAGCCATAAATTAATTAATTAATTAATTAATTTAAAAAAAATCTCCACCGAGAAGATGTAATCTCTGTTCTTATGGAGCTTTCGGTCTGTGTTAAGCAGTTACAAGGTGCTCCTTAGAATTCCTTTTCAAAATAAGTCAGGTTAATTGAGATACAGTTTATATACAATAAAATTTACCCTTTTAAAGTATATTATAGTTCTTTTTTTTGACAAACACGTAAAATCATGTAACTTCCACCGCAATCAAGATGTAGAGTAATAAAGACACAGACCTACTAGAGAATGGACTTGAGGCTATGGGGAGGGGGAAGGGTAAGATGTGACAAAGTGAGAGAGTGGCATGGACATATATACACTACCAAACGTAAAATAGATAGCTAGTGGGAAGCAACCGCATAGCGCAGGGAGATCAGCTCTGTGCTTTGTGACTGCCTGGGTGGGTGGGATGGGGAGGGTGGGAGGGAGGGAGATGCAGGAGGGAGGAGATGTGGGAACATATGTATATGTATGACTGATTCACTTTGTTATAGAGCAGAAACTAACACACCATTGTAAAGCAATTATACTCCAATAAAGATGTTAAAAAAAAAAAAAAAAGATGTAGAGTACTTCCTTCCATACCAAAAGTTCCCTGCTTACCTTTTGTAATCAGAATTATACAATATGTAGCCTTTTGTCTGGTTTTTCACCTAGTATAAAGCTGTCAAGATTCATACATGTTGTTGCATGTATCAGTAGTTCATTCCTTTCATGCCTTTTTTTTTCATATTTTTTTTTGTTTTATTTTTTCATAGATCTTTATTGGAATATAATTGCTTCACAGTACCGTGTTAGTTTCTGTTGCACAACAAAGCGAATCAGCCATATGCATACACATGTCCCCATATCCCCTCCCTCTTGAGCCTCCCTCCCATCCTCTCTATCCTACCCCTCTCGGTCATCACAAAGCACCGAGCTGATCTCCCTGTGCTGTGCTGCTGCTTTCTACCAGCCAACTATTCTACATTCGGTAGTGTGTATATGTCGATGCTACTCTCACTTCGCCCCAGCTTCCCCCTCCCACCCCATGTCCTCAAGTCCATTTTATATGTCTACCTCTTTATTCCTGCCCTGCAACTAGGTTCATCAGTACCATTTTTTTTTTTTTTTAGATTCCATATATATGTGTTAGCATACGGTATTTGTTTTTCTCT